>NC_139998.1:59087729-59181410 GCF_964263955.1 Coregonus lavaretus
AGACAGGGGGAGACAGGCCAGACAGGGGAGACAGGGGGAGACAGGCCAGACAGGGGGAGACAGGGGGAGACAGGCCAGACAGGGGGAGACAGGGGGAGACAGGCCAGACAGGGGGAGACAGGGGGAGACAGGGGCAGACAGGGGGAGACAGGGGGAGACAGGCCAGACAGGGGGAGACAGGGGGAGACAGGCCAGACAGGGGGAGACAGGGGGAGACAGGCCAGGACAGGGGGAGACAGGCCAGACAGGGGGAGACAGGGGGAGACAGGCCGGGAGACAGGGGGAGACAGGCCAGACAGGGGGAGACAGGGGGAGACAGGCCAGACAGGGGGGAGACAGGGGGAGACAGGGGGAGACAGGCCAGACAGGTGGAGACAGGGGGAGACAGGGGGAGACAGGGGGAGACAGGCCAGACAGGGGGAGACAGGGGGAGACAGGCCAGACAGGGGAGACAGGGGGAGACAGGCCAGACAGGGGGAGACAGGGGGGAGACAGGGGGAGACAGGGGGAGACAGGCCAGACAGGGGGAGACAGGGGGAGACAGGGGGGAGACAGGGGGAGACAGGCCAGACAGGGGGAGACAGGGGGAGACAGGGGGAGACAGGCCAGACAGGGGGGAGACAGGGGGAGACAGGGGGAGACAGGGGGGAGACAGGCCAGACAGGGGGAGACAGGGGGAGACAGGCCAGACAGGGGAGACAGGGGGAGACAGGCCAGACAGGGGGAGACAGGGGAGAGACAGGGGGAGACAGGGGGAGACAGGCCAGACAGGGGGAGACAGGCCAGACAGGGGGAGACAGGGGGAGACAGGGGGGGAGACAGGGGGGGAGACAGGCCAGACAGGGGGAGACAGGGGGAGACAGGCCAGACAGGGGGAGACAGGGGGAGACAGGCCAGACAGGGGGAGACAGGGGGAGACAGGCCAGACAGGGGGAGACAGGGGGAGACAGGGGGAGACAGGGGGGTACCTGTACCAGACAGGGGGAGACAGGGGGAGACAGGGGGGAGACAGGGGGAGACAGGCCAGACAGGGGGAGACAGGGGGAGACAGGGGGAGACAGGCCAGACAGGTGGAGACAGGGGGAGACAGGCCAGACAGGGGGAGACAGGGGGAGACAGGCCAGACAGGGGGAGACAGGGGGAGACAGGGGGAGACAGGGGGAGACAGGCCAGACAGGGGGAGACAGGGGGAGACAGGGGGAGACAGGCCAGACAGGAGGAGACAGGCCAGACAGGGGGAGACAGGGGGAGACAGGGGGAGACAGGCCAGACAGGGGGAGACAGGGGGAGACAGGGGGAGACAGGCCAGACAGGGGGAGACAGGCCAGACAGGGGGAGACAGGGGGAGACAGGCCAGACAGGGGGAGACAGGGGGAGACAGGCCAGACAGGGGGAGACAGGGGGAGACAGGCCAGACAGGGGGAGACAGGGGGAGACAGGCCAGACAGGGGGAGACAGGGGGAGACAGGGGGGAGACAGGGGGAGACAGGGGGAGACGGGGGAGACAGGGGGAGACAGGCCAGACAGGGGGAGACAGGGGGAGACAGGCCAGACAGGGGGAGACAGGGGGGAGACAGGGGAGACAGGGGGAGACAGGGGGGAGACAGGGGGAGACAGGGGGAGACAGGCCAGACAGGGGGAGACAGGGGGAGACAGGGGGAGACAGGCCAGACAGGGGGAGACAGGGGGAGACAGGCCAGACAGGGGGAGACAGGGGGGAGACAGGCCAGACAGGGGGAGACAGGGGGAGACAGGGGGGAGACAGGCCAGACAGGGGGAGACAGGGGGAGACAGGCCAGACAGGGGGAGACAGGGGGAGACAGGCCAGATAGGGGGAGACAGGGGGGAGACAGGGGGAGACAGGGGGAGACGGGGGAGACAGGGGGAGACAGGCCAGACAGGGGGAGACAGGGGGAGACAGGGGGAGACAGGCCAGACAGGGGGAGACAGGGGGAGACAGGCCAGACAGGGGGAGACAGGCCAGACAGGGGGAGACAGGGGGAGACAGGGGGAGACAGGCCAGACAGGGGGAGACAGGGGGAGACAGGCCAGACAGGGGGAGACAGGCCAGACAGGGGGAGACAGGGGGAGACAGGGGGAGACAGGGGGGGAGACAGGCCAGACAGGGGGAGACAGGGGGAGACAGGCCAGACAGGGGGAGACAGGGGAGACAGGGGGGAGACAGGGGGAGACAGGCCAGACAGGGGGAGACAGGGGGAGACAGGCCAGACAGGGGGAGACAGGGGGAGACAGGGGGAGACAGGCCAGACAGGGGGAGACAGGGGGAGACAGGGGGGAGACAGGGGGAGACAGGGGGGAGACAGGGGGAGACAGGGGGAGACAGGGGGGAGACAGGGGGAGACAGGGGGAGACAGGCCAGACAGGGGGAGACAGGGGGAGACAGGGGGAGACAGGCCAGACAGGGGGAGACAGGGGGAGACAGGGGGAGACAGGCCAGCAGACAGGGGGAGACAGGGGGAGACAGGGGGAGACAGGCCAGACAGGGGGAGACAGGGGAGAGACAGGGGGAGACAGGGGGAGACAGGCCAGACAGGGGGAGACAGGCCAGACAGGGGGAGACAGGGGGAGACAGGGGGGGAGACAGGGGGGGAGACAGGCCAGACAGGGGGAGACAGGGGGAGACAGGCCAGACAGGGGGAGACAGGGGGAGACAGGCCAGACAGGGGGAGACAGGGGGAGACAGGCCAGACAGGGGGAGACAGGGGGAGACAGGGGGAGACAGGGGGGTACCTGTACCAGACAGGGGGAGACAGGGGGAGACAGGGGGGAGACAGGGGGAGACAGGCCAGACAGGGGGAGACAGGGGGAGACAGGGGGAGACAGGCCAGACAGGTGGAGACAGGGGGAGACAGGCCAGACAGGGGGAGACAGGGGGAGACAGGCCAGACAGGGGGAGACAGGGGGAGACAGGGGGAGACAGGGGGAGACAGGCCAGACAGGGGGAGACAGGGGGAGACAGGGGGAGACAGGCCAGACAGGAGGAGACAGGCCAGACAGGGGGAGACAGGGGGAGACAGGGGGAGACAGGCCAGACAGGGGGAGACAGGGGGAGACAGGGGGAGACAGGCCAGACAGGGGGAGACAGGCCAGACAGGGGGAGACAGGGGGAGACAGGCCAGACAGGGGGAGACAGGGGGAGACAGGCCAGACAGGGGGAGACAGGGGGAGACAGGCCAGACAGGGGGAGACAGGGGGAGACAGGCCAGACAGGGGGAGACAGGGGGAGACAGGGGGGAGACAGGGGGAGACAGGGGGAGACGGGGGAGACAGGGGGAGACAGGCCAGACAGGGGGAGACAGGGGGAGACAGGCCAGACAGGGGGAGACAGGGGGGAGACAGGGGGAGACAGGGGGAGACAGGGGGGAGACAGGGGGAGACAGGGGGAGACAGGCCAGACAGGGGGAGACAGGGGGAGACAGGGGGAGACAGGCCAGACAGGGGGAGACAGGGGGAGACAGGCCAGACAGGGGGAGACAGGGGGGAGACAGGCCAGACAGGGGGAGACAGGGGGAGACAGGGGGGAGACAGGCCAGACAGGGGGAGACAGGGGGAGACAGGCCAGACAGGGGGAGACAGGGGGAGACAGGCCAGATAGGGGGAGACAGGGGGGAGACAGGGGGAGACAGGGGGAGACGGGGGAGACAGGGGGAGACAGGCCAGACAGGGGGAGACAGGGGGAGACAGGGGGAGACAGGCCAGACAGGGGGAGACAGGGGGAGACAGGCCAGACAGGGGGAGACAGGCCAGACAGGGGGAGACAGGGGGAGACAGGGGGAGACAGGCCAGACAGGGGGAGACAGGGGGAGACAGGCCAGACAGGGGGAGACAGGCCAGACAGGGGGAGACAGGGGGAGACAGGGGGAGACAGGGGGGGAGACAGGCCAGACAGGGGGAGACAGGGGGAGACAGGCCAGACAGGGGGAGACAGGGGGAGACAGGGGGGAGACAGGGGGAGACAGGCCAGACAGGGGGAGACAGGGGGAGACAGGCCAGACAGGGGGAGACAGGGGGAGACAGGGGGAGACAGGCCAGACAGGGGGAGACAGGGGGAGACAGGGGGGAGACAGGGGGAGACAGGGGGGAGACAGGGGGAGACAGGGGGAGACAGGGGGGAGACAGGGGGAGACAGGGGGAGACAGGCCAGACAGGGGGAGACAGGGGGAGACAGGGGGAGACAGGCCAGACAGGGGGAGACAGGGGGAGACAGGGGGAGACAGGCCAGACAGGGGGAGACAGGGGGAGACAGGGGGAGACAGGCCAGACAGGGGGACACAGGGGGGGAGACAGGGGGAGACAGGGGGAGACAGGGGGAGACAGGCCAGACAGGGGGAGACAGGGGGAGACAGGGGGGGAGACAGGCCAGACAGGGGGAGACAGGGGGAGACAGGCCAGACAGGGGGAGACAGGGGGAGACAGGGGGAGACAGGCCAGACAGGGGGAGACAGGGGGAGACAGGCCAGACAGGGGGAGACAGGGGGAGACAGGGGGAGACAGGGGGTACCTGTACCAGACAGGGGGAGACAGGGGGAGACAGGGGGGAGACAGGGGGAGACAGGCCAGACAGGGGGAGACAGGGGGAGACAGGCCAGACAGGGGGAGACAGGGGGAGACAGGGGGGAGACAGGGGGAGACAGGCCAGACAGGGGGAGACAGGGGGAGACAGGCCAGACAGGGGGAGACAGGGGGAGACAGGGGGAGACAGGCCAGACAGGGGGAGACAGGGGGAGACAGGGGGAGACAGGCCAGACAGGGGGAGACAGGGGGAGACAGGGGGGAGACAGGGGGAGACAGGCCAGACAGGGGGAGACAGGGGGAGACAGGGGGAGACAGGCCAGACAGGGGGAGACAGGGGGAGACAGGCCAGACAGGGGGAGACAGGGGGAGACAGGGGGGAGACAGGGGGAGACAGGGGGAGACAGGCCAGACAGGGGGAGACAGGGGGAGACAGGGGGGGAGACAGGCCAGACAGGGGGAGACAGGGGGAGACAGGCCAGACAGGGGGAGACAGGGGGAGACAGGCCAGACAGGAGGAGACAGGGGGAGACAGGCCAGACAGGGGGAGACAGGGGGAGACAGGGGGAGACAGGGGGTACCTGTACCAGACAGGGGGAGACAGGGGGAGACAGGGGGGAGACAGGGGGAGACAGGCCAGACAGGGGGAGACAGGGGGAGACAGGCCAGACAGGGGGAGACAGGGATGGAGACAGGGATGGAGACAGGGGGAGACAGGGGGAGACAGGGGGAGACAGGCCAGGGCAGATGGTGAACAGAGTGGAATCCAAGCGGCAGGCAACGGGAGCAGGTGTCACACCCACTTGGGAGAAGCTTTTTTTTTTCAGGAGGTAGATTCCTTGTAGAAAATCCCAGCTAGCTAGCTAACGTAGCTAGCAAGTCTCTGTCCACCGTTTTTTTCCACTTGGAAAAGGAGGTCTTTAGCTAGCTATACAGTCAGGTCCATAAATATTTGGACATTGACCAAGTTATTGTAATTTTAGCTGTCTACCACAGCATATTGGAGTTGAAATTAAATAATGAATATGAGCTGAAAGTGCAGACTTTCAGCTTTAATTTGAGTGTATTTACATCCAAATCGGGTGAACTTTTTATATGTGGTTCAAAAGTAAGGGACCAAAAAAAAGTAATTGGACAATTGGCTGCTCAGCTGTTCCACGACCAGGTGTGTGATTGGCTGCTCAGCTGTTCCACGACCAGGTGTGTGTTTGGCTGCTCAGCTGTTCCACGACCAGGTGTGTGTTTGGCTGCTCAGCTGTTCCACGGCCAGGTGTGTGTTTGGCTGCTCAGCTGTTCCACGACCAGGTGTGTGTTTGGCTGCTCAGCTGTTCCACGACCAGGTGTGTGTTTGGCTGCTCAGCTGTTCCACGACCAGGTGTGTGTTTGGCTGCTCAGCTGTTCCACGACCAGGTGTGTGTTTGGCTGCTCAGCTGTTCCACGACCAGGTGTGTGTTTGGCTGCTCAGCTGTTCCACGACCAGGTGTGTGTTTGGCTGCTCAGCTGCTCCACGACCAGGTGTGTGTTTGGCTGCTCAGCTGCTCCACGACCAGGTGTGTGTTTGGCTGCTCAGCTGTTCCACGACCAGGTGTGTGTTTGGCTGCTCAGCTGTTCCACGACCAGGTGTGTGTTTGGTTGCTCAGCTGCTCCGCGACCAGGTGTGTGTTTGGCTGCTCAGCTGTTCCGCGACCAGGTGTGTGTTTGGCTGCTCAGCTGCTCCACGACCAGGTGTGTGTTTGGCTGCTCAGCTGCTCCACGACCAGGTGTGTGTTTGGCTGCTCAGCTGTTCCACGACCAGGTGTGTGTTTGGCTGCTCAGCTGCTCCACGACCAGGTGTGTGTTTGGCTGCTCAGCTGTTCCACGACCAGGTGTGTGTTTGGCTGCTCAGCTGTTCCACGACCAGGTGTGTGTTTGGCTGCTCAGCTGCTCCACGACCAGGTGTGTGTTTGGCTGCTCAGCTGCTCCACGACCAGGTGTGTGTTTGGCTGCTCAGCTGTTCCACGACCAGGTGTGTGTTTGGCTGCTCAGCTGCTCCACGACCAGGTGTGTGTTTGGCTGCTCAGCTGTTCCACGACCAGGTGTGTGTTTGGCTGCTCAGCTGTTCCACGACCAGGTGTGTGTTTGGCTGCTCAGCTGCTCCACGACCAGGTGTGTGTTTGGCTGCTCAGCTGCTCCACGACCAGGTGTGTGTTTGGCTGCTCAGCTGTTCCACGACCAGGTGTGTGTTTGGCTGCTCAGCTGTTCCACGACCAGGTGTGTGTTTGGCTGCTCAGCTGTTCCACGACCAGGTGTGTGTTTGGCTGCTCAGCTGTTCCACGACCAGGTGTGTGTTTGGCTGCTCAGCTGCTCCACGACCAGGTGTGTGTTTGGCTGCTCAGCTGTTCCACGACCAGGTGTGTGTTTGGCTGCTCAGCTGTTCCACGACCAGGTGTGTGTTTGGCTGCTCAGCTGCTCCACGACCAGGTGTGTGTTTGGCTGCTCAGCTGCTCCACGACCAGGTGTGTGTTTGGCTGCTCAGCTGTTCCACGACCAGGTGTGTGTTTGGCTGCTCAGCTGCTCCACGACCAGGTGTGTGTTTGGCTGCTCAGCTGTTCCACGACCAGGTGTGTGTTTGGCTGCTCAGCTGTTCCACGACCAGGTGTGTGTTTGGCTGCTCAGCTGCTCCACGACCAGGTGTGTGTTTGGCTGCTCAGCTGCTCCACGACCAGGTGTGTGTTTGGCTGCTCAGCTGTTCCACGACCAGGTGTGTGTTTGGCTGCTCAGCTGCTCCACGACCAGGTGTGTGTTTGGCTGCTCAGCTGTTCCACGACCAGGTGTGTGTTTGGCTGCTCAGCTGTTCCACGACCAGGTGTGTGTTTGGCTGCTCAGCTGCTCCACGACCAGGTGTGTGTTTGGCTGCTCAGCTGCTCCACGACCAGGTGTGTGTTTGGCTGCTCAGCTGTTCCACGACCAGGTGTGTGTTTGGCTGCTCAGCTGCTCCACGACCAGGTGTGTGTTTGGCTGCTCAGCTGTTCCACGACCAGGTGTGTGTTTGGCTGCTCAGCTGTTCCACGACCAGGTGTGTGTTTGGCTGCTCAGCTGTTCCACGACCAGGTGTGTGTTATTCCCTCATTATTTCATTTACAAGGAAGCAGATAAAATGTCTAGAGTTGATTTTAAGTGTGGCATTACGCAACCCTCCACTTATTCGATGTCAAACGTTCCCTGACCGAGGGTCCCTTCCCCCCTGAAGACCTCTCCTGTTTAATCGGGCTTCACTGATCAAATTAGCAGGCCGAGCCAAAAGGCCAGCATCCATCCATAATCACCTTACTTCTCTCTCCAAAACAAATCTCTGGCCTGCCCCCGGAGCTCCAGGCCTTAGCCTCATTAGAACAATACATCAAGCGTTCTTGGATAAGAGGTCTGAGACAAATGGTACCCTATTCCCTGTATGGTGCAATGCTATTGATCAGAACCCCCCTGTATGGTGTAATGCTATTGATCAGAACCCCCCTGTATGGTGCAATACTATTGACCAGAGTCCCCCTACATTTTAGTCATTTAGCAGACGCTCTTATCCAGAGCGACTTAGAGGAGCAATTAGGGTTAAGTGCCTTGCTCAAGGGCACATCGGCAGATATTTCACCTAGTCGGCTCTGGGATTCGAATCAGCGACCTTTCGGTTACTGGCCCAACGCCCTTAACCGCTGGGCTACCTGCCGCCCCTGTGCAGGCCCTGGTCAAAAGAAGTGCACTATTTAGGGCATAGGGTATAGCTGGGGCGACGGGCGACGGGCGGTGGGAGGGTAACTCTAAGCAACAGTGACAGTAGTGATGATGGGAGAGCATAGCCTGGAGATGAATCACGGCCCTGAGAGTTTCACATGACTGATCCTCTGGTTGCTTCATCCTCCTCAGTTTATTCCATATTAATGTCATGACATCCCTGACATCCACCTCCATGCCGCCAAAGGTAACTTACTGGTATAATATTCTGGGTCCCGGGTCGGGTGGCTAGAAATGCTTGGCGTTAATATACATATAGCTCCCCTGATCTTTACCTGCCTGTGTGTCATATCACTGGCTTCTATCTCTGAAATATGTCTGTCGTGTCTCTGAAATATGTCTGTCGTGTCTCTGAAATATGTCTGTCGTGTCTCTGAAACATGTCTGTCGTGTCTCTGAAACATGTCTGTCGTGTCTCTGAAATATGTCTGTCGTGTCTCTTAAATATGTCTGTCATATCTCTGAAATATCTCTGTCATGTCTCTGAAATATGTCTGTCATGTCTCTGAGAGAAATACCTTTGAAAGAGAAATAGTTATGTCAGTCTCTAACAGGATCCGCTTCCTATTAAAAATGACTCTTCTAATGTTTTTCAACTTCAATGTTGTGGTAGTATAGTAGTAACCAAGTCAATATGTCTGATGTTTTGCCAGCTGGACAGTGTGAATAAACTAAGCTTCATAACCAAGTCAATATGTCTGATGATTTGCCAGCTGGACAGTGTAAATAAACTAAGCTTCATAACCAAGTCAATATGTCTGATGATTTGCCAGCTGGACAGTGTGAATAAACTAAGCTTCATAACCAAGTCAATATGTCTGATGATTTGCCAGCTGGACAGTGTAAATAAACTAAGCTTCATAACCAAGTCAATATGTCTGATGATTTGCCAGCTGGACAGTGTGAATAAACTAAGCTTCATAACCAAGTCAATACAGTGGGGAGAACAAGTATTTGATACACTGCCGATTTTGCAGGTTTTCCTACTTACAAAGCATGTAGAGGTCTGCAATTTTTATCATAGGTACACTTCAACTGTGAGAGACGGAATCTAAAACAAAAATCCAGAAAATCACATTGTATGATTTTTAAGTAATTAATTAGCATTTTATTGCATGACATAAGTATTTGATACATCAGAAAAGCAGAACTTAATATTTGGTACAGAAACCTTTGTTTGCAATTACAGAGATCATACGTTTCCTGTAGGTCTTGACCAGGTTTGCACACACTGCAGCAGGGATTTTGGCGCACTCCTCCATACAGACCTTCTCCAGATCCTTCAGGTTTCGGGGCTGTCGCTGGGCAATACGGACTTTCAGCTCCCTCCAAAGATTTTCTATTGGGTTCAGGTCTGGAGACTGGCTAGGCCACTCCAGGACCTTGAGATGCTTCTTACGGAGCCACTCCTTAGTTGCCCTGGCTGTGTGTTTCGGGTCGTTGTCATGCTGGAAGACCCAGCCACGACCCATCTTCAATGCTCTTACTGAGGGAAGGAGGTTGTTGGCCAAGATCTCGCGATACATGGCCCCATCCATCCTCCCCTCAATACGGTGCAGTCGTCCTGTCCCCTTTGCAGAAAAGCATCCCCAAAGAATGATGTTTCCACCTCCATGTTTCACGGTTGGGATGGTGTTCTTGGGGTTGTACTCATCCTTCTTCTTCCTCCAAACACGGCGAGTGGAGTTTAGACCAAAAAGCTCTATTTTTGTCTCATCAGACCACATGACCTTCTCCCATTCCTCCTCTGGATCATCCAGATGGTCATTGGCAAACTTCAGATGGGCCTGGACATGCGCTGGCTTGAGCAGGGGGACCTTGCGTGCGCTGCAGGATTTTTTTATCCATGACGGCGTAGTGTGTTACTAATGGTTTTCTTTGAAACTGTGGTCCCAGCTCTCTTCAGGTCATTGACCAGGTCCTGCCGTGTAGTTCTGGGCTGATCCCTCACCTTCCTCATGATCATTGATGCCCCATGAGGTGAGATCTTGCATGGAGCCCCAGACCGAGGGTGATTGACCGTCATCTTGAACTTCTTCCATTTTCTAATAATTGTGCCAACAGTTGTTGCCTTCTCACCAAGCTGCTTGCCTATTGTCCTGTAGCCCATCCCAGCCTTGTGCAGGTCTACAATTTTATCCCTGATGTCCTTACACAGCTCTCTGGTCTTGGCCATTGTGGAGAGGTTGGAGTCTGTTTGATTGAGTGTGTGGACAGGTGTCTTTTATACAGGTAACAAGTTCAAACAGGTGCAGTTAATACAGGTAATGAGTGGAGAACAGGAGGGCTTCTTAAAGAAAAACTAACAGGTCTGTGAGAGCCGGAATTCTTACTGGTTGGTAGGTGATCAAATACTTATGTCATGCAATAAAATGCAAATTAATTACTTAAAAATCATACAATGTGATTTTCTGGATTTTTGTTTTAGATTCTGTCTCTCACAGTTGAAGTGTACCTATGATTAAAAATTACAGACCTCTACATGCTTTGTAAGTAGGAAAACCTGCAAAATCGGCAGTGTATCAAATACTTGTTCTCCCCACTGTATGTCTGATGATTTACCAGCTGGACAGTGTGAATAAACTAAGCTTCATAACCAAGTCAATATGTCTGATGTTTTGCCAGCTGGTTAGTGTGTATAAACTAAGCTTCATCCATTAGTTGGTTGGAAAGGGAGACACAGTCAGGGGATATCTCTGTCATTTTGCAGTCAAACACTCATCCAGCTATACTACTGTTGACTGGGCGACAGAACAGAAAGGCAGCTATTTGTTGACTCTTTGGCATGGATTACTACGACCTTGTAACACCCTCTGTCTGACTTCCTTCTCTGTCTCATTTTACATCAGTCGATGACTGGAGTGCAAACACTACACACAGCCAATCACAGCTATGGAAGCCTTACTTATCCACCAATCGCAGGCCCAGCCCAAACGCAGAGAGGTGTAGTTTAACCAGTCATTACCAATCAGGTCATCCGTTTGGTGGGAAGGCCAATATTGACCTTTAACAAGTACTCTGTGGTCTCGCAGCCTGTGGAATTGGTGAATATAGTTTCTGTCAAAGGGCAACAGAGTACTCCCTCTCTTACCTCTGTTCTGCCAGCAAGAATAAGGCCTTGACCTCTGCACTGGAAGTTCAGCTATGGCCTGGTTGATATTGTACCAAGTTGGCATTACACATCAGAATCAGCACTCCAGTGAGAGGGAAGATCAAAATCCCAAAAATAATTCTACAATCTAATCAATTCATGTCATATTTGAATTAATGTTCCATAGACATGCTGAATACATGGCCTGGCTGCGAGATTTTTGTGAAAGACACAGCAGACTAACACGTCACAACGGCAACCTAAAAACACATCAACCAGCATTACCACACTGTGTACTGTGACCTCAGAGAGGTTGTATGGCAGTATGGAAAAATAGCGTGACGTACTGCTGGTCTTTGGTAGGAGAGGCAACACAGTTATTGATTGTGTCGTGTGGCTCTGTAGACTACTGTAGCTGCCCCCCCCCCCCTCCCTCGGGCTTTGTACACTCAGCCAGCCAGCCAGCCAGCCAGCCAGCCAGCCAGCCAGCCAGCCAGCCAGACAGACAGCCAGACAGCCAGCCAGACAGCCAGCCAGGCAGCCAGCCAGACATGCAGCACGCTCCACTACCCAGCATCTATGGTCACTATACCACTTTCCTTAATAGCACCCTATTCCCTATATAGTGCACTTACTTTTGACCAGAGCCCCATGAGACCTGGTCAAAAGTAGGGCACTATACAGGGAAGATAAAGGGTGCTATTTGGGACATACCCCTAGACTGCCTGGGTATAACTATGTATCGAGTGATGCAGTAAGAGAAAAGCCTCCTGCTGATTGGATAGTCGAGTCCCAGAGATGGAGCAACGGGAACTCATCGACAGAATATGTTGATGAGGATGTGCTGACGTTTCGCTGGGTCTGTTATTGAGCGTTGCTCTCCACAACTGTATTTCTAACGTCAGTGGTCAACACTTATTAAACTGTTTCATTCGAACTGTCATCATTGAAACGAGTTAATTCAATAGAAAAAGCAGTTGGAAACCGACCATTTTTGGAAACCACAGAAATCTAATCTCAAGAACATAATTCAGTGGCCTTACTGTCATTTCCTGGAAATAGCTGCTCATTTTGCTACAATTACAAACTATTTCAGGGTCATGCTGAGTACTCTCCAAATGCTTTCTTCTTCAATTATGTTATTATATTATATTAGACAGAATGAGAGGAGGGGAAAATCCAGTGACTCACAAACCCACACTTCGCATGCATCCAAAATGGTACCCTATTCTCTTTATAGAGAAGAGAGAGGACCCTTCACAGCGGATAGAGGAGAACGGGGACAGGAACAGGAAATGGAACAGGACAGGACAGGAAATGAAAGCCAGAGAGGAGAGAGAGATCAGGACTAATCAGCCCTCTAAATCTAGTCACACTGCCCAGAGCAGAGAGAGCAGAGAGAGAGCAGAGGAAAGCTTTGACTATGTACAGACTCAGTGAGCATAGCCTTGCTATTGAGAAAGGCCGCCGTAGGCAGACCTGGATCTCAAGAGAAGACAGGCTATGTGCACACTGCCCACAAAATGAGGTGGAAAATGAGCTGCACTTCCTAACATCCTGCCAAATGTATGACCATATTAGAGACACATATTTCCCTCAGATTACACAGATCCACCAAGAATTCGAAAACGAACCCAATTTTGATAAACTCCCTTATCTACTGGGTGAAATACCACAGTGTGCCATCACAGCTGCAATATTTGTGACCTGTTGCCACAAGAAAAGGGCAACCAGTGAAGAACAAACACCATTGTAAATACAACCCATATTTATGTTTATTTATTTTCCCATTTGTACTTTAACTATTTGCACATTGTTACAACACTGTATATAGACATAATATGACATTTGAAATGTCTTTATTCTTTTGGAACTTCTGAGTGTAATGTTTACTGTTAGATTTTATTGTTTATTGTTTGCCAAAACAAGTGAATTAGATAGTAATGTTAACATACGTTTCCCATGCCAATAAAGCGAGAGAGAGAGAGAGAGAGAGAGAGAGAGAGAGAGAGAGAGAGAGAGAGAGAGAGAGAGAGAGAGAGAGAGAGAGAGAGAGAGAGAGAGAGAGAGAGAGAGAGAGAGAGAGAGAGAGAGAGAATATTTTAAAACATTACAATATATTCACAGATTTCACAACACACTGTGTGCCCTCGGGCCCCTACTCCTCCACTACCACATATCTACAGTACAACAATCCATATGTACATGTGTGTATAGTGCGTATGTTATTGTGTTTGTGTCTGTGCCTATGTTTGTGTTGCTTCACAGTCCCCACTGTTACCTGATGTGGAATAGAGTTCCATGTAGGCATGGTGCTTGCCTATGGAGCAGTGAGGGGAACGGCACCTCTGTACCTTCAGGCTCTGATCAGTCCCTACACCCAAACGAGGGCATTGCGTTCATCCACCTCTGGCCTGCTGGCTCCCCTTCCTCTGCGGAAGCACAGTTCCCGCTCAGCCCAGTCAAAACTGTTCGCTGCTCTGGCACCCCAATGGTGGAACAAGCTCCCTCACGACGCCAGGACAGCGGAGTCACTCACCACCTTCCGGAGACATTTGAAACCCCACCTCTTTAAGGAATACCTGGGATAGGATAAAGTAATCCTTCTAACCCCCCCCCCCCCCCCCCCAAATTGTAAAGTGGTTATCCCACTGGCTATAGGGTGAACGCACCAATTTGTGAGTCGCTCTGGCTAAGAGCGTCTGCTAAATGACGTTAATGTGCCCTTGAGCAAGGCACTTAACCCTAATTGCTCCTGTAAGTCGCTCTGGATAAGAGCGTCTGCTAAATGACTAAAATGTAAATGTAAATGTAGTACTGTGCGCCTCCCATAGTCTGTTCTTGACTTGGGGACTGTGAAGAGACCTCTGGTGGCATGTCTTGTGGGGTATGCATGGGTGACCGAGCTGTGTGCCAGTAGTTCAAACAGACAGCTCGGTGCATTCAACATGTCAACACCTCTCATAAATACAAGTAGTTATGAAGTCAATCTCTCCTCCACTTTGAGCCATGAGAGATCGACATCCATGTTATTAATATTAGCTCTCTGTGTACATCCAAGGGCCAGCCGTGCTGCCCTGTTCTGAGCCAATTGCAATTTTCCTAAGTCCTTTTTTGTGGCACCTGACCACATGACTGAACAGTAGTCCAGGTGCGACAAAACTAGGGCCTGTAGGACCTGCCTTGTTGATAGTGTTGTTAAGAAGGCAGAGCAGCACTTAATTATGGACTTTTCCTAATCTTAGCTACTGTTTTATCAATATGTTTTGACCATGACAGTTTACAATCCAGGGTTACTCCGAGCAGTTAAGTCACCTCAACTTGCTCAATTTCCACATTATTTATTACAAGATTTAGTTGAGGTTTAGGGTTTAGTGAATGATCTTTCCCAAATACAATGCTTTTAGTTTTAGAAATATTTAGGACTAACTTATTCCTTGTTAAGTGTCGCAGTCATTTCAGTCGCTGTGGTAGCTGACGTGTATAGTGTTGAGTCATCTGCATACATAGACACACTGGCTTTACTCAAAGCCAGAGGCATGTCATTAGTAAAGATTGAAAAAAGTAATGTGCCTAGACACATACGTTTTTCCAGCAGCAGACTATGATCGATAATGTCAAAAGCCGCACTGAAGTCTAACAAAACAGCCCCCACAATCTTTTTATCATCAATTTCTCTCATCAATCATTTGTGTAAGTGCTGTGCTTGTTGAATGTCCTTCTCTATAAGCATGCTGAAAGTTTGTTGTCAATTTGTTTACTGTAAAATAGCATTGTATCTGGTCAAACAGCATTTTTTCCAATAGTTTACTAAGGGTCGGTAACAGGCTGATTGGTCGGCTATTTGAGCCAGTAAAGGGGGCTTTACTATTCTTAGGTAGCGGAATAACTTTTGCTTCCCTCCAGGCCTGAGGGCACACACTTTCTAGTAGGCTTAAATTGAAAATAAGGCAAATAGGAGTGGCAATATCGTCCGCTATCATCCACAGTAATTTTCCATCCAAGTTGTCAGACCCAGGTGGCTTGTCATTGTTGATAGACAACAATAATTTTTTCACCTCTTCCACACTCACTTTACGGAATTCAAAATTACAACGCTTGTCTTTCATAATTTGGTCAGATATACTTGGATATGTAGTGTCAGCGGTTGTTGCTGGCATGTCATGCCTAAGTTTGCTAATCTTGCCAATGGTGGTGAATGAGCCATCTGATTCAATGAATGATGGAGCTGAGTTTGCCTTTTTTCCCAAAATGTCATTTAAGGTGCTCCAAAGCTTTTTACTATCATTCTTTATGTAATTTATCTTTGCCACTTTCTAGTAGGCATAAATTTAAATTCTAGTAGTTGTATCATCAAACAATAATAATAATAATAATAATAATACATATAATAATAAGCTTATACAAATGTAATTGCAAAAAAAAATGTTTTATTAAATGAATTACATATTGAAGATGCACTATGCAGAAATCGCTCTCCCATTTCCCGGTTGCTAAAATTCTAATAGTTCACTTAATTTCAGTTTGTGTTACAAAACAAGCGATTGCAATATTCACACCCCTTGACTTTTTCAACATTTTGTTGTGTTACAGCCTGAATTTAAGATGGATTAAATTGTGATTTTGGGTCACTGGCCTACACACAATACCACATAATGTCAAAGTGGAATTATGTTTTTCGAAATTTCTACGAATTTATAAAAAATGAAAGAATGAAATGTCTTGAGTCAATAAGTATCCAACCCCTTTGTTATGGCAAGCCTAAATACGTTCAGGAGTAAAAATGTGCTTAACAAGTCACATAATAAGTTGCATGGATTCACTAAATTTTTGAATGACCCCACACATTCAATTATCTGTAAGGTCCCTCAGTCGAGCAGTGAATTTCAAACACAGATTCAACCACAAAGACCAGTGAGGTTTTCCAATGCCTCACAAAGAAGGGCACCTATTGGTAGATGGGTAAAAATAAAAAAAGCAGACATTGAATATCCCTTTGACCATGGTGAAGCTATTAAATACACTTTGGATGGTGTATCAATACACCCAGTCACTACAAAGATACAGGCGTCCTTCCTAACTCAGTTGCCGGAGAGGAAGGAAACCGCTCCGGGATTTCACCATGAGGCCAATGGTGACTTTAAAACAGTTTCAGAATTTAATGGCTGTGATAGGAGAAAACTGAGGATGGATCAACAACATCGTAGTTACTCCACAATACTAACCTAATTAACATAGGGAAAATCAGGAAGCCTGTATAGAATACAAATATTCCAAAACATGCATCCTGTTTGCAACAAGCCACTAAAATAATACTGCAAAAAATGTGGCAAAGCAATTAACTTCTTGTCCTGAATACAAAGTGTTATGTTTGTAATCGTTAAGGACTGGATTGGTCACACCCTGACCAACCCAACTAGAGATCTCAATGTCAGGGCGTGACTGGTTCAGTCTGCTTTCCACCAGACACTGGGAGATGAATTCACCTTTCAACAGGACAATAACCTAAAACACAATGACAAATCTGCATTGGAGTTGCTTACCAAGAAGACAGTGAATGTTCCTGAGTGGCCGAGTTACAGTTTTGACTTAAATCTACTTGAAAATCTATGGCAAGACCTGAAAATGGTTGCCTTGCAATGATCAACAACCAATTTGACAGAGCCTGAAGAATTTTGAAAAGAATAATGGGCAAATGTTGCACAACCCAGGTGTGGAAAGCTCTTAGAGACTTACCCAGAAAGACTCATAGCTTTAATCACTGCCAAAGGTGATTCTATAAAGTATTGACTCAGGGGTGTTAATATTTATGTAAATGAGATATTTCTGTATTTCATTTTCAATAAATTTGCTAATTTTCAGAACAAATGTTTCACTTTGTCATTATTGGGTATTGTGCATAGATTTGTAAAAAAAAATAACATTTTTCATCAATTTTGAATTTAGGCTGTTAACACAACAACATGTGGAATAAGTCAAGGGGTATGAATACTTTCTGAAGGCACTGTATAGTATAGAGAATCATTGTACCATCTAAACTGCTGTGAAATTTGTTTTCCATGACAAAATAATATTGTATTTTCAGCTGTTTGAAGCTGGTGTACAAAACCCGAAAGTAAAAGACGCAAAAACTAAACTTAAGAAAGGGAAGCATAGAAATAGTACAGATAGAACAGATCTACAGCTTCTTAGACTTGATTTCAATGAGAGTGACAGATCTATTTCTATGTGAATGTAGTTGGGTCGCCCAAAAGGTCACATATTGCAGCTTTAAATTACATATTTACAGTGAGGGAAAAAAGTATTTGATCCCCTGCTGATTTTGTACGTTTGCCCACTGACAAAGACATGATCAGTCTATAATTTTAATGGTAGGTTTATTTGAACAGTGAGAGACAGAATAACAACAACAAAATCCAGAAAAACGCATGTCAAAAATGTTATAAATTGATTTGCATTTTAATGAGGGAAATAAGTATTTGACCCCCTCTCAATCAGAAAGATTTCTGGCTCCCAGGTGTCTTTTATACAGGTAACGAGCTGAGATTAGGAGCACACTCTTAAAGGGAGTGCTCCTAATCTCAGTTTGTTACCTGTATAAAAGACACCTGTCCACAGAGGCAATCAATCAATCAGATTCCAAACTCTCCACCATGGCCAAGACCAAAGAGCTCTCCAAGGATGTCAGGGACAAGATTGTAGACCTACACAAGGCTGGAATGGGCTACAAGACCATCGCCAAGCAGCTTGGTGAGAAGGTGACAACAGTTGGTGCGATTATTCGCAAATGGAAGAAACACAAAAGAACTGTCAATCTCCCTCGGCCTGGGGCCTGGGGTTCCATGCAAGATCTCACCTCGTGGAGTTGTAATGATCATGAGAACGGTGAGGAATCAGCCCAGAACTACACGGGAGGATCTAGTCAATGATCTCAAGGCAGCTGGGACCATATTCACCAAGAAAACAATTGGTAACACACTACGCCGTGAAGGACTAAAATCCTGCAGCGCCCGCAAGGTCCCCCTGCTCAAGAAAGCACATATACAGGGCCGTCTGAAGTTTGCCAATGAACATCTGAATGATTCAGAGGAGAACTGGGTGAAAGTGTTGTGGTCAGATGAGACCAAAATCAAGCTCTTTGGCATCAACTCAACTCGCCGTGTTTGGAGGAGGAGGAATGCTGCCTATGACCCCAAGAACACCATCCCCACCATCAAACATGGAGGTGGAAACATTATGCTTTGGGGGCGTTTTTCTGCTAAGGAGACAGGACAACTTCACCGCATCAAAGGGACGATGGACGGGGCCATGTACCGTCAAATCTTGGGTGAGAACCTCCTTCCCTCAGCCATGATTATCCAAGATGGCGTAGTAGTGCAGTTGTGTTTTTATCGTATGTCTGTAAATAGCCTGTAAATACCCTATTTTTCTGTATTTTTCGTACATATTTCCCTATCAGACTTTTCATCCTTCTACAAAATATACTTTCCTGCAACCCGCCTCACTCAATGTGGAACGGATTCTATTATTGACTTACCTTTATCTAGAATCTAGAATCTCCAGTTGAAACTAGCTAGCCAGCTAGCCAGCTAACTAGCTACTTGCTATTAGCCACAGCTAGCGGTATTTCACCCAGAACATTGGATTTTTTTTTTCTGCGGGATTAATTTTAATCACTGGACATTAATCACCGGATATTCGGCCAGTCTCCACAGCGCGTTATCGACCCAGAACATATCAGTTTTTCCGCCGGAATCACTGAATCACTGGACCTTTAACTCCGGATTCATCGCTACCAGCTAGCTACAACAAAACGGACGCTGTGGTCTGGCTAATCATCCTGAGCTAGGCCCATCTCCCGGCTATCTACCTCTCTGTCAACCGGACGGGACCACCTAGTGTTGATACGGAGCCCCGCCGATCCTACACGACTGGTCTGCCGACGAAATCGTCTGATGTGGTTACGACGTTAACCACGAAGATTCCATCCATCTGCTAGCCCCGGCCCGCTAGCACACGCTAGCCGTGGCCTCTTACTCACTAGTGCTTTACCACCGGACCTTATGATAACTCAGCTATACAGCTGATGTCTGCTGGACTGTTCCTTTTTACGGTACTACATCCTGTTTATGTTTAGCCTCAGCCCAAACATGGTTAGTTTATTGTTGTTTCGGTTATTTCTAATTGTACTATATCACTGTAGACCCCCCAGCCTAGCTAAACCTGCCTTAGATAGCTCCTTTGCCCCTCCCCCTATACACGCGGAGACCGACTCAATTGATGCCTCAAAGCGATGCTATCTCTTTCATTGTTACCCAACGCTTAGGTTTACCTCCACTTTACTCATATCCTTCCATATCCTTGTCTGTACATAATGCCCTGAATCTTTTCTATAACACCCGGAAATCTGACCCCTTTATTCTATGTACCCAACGCACTAGAAGACCAGTTCTTAAAGCCTTTAGCCGTATCCTTATTCTAGTCCTCCTCTGTTCCTCTGGTGATGTAGAGGCTAACCCAGGCCCTGCAGCCCTCAGTATCACTCCTACTCCCCAGGCGCTATCATTTGATGACTTCTGTAATCGCAAAAGTCTTGGTTTCTTGCACATAAATATCAGAAGTCTACTTCCTAAGTTTGAGTTATTCACTGTGTTAGCACACTCTGCCAACCCTGATGTTCTAGCAGTGTCTGAATCCTGGCTCAGGAAGGCCACCAAAAATTCTGAAATGTCCATCCCCAACTATAACATTTTCCGTCTAGATAGAACTGCCAAAGGGGGTGGAGTTGCAATCTACTGTAGAGATAGCCTGCAGAGCTCTATCATACTATCCAGGTCTGTGCCCAAACAGTTTGAGCTTCTACTTCTAAAAATCCACCTTTCCAGAAATAAGTCTCTCACTGTTCCCGCTTGCTACAGACCCCCCTCAGCCCCCAGCTGTGCCCTGGACACCATATGTGAATTGATTAACCCCATTTATCCTCAGAGTTTGTACTGCTTGGTGACCTAAATTGGGATATGCTTAATACCCCAGCCATCCTACAATCCAAGCTAGATGCCCTCAACCTCACGCAAATTATCAACGAACCTACCAGGTACAACCCTAAATCCGTAAACATGGGTACCCTCATAGATATCATCCTGACTAACATACCCTCTAAATACACCTCAGCTGTCTTCAACCAGGATCTCAGCGATCACTGCCTTATTTCCTGCGTCTGTAACGGGTCCGCGGTCAAACGACCACCCCTCATCACTGTCAAACGCTCCCTAAAACACTTTAGCGAGCAGGCCTTCCTAATTGACCTGGCCCAGGTATCCTGGATGGATATAGATCTCATTCCGTCAGTAGAGGATGCCTGGTTGTTCCTTAAAAGTAATTTCCTCTCAATCTTAAATAAACATGCCCCATTCAAAAAATACAGAACTAAGAACCGATATAGCCCCTGGTTCTCCTCAGACTTGACTGCCCTTGACCAGCACAAAAACATCCTGTGGCGTACAGCATTAGCATCAAATAGCCCCCGCGATATGCAACTTTTCAGGGAAGTTAGGAACCAATATACACAAGCAGTCAGGAAAGCAAAGGCTAACTTTTTCAAACAGAAATTTGCATCCTGTAGCACTAACTCCAAAAAGTTTTGGGACACTGTAAAGTCCATGGAGAATAAGAGCACTTCCTCCCAGCTGCCCACTGCACTGAGGCTAGGAAACACTATCACCACCGATAAATCTACAATAATCGAGAATTTCAACAAGCATTTTGCTACAGCTGGCCATGCTTTCCATCTGGCTACCACTAACCCGGCCACCAACTCTGCACCCTCTGCTGCAACTTGCCCATGCCCCCCCCGCTTCTCCTTCACACAAATTCAGACAGCTGATGTTTTGAAAGCGCTGCAAAATCTGGACCCCTACAAATCAGCTGGGCTAGACAATCTGGACCCTTTCTTTCTAAAACTAGCCGCCGAAATTGTCGCAACCCCTATTACTAGTCTGTTCAACCTCTCTTTCATAACGTCTGAGATCCCCAGAGATTGGAAAGCTGCCGCGGTCATCTCCCTCTTCAAAGGGGGTGACACTCTAGATCCAAACTGCTACAGACCTATATCCATCCTGCCCTGCCTTTCGAAAGTATTTGAAAGCCAAGTTAACAAACAGATCACCGACCATTTCGAATACCACCGTACCTTCTCCGCTATGCAATCCGGTTTCCGAGCTGGTCACGGGTGCACTTCAGCCACGCACAAGGTCCTAAACGATATTATAACCGCGATTGATAATAGACAGTACTGTGCAGCCGTCTTCATCGACCTGGCCAAGGCTTTCGACTCTGTCAACCACCGCATTCTTATTGGCAGACTAAATAGCCTTGGTTTCTCAAATGACTGCCTCGCCTGGTTCACCAACTACTTCTCAGATAGAGTTCAGTGTGTCAAATCGGAGGGCCTGTTGTCTGGACCTATGGCAGTCTCTATGGGGGTGCCACAGGGTTCAATTCTTGGGCCGACACTTTTCTCCGTGTATATCAATGATGTCGCTCTTGCTGCTGGTGACTCTCAGATCCACCTCTACGCAGACGACACCATTTTGTATACATCTGGCCCTTCATTGGACACTGTGTTAACAAACCTCCAAACGAGCTTCAATGCCATACAACAATCCTTCAGTAGCCTCCAACTGCTCTTAAACACTAGTAAAACTAAATGCATGCTTTTCAATCGAACGCTGCTGGCACCCGCCCACCCGACTAGAATCACCACTCTCGACGGGTCTGACCTAGAGTATGTGGACAACTACAAATACCTAGGTGTCTGGTTAGACTGTAAACTCAACTTCCAGACTCACATAAAGAATCTCCAATCCAAAGTTAAATCTTGAATTGGCTTCCTATTTCGCAACAAAGCCTCCTTCACTCATGCTGCCAAACATGCCCTCGTAAAACTGACTATCCAGTGCAATAAAAACAACACACAGTTACATATGGGGTAAAAAACATAAAGTCAAAAATACAACAGAAAATATATCTACAGTGTGTGCAAATGTAGCAAGTTATGGAGGTAAGGCAATAAATAGGCTATAGTGCAAAATAATTACAATTAGTATTAACACTGGAATGATAGATGTGCAAGAGATGATGTGCAAATAGAGATACTGGGGTACAAATGAGCAAAATAAATAACAATATAGGGATGAGGTAGTTGGGCGGGCTAATTTCAGATGGGCTGTGTACAGGTGCAGTGATCGGTAAGGTGCTCTGACAACTGATGCTTAAAGTTAGATAGGGGAATAACTTTTGCTTCCTTCCAGGCCTGAGGGCACACACTTTCTAGTAGGCTTAAATTGAAGATATGTCAAATAGGAGTGGCAATATCGTCCGCTATTATCCTCAGTAATTTTTCATCCAAGTTGTCAGACCCCGGTGGCTTGTCATTGTTGATCGACAACAATAATTTTTTCACTTCTTCCACACTTACTTTACGGAATTCAAAATTACAATGTTTGTCTTTCATAATTTGGTCAGATATACTTGGATGTGTAGTGTCAGCATTTGTTGCTGGCATGTCATGCTTAAGTGTGCTAATTTTGGCAATGAAAAAATAATTAAAGTAGTTGGCAATATCAGTGGGTTTTGTGATGAAGGAGCCATCTGATTCAATGAATGATGGAGCGGAGTTTGCCTTTTTGCCCAAAATGTCATTTTAAAGTGCTCCAATCATTCTTTATGTAATTTATCTTTGTTTCATAGTGTAGTTTCTTTTCCTTTTTATTCAGTTTAGTCACATGATGTCTCAGTACATTTGCCAATCGGTTGTACAGCCAGACCTATTTGACCTCTTTTGCCTCAGCCCTCTCAACCATACCTGTGGTCCTCTGTAGCTCAGCTGGTAGAGCACGGCGCTTGTAATGCCAAGGTAGTGGGTTCGATCCCCGGGACCACCCATACACAAAAAAAAAATACGCACGCATGACTGTAAGTCGCTTTGGATAAAAGCGTCTGCTAAATGGCTTACTATTATTATACCATTTTTCAATTCCTCATCAATCCAAGGGAATTGAACCGTTTTTACAGTCATTTTGTTAATGGGTGCATGCTTATTAGTAACTGGGATAAGCAATTTCATAAATGTGTCAAGTGCAGCGTCTGGTTGCTCGTCATTACACACCACGGACCAACAAATATTCTTTACATCAACAACAAAGGAATCACTACAAAACGTATTGTATGACCTCTTATACACTATATTAGGCCCAGCCTTTGGAACTTTGGTTTTCCTAGATATGGCTACTATATTGTGATCACTACATCCAATGGATTTGGATACTGCTTTCAAACAAATCTCTGCAGCATTAGTAAAGATATGATCAATACATGTTGATGATTTCATTCCTGTGCTGTTTGTAACTACCCTGGTCAGTTGATTGATAACCTGAACCAGGTTGCAGGCACTGGTTACAGTTTGAAGCTTTCTCTTTAGTGGGCAGCTTGATGAAAGCCAGTCAATATTTAAATCACCCAGAAAATATACCTCTCTATTGATATCACATATATTATCAAGCATTTCACACATGTTATCCAGATACTGACTGTTAGCACTTGGTGGTCTATAGCAGCTTCCCACCAGAATGGGCTTTAGGTGAGGCAGATGAACCTGTAGCCATATTACTTCAACAGTATTTAACATGAGATCCTCTCTAATCTTTACAGGAATGTGGTTCTGAATTTAGACTGCAACACCGCCCCCGTTGGCATTTCTGTATTTTCTGTAAATGTTATAACCTTGTATTGCTACCACTGTATCTTCAAAGGTATTATCTAAGTGAGTTTCAGACATGGTCAGAATATGAATGTCATCTGTTACTAGCAAATTATTGATTTCATGAACCTTGTTTCTTAAGCTACATATGTTAACGTGGGCTATTTTTTACACTTTTCTGGGATGCTTGATTATTTTTCTTGCTTAACTGGGAAGCTTTGCAGAGGTAGACATACTCGGGTTATTTTTATTAGTGCAGGGTGAGCTGCACACAGTGGACTTCCTACTAGGGCACACCACCTCAGTGCTAACAGTATTTATCTGGTTCATAGGCACATGATTACTGCATCCAATAGCTGTGGGATCAGCAGAGGCATTCCGGGCAGTAAGAGGGACATAAATTAGGTTATTTACATTGTGTCTTCCAACGCCCCTAGGATAATGTACATTTGCTGAAGCATTATGACAACTCAGCGACACAATGGTAGGGATTAAATGAGCTGGACTCGGGTCATTGATAAGTCATAGCCTTAGTGTGCAGGCAGTCCTCCTCTCCAGGAACATCCTTCCAGGCCCTGTCAAAGAAGGCGGGCCGGAGCGTTTTATTTGTGAGGGTGTTGCATACCAGAGACCTGTAAATACAGCGCTGAGATGGGGAATACGGTCATCCCAGAGCCACCACCAACACATAGGCCAATAGAACTACATAGATAGAGTACGTCCCAAATGGCACCCTATTCCCTGTATACTGTAGTGCACTACTTTAGTGTACTATGTATAGAAAGGTTTGTTTGATCTTGTACACATTCACAGCTAAAAGCTGAATTGTAGTACACAGATTTATACACTGAGTAAACAATACATTAGGAACACCTTCCTAATATTGAGTTGCACCCCACTCCCTGACAGCGTTGCAGTTCTTGACACAAACCGGTGCACCTGGCACCTACTATCCCGTTCAAAGGCACTTAAATAAACTATGTGACCAAAAGTATGTAGATATGAACATCTCATTCCAAAATCATGGGCATTAATATGGAGTTGGTCCCCACTTTGCTGCTATAACAGCCTCCACTCTTCTGGGAAGGCTTTCCACTAGATGTTGGAACATTGCTGCGGGGACTTGCTTCCATTCAGCCACAAGAGCATTAGTGAGGTCGGGCACTGATGTTGGGCGATTTGGCCTGGCTCGCAGTCTGCATTCCAATTCATCCCAAATGTGTTCGATGGGGTTTAGGTCAGGGCTCTGTGCAGGCCAGTCAAGTTCTTTCAAGTTCTTTCACACAGATCTCAACAAACCATTTCAGTACGGACCTCGCTTTGTGCACGGGGGCATTGTCATATTGAAACAGGAAAAGGCCTTCCCCAAACTGTTGCCACAAAGTTGGAAGCACAGAATCATCTAGAATGTCATTGTATGCTGTAGTATTAAGATTTCCCTTCACTGGAACTAAGGGGCCTAGCCCGAACCATGATAATCAGCCCCAGACCATTATTCCTCCTCCACCCTTACCTTACAGTTGGCACTATGCATTGGGGCATGTAGCGTTCTCCTGGCATCCGCCAAACCCAGATTTGTCCGTCGGACTGCCAGATGGAGAAGCGTGATTCATCACTCCAGAGAACGCGTTTCCATTGCTCCAGAATCCAATGGCGGCGAGCTTTACACCAATCCAGCCGACGCTTGGCATTACGCATGGCGATCTTAGGCATGTGTGCGGCTGCTCGGCCATGGAAACCCATTTCATTAAGCTCCTGATGAACAGTTATTGTGCTGACGTTGCTTCCAGAGACAGTTTGGAACTCGGTAGTGAGTGTTGCAGTTGAGGACAGATGATTTTTACGCGCTACGCACTTCAGCACTCGGCGGTCCCGTTCTGTGAGCTTGTGTGGCCTACCACTTCGCAGTTGAGCCGTTGTTGCTCCTAGACGTTTCCACTTCACGATAGCACCACTTACAGTTGACCGGGGCAGCTCTAGCAGGGCAGAAATTTGACGAACTGACTTGTTGGAAAGGTGGCATCCTATGACGGTGCCACGTTGAAAAGTCACTGAGCTCTTCAATAAAGCCATTCTACTGCCAATGTTTGTCTATGGAGATTGCATGGATGTGTGCTTGATTTTATACACCTGTCAGCAACGGGTGTGGCTGAAATAGCCAAATACGCTAATTTGAAGGGGTGTCCCCATACTTATATATATAGTGTATTTTGTCTTGCCCATTCAGCCTCTGAATGGCACACACACAATCAAATGTCTCAATTGTCTCTAGGCTTAAAAATCCTTCTTTAACCTGTCTACACTGATTGAAGTGGATTTAACAAGTGACATCAATAAGAGATCATAGCTTTCACCTGGATTCAGCCGGTCAGTCTGTCATGGAAAGTGTTCATAATGTTTTGTCAACTCAGTGTAGATTTAGATAGGGGGGAATGAAGAGAACAGGAACCATTTGTGATGCAGCCATAGAGTACATTCCTATAGGATAATGTTGTTTGGAATTTTATTTCATGTACTACTTACTTACAGTTGATAATAAATCAAATTGACCACATACAGCGCATTCGGAAAGTATGAGACCCCTTGACTTTTTCCACATTTTTTCTACGTAACAGCCTTATTCTAAAATTGATTAAATAAATACAAATTCTCATCAATCTACACACAATACCCCATAATGACAACGCGAAAACAGGTTTTTAGACATTTTTGCAAATGTATTGAAAATAAAAAAACTGAAATACCTTATTTACATAAGTAGTCAGACCCTTTGATATGAGACTTCTAAACTGAGCTCAGGTGCATCCTGTTTCCATTGATCATCCTTGAGATGTTTCGACAACTTGATTGGCTTCAACCTGTGGTAAATTCAATTGATTGGACATGATTTGGAAAGGCACACATCTGTCTATATAAGGTCCCACAGTTGAAAGTGGATGTCAGAGCAAAAACCAAGCCATGAGGTCGAAGGAATTATCTGGAGAGCTCCGAGACAGGATTGTGTAGAGGCACAGATCTGGGGAAGGTCCACAAGAACACAGTGGCCTCCATCATTTTTAAATGGAAGAAGTTTGGAACCACCAAGACTCTTCCTAGAGCTGGCTGCCCGGCCAAACTGAGCAATCGGTGGAGAAGGGCCTTGGTCAGGGAGGTGACCAAGAACCCGATGGTCACTCTGACAGAGCTCTAGAGTTCCTCTGTGGAGATGGGAGAACCTTTCAGAAGGACAACCATCTCTGCAGCACTCCACTAATTTTACATTTACATTTTAGTCATTTAGAAGGCGCTCTTATCCAGAGCGACTTACAGTTAGTGAGTGCATACATTTTTTCATACTGGCCCCCTGTGGGACTAATCAGGCCTTTATGGTATTTTTTTTTTTTTTTTTTATGGTAGAGTGGCCAGACGGAAGCCACTCCTCAGTAAAAGGCACATGACAGCCCGCTTGGAGTTTGCCAAAAGGCACCTAAAGACTCTCAGAAACAAGATTCTCTGGTCTGATGAAACCAAGATTGTACTCTTTGGCCTGAATGCCAAGCGTCTGGAGGAAACCTGGCACCATCCCTACGGTGAAGCATGGTGGTGGCAGCATCATGCTGTGGGGAGGTTTTTCAGCGGCAGGGACTGGGAGACTAGTTAGGATTGAGGGAAAGATGAACGGAACAATGTACAGAGAGATCCTTGATGAAAACCTGCTCCAGAGCGCTCAGGACCTCAGACTGGGGCAAAGGTTCACCTTCCAACAGGACAACAACCCTAAGCACACAGCCAAGGCAACTCAACTCAGGAGTGGCTTCAGGGCAAGTCTCTGAATGTCCTTTAGTGGCCCAGCCAGAGCCTGGACTTGAACCTGATCAAACATCTCTGGAGAGACCTGAAAATAGCTGTGCAGCGACACTCCCCATCCAACCTGACAGAGCTTGAGAGGATCTGCAGAGAAGATTGGGAGAAACTCCCCAAATCCAGGTGTGCCAAGCTTGTAGCGTTATACCCAAGAAGTCTCAAGGCTGTAATCGCTGCCAAAGGTGCTTCAACAAAGTACTGGGTAAAGGGTCTGAATACTTATGTAAATGTGATATTTCCGTAAAAAAAAAAAAGTAAAACCATTTTTGCTTTGTCATTATGGGGTATTGTTTGTAGATTGATGAGAAAAAAAACGATTTCATTAATTTTAGAATGAGCTGTAACGTAACAAAATGTGGAAAAAGTCAAGGGGTCTGAATACTTTCCGAATGCACTGTAGTTCATTTGCCCATCGAGGAATGCAGTAGGGCCAAGGTAACCCCAGAGCAGTAGGGCCAAGGTAACCCCAGAGCAGTAGGGCCAAGGTAACCCCAGAGCAGTAGGGCCAAGGTAACCCCAGAGCAGTAGGTAACCCCAGAGCAGTAGGGCCAAGGTAACCCCAGAGCAGTAGGGCCAAGGTAACCCCAGAGCAGTAGGGCCAAGGTAACCCCAGAGCAGTAGGTAACCCCAGAGCAGTAGGGCCAAGGTAACCCCAGAGCAGTAGGGCCAAGGTAACCCCAGAGCAGTAGGGCCAAGGTAACCCCAGAGCAGTAGGTAACCCCAGAGCAGTAGGTAACCCCAGAGCAGTAGGTAACCCCAGAGCAGTAGGGCCAAGGTAACCCCAGAGCAGTAGGGCCAAGGTAACCCCAGAGCAGTAGGGCCAAGGTAACCCCAGAGCAGTAGGGCCAAGGTAACCCCAGAGCAGTAGGGCCAAGGTAACCCCAGAGCAGTAGGGCCAAGGTAACCCCAGAGCAGTAGGGGCAAGGTAACCCCAGAGCAGTAGGGGCAAGGTAACCCCAGAGCAGTAGGTAACCCCAGAGCAGTAGGGCCAAGGTAACCCCAGAGCAGTAGGGCCAAGGTAACCCCAGAGCAGTAGGGCAAAGGGCCAAGCTCTTAGCAAATTCTAAAGCAAAATTCTGGAGAAATTGGTTTTCAACAGCTAAATTATTTTTTAAGTGCCAACTGTATTTAAAAAAAAAATCCAATCTGGTTTTCGTGCCCCCACAGCACAGAGACAGCCTTAGTTAAAGTGGTAAATGATCTTAGAGCCAACACAGATGCCAAACAGCTCTCTGTCCTTGTACTCTTAGATTTAAGTGCTGCATTCGACACTGTTGACCATGATGTCCTTCTGGACAGACTGGAGAGGTGGGTTGGCCTCTGTTGACCATGATGTCCTTCTGGACAGACTGGAGAGGTGGTTGGCCTCTGTTGACCATGATGTCCTTCTGGACAGACTGGAGAGGTGGTTGGCCTCTGTTGACCGTGATGTCCTTCTGGACAGACTGGAGAGGTGGGTTGGCCTCTGTTGACCATGATGTCCTTCTGGACAGACTGGAGAGGTGGTTGGCCTCTGTTGACCATGATGTCCTTCTGGACAGACTGGAGAAGTGGTTGGCCTCTGTTGACCATGATGTCCTTCTGGACAGACTGGAGAGGTGGGTTGGCCTCTGTTGACCATGATGTCCTTCTGGACAGACTGGAGAGGTGGTTGGCCTCTGTTGACCATGATGTCCTTCTGGACAGACTGGAGAAGTGGTTGGCCTCTGTTGACCATGATGTCCTTCTGGACAGACTGGAGAGGTGGGTTGGCCTCTGTTGACCATGATGTCCTTCTGGACAGACTGGAGAAGTGGTTGGCCTCTCCGGTCCAGTTCTAAATTGGTTTAGGACCTATTTAACAGGTTGAGAGTTTTTTGTCACCCTTGGTGGACATAACTCAGAGAAAATACATATCACGTGGCGTTCCACAAGGTTTGATTTTGGGTCCGGTACTGTTTATAGATGTTACCCCTTGACAGCGTTATCAGAAAGCACAGCATTGATTTTCACTGCTACTCAGACGATACACAACTTTACATGTCTGTGTCACCGGAGGATTTTAGCTCCACAGATCAACTATTAGACTGTATTAGTGATTTAAATACTTGGATGGTTCACAACTTCCTCCAGTTAAATTAAGACAAGGCCGAGGTACTTATTGTTGGAGCCAAAGCACAGAGAGAGAATCTGGACGCACATTTTAATTCACTGGCAATAATGGTAAAACGGCAGGTAAAAAAACTAGGTGTTATTTTAGATTCTGAACTCAATTTCGAATCACACATCAGGAATGTGACCAAAACAGCTTTTTACCACCTGAGGAAAATTGCCAAGGTGCGTCCGTTTCTCTCTCAGGCTGATGCAGAGAGACTCATCCATCCTTTTATTACAAGCAGGCTTGACTACTGTAATGCTCTCCTGTCTGGTCTACCCAAGAAAGCCATTGGTCAACTGCAAAACATACAGAATGCTGCAGGACGGGTACTGACCAAGACCAGACGGAGAGCACACATTACACCGGTTTTAAGGTCTCTGCACTGGCTGCCTGTGAGTTTTAGAATACATTTTACGATTCTATTGGTTTTTAAATCAATCCCCGATTGTGCACCCCAGTACATGTCAGACATGCTTTTAAGTTATGTACCCAGTAGGTCCCTCAGGTCCTCTGGCACTGGCCTTTTAACTATCCCAAAGCCTTGGACCAAGAGGCATGGAGAGGCAGCCTTTAGTTACTATGCCCCCAGCCTCTGGAATAGCCTGCCAGAGAACCTGAGGGGGGCTGAAACTGGGGACATATTTAAAAGAGATCTTAAAACACCTTTTTAGCTTAGCTGTTCCTCGCGAGGCTTTTTAGTCGTTCCGTTTTTATTGTTATTCTTTAGTTATTTATCCTCTTATGTTTGTTGTGTAGTAAATATTTAAATATTTCAGTTTTTATTTTCATTATTTTTATTAGTTTTTTTCCTGTGAAGCACATTGCGTTGCATTCCATGTCTGAAATGTGCTGTAAAAAATAAAGCTTGAATTGATTTGATTCCATCATTAATCAATAGAAGCTTTAAAGCTTACCATCGCATCTATCCATTACTGTCTGCGTGATATTGCTTCCAAGCCCTCTTGAGTAATGCTTTCAGACGAGAGGAATAGATGCTGTTCCAACACTGACTTGAGTTGCTTAACAGTAATCTTCTCACACACCAATCTCTTGAGAAGTGACGTATCATTACTATGATCAAGTCAGTCCAGAGCTGATCCCGTCATGTTTGTTCATAGCGCTACACTAAACTAAATCCCTCAAACTGGACCATGGGTTGCATCCCAAATAGCACCCTATTCCCTATAGCTGTGGTTCCCAACAGGTGTGCCTTGAGGAACTCTCAGGTGTGCCACAAAATGTTTCCTAATCTTGATCCCCCCCCCAAAAAAACACTCACAAACGTGACCTGTGGAATGCACATGACATTTTGACTTGGGAGCACTCGTGCCGGTCAGATATTAAATTAAATGGCACATGGTTCCATCTGTATCTTTGTTTCAAGTCCAGTGGGATCCGGTTGTTATTACATTTGTATCATTTGAGCGGTGCGCATTACCACCGGTCATTTACCATTTTCCTTCGTCTGTGAACGCTAGTCTTATTAGGCTTAGCCAGAGTCATGTATTTCTAATATCTGGCTCTGGGCTTAGCTTTACCACAGCCCTGCCATTGAAACGAACGGAGCATGGCTTTATGTCATTGGTTGCACATTTACAATGCAGAAAACCACTAGTCTGTAGCCCAAATCATTCAAAACTAAAATACCTATTTTACCAGAACAAAAATTAATAAATTGTGGCGCAAATTCGCGGGACGCTCTTAAAGGGGTACACACAAATTAACCATCATGAGTAATGAACTATGAAAACGATGAAAATATTTCAAATAAACCCCCTATAAAAAACGTTGTCACAGAAAATAGATTATTTTCAATATGGATCAGATGAGATGGAGGTCATTACCACAAATTAAATTAATAGGGACATTTTAGGTGTGCTGCAGAATTTTATGTCTCATCAAGTTTGGGAACCACTGCAATATAGAGTTGGTTCTGGTCAAAAGTAGCGCGCTATATAGGGAATAGGGTCCCATTTGGGACATGGTGCCATGGTTGTTCTTCCCGACAGTGGCCATCGCCACAGCCAGCCAGACAGAGGAGTGTCGGGCGGTTTCGACAGAGAGGCAGAGAAAGGGTCACCCACAGCAACAGCACAGCTACAGTACAACAAATCCCCTCACTAAGAATAGTTCAGCTTTTAATGCCCCATCAGACTCTGTCTGCCACTCAAGTGGCACCCTATTCCCTACATAGTGCACCACTTTTGACCAGGGCCCACAGGGGGATCTGGTCGAGCTCTGGTTAAAAGTAGTGCACTGCGTAGGGAATAGGGTGCTGGCTCTCTCTGGTTGTGTAGTGGCGTTGTTTTGAAGTGAACTGAACTGTGTTTACTCTGGACCCGTTAAAGGGGGGCGGGGTCCGGCTCTCTGTCCGTGCGACCCGTCCAGTCCAGGAAGATGTCATCTTTCCACGCCGCTGCATCGGAATGCCATTGTTGATGAGCTGAAGTCCCAATCAGTCCCAAATGGCGACCTATCCCCTACATAGCGCACTAGTTTTGACCAGGGCCTATACAGCTGTGGTCAAAAGTAGTGCACTATGTAGGGAATAGTGGCCCGCAGAGGGACGCATTCCACTCCAAATGCTGCATGCCAAATTCCATCAGCAACTAATCCTGGAGAGATCATGCACGTCCCGCCCAGTAGCCCTGGGTCATGTCCCAATATGCACTCTATTCCCTATGTAGTGCATTACTTTTGACCAGAGCCCTATGGGAATAGGGTGCCATTTGGGATGCACACCAGTAGCCCTTGCAACCCCTTGATCTATGTCAACGGTGAGCTGCTAGCTAGCTCCTTCTCTCCTCACAGTCCTTACCAGATCTACAGTAAACTCACAGAGAAGCTCCTGATTGTCACGTTCGTTGTATAAAGGATTGGACCAAGGTGCAGCGTGGTATGCGTACATGTTCAATTCATTAAATAAACACTTGACAAAATAACAAAAGCAACTGAACGTGACGTTCTAAAGGCAAGAAAACAGCAACAAGCCGAAACAGAAACAAGATCCCACAACTAAAGGTAGGCAGAATGGCTGCCTAAGTATGATCCCCAATCAGAGAAAACGATGGACAGCTGCCTCTGATTGGGAACCACACCCGGCCAACATAGAAATAGAACACACTAGATTCTATCCAAATCACACCCTGACCTAACCAAACAGAGAATACAGGTGATCTCTAAGGTCAGGGCGTGACACTTATCTCCTTACAGTCCTTACCAGATCTACAGTAAACTCACAGAGAAGTGAATTACATTGTTGGAGAGTAAATGCTAAGGAAATGTTATAAAGATAAGAAATGTTGCAAACCATGTTGTATACGAATGGTAACATTGCTACGTCCCGTCCATGTGTGATTTGAATATAATATAACGAGGAGATATTAACAAAGATGGCTAGCAGGCCTACTTTATTGGCATATTCTGTCTGATAGTGAGAAGTAGTGAGATATGGCTGTGCCCAGCAGCAGTACAACATAGTCATCCCCTGATATGAACTCATTGATTACCAAAGCTCCCAGATATAACCTGTCTGAACAACTCACCAGGAACCTGTTGTTGGTTTGTTGAACCTGTTGTTGGTTTGTTGAACCTGTTGTTGGTTTGTTGAACCTGTTGTTGGTTTGTTGAACATGTTGTTGGTTTGTTGAACCTGTTGTTGGTTTGTTGAACATGTTGTTGGTTTGTTGAACCTGTTGTTGGTTTGTTGAACATGTTGTTGGTTTGTTGAACATGTTGTTGGTTTGTTGAACCTGTTGTTGGTTTGTTGAACATGTTGTTGGTTTGTTGAACCTGTTGTTGGTTTGTTGAACATGTTGTTGGTTTGTTGAACCTGTTGTTGGTTTGTTGAACATGTTGTTGGTTTGTTGAACATGTTGTTGGTTGTGGACAGGGCCACATTATAGAACTGGAGTGACAGGGCCTGTCTGATGAGGAATCACTATGAAAAGGGGCTGATTTATTACTGATGAGTTGTCTTACTGATGAGTTGTCTTACTGATGAGTTGTCTTACTGATGAGTTGTCTTACTGATGAGTTGTCTTACTGATGAGTTGTCTTACTAATGAGTTGTCTTACTGATGAGTTGTCTTACTGATGAGTTGTCTTATTGATCTACTGATGAGTTGTCTAACTGATGAGTTGTCTTACTGATCTACTGATGAGTTGTCTTACTGATGAGTTATTTTACTGATGAGTTGTCTTACTGATGAGTTGTCTTACTGATAAGTTGTCTTACTGATGAGTTGTCTTACTGATGAGTTGTATTACTGATGAGTTGTCTTACTGATGAGTTGTCTTACTGATAAGTTGTATTACTGATCTACTGATGAGTTGTCTAACTGATGAGTTGTCTTACTGATCTACTGATGAGTTGTCTTACTGATGAGTTATTTTACTGATGAGTTGTCTTACTGATGAGTTGTCTTACTGATAAGTTGTCTTACTGATGAGTTGTCTTACTGATGAGTTGTATTACTGATGAGTTGTCTTACTGATGAGTTGTCTTACTGATAAGTTGTATTACTGATGAGTTTTCTTACTGATGAGTTGTCTTACTGATGAGTTGTCTTATTGATCTACTGATGAGTTGTCTAACTGATGAGTTGTCTTACTGATGAGTTGTCTTACTGATCTATTGATGAGCTGTCTTACTGATGAGTTGTCTTACTGATCTACTGATGAGTTGTCCTACTGATGAGTTGTGTTACTGATGAGTTGTCTTACTGATGAGTTGTCTTACTGATGAGTTGTCTTACTGATAAGTTGTCTTACTGATGAGTTGTCTTACTGATGAGTTGTCTTACTGATGAGTTGTCTTACTGATAAGTTGTATTACTGATGAGTTTTCTTACTGATGAGTTGTCTTACTGATGAGTTGTCTTACTGATGAGTTGTCTTACTGATCTACTGATGAGTTGTCTTACTGATGAGTTGTCCTACTGATGAGTTGTCTTACTAATGAGTTGTCTTACTGATCTACTGATGAGTTGTCTTACTGATCTACTGATGAGTTGTCCTACTGATGAGTTGTGTTACTGATGAGTTGTCTTACTGATGAGTTGTCTTACTGATGAGTTGTCTTACTGATGAGTTGTCTTACTGATCTACTGATGAGTTGTCCTACTGATGAGTTGTGTTACTGATGAGTTGTCTTACTGATGAGTTGTCTTACTGATGAGTTGTCTTACTGATGAGTTGTCTTACTAATGAGTTGTCTTACTGATCTACTGATGAGTTGTCTTACTGATGAGTTGTCTTACTGATGAGTTGTCTTATTGATCTACTGATGAGTTGTCTAACTGATGAGTTGTCTTAGTGATCTACTGATGAGTTGTCTTACTGATTAGTTGTTTTACTGATGTGTTGTCCTACTGATGCGTTGTCCTACTGATGAGTTGTCTTACTGATGAGTTGTCTTACTGATCTATTGATGAGTTGTCTTACTGATGAGTTGTCTTACTGATGAGTTGTCCTACTGATGAGTTGTCTAACTGATCTACTGATGAGTTGTCTTACTGATGAGCTGTCTTACTGATGAGTTGTCTTACTGATCTACTGATGAGTTGTATTACTAATAAGTTGTCTTACTGATGAGTTGTCTTACTGATCTATTGATGAGTTGTATTACTAATGAGTTGTCTTACTGATGAGTTGTCCTACTGATGAGTTGTATTACTAATGAGTTGTCTTACTGATGAGTTGTCTTACTGATGAGTTTTCTTACTGATGAGTTGTCTTACTGATCTGCTGATCATTTGTCTTACTGATGAGTTGTCTTACTGATGATTTGTCTTACTGATCTACTGATGAGTTTTCTTACTGATGACTTGTCTTACTGATGAGTTGTCCTACTGATGAGTTGTCTTACTGATGAGTTGTATTACTGATGAGTTGTCTTACTGATGAGTTGTCTTACTGATGAGTTGTCTTACTGATCTACTGATGAGTTGTCTTACTGATGAGTTGTCCTACTGATGAGTTGTCTTACTAATGAGTTGTCTTACTGATCTACTGATGAGTTGTCTTACTGATCTACTGATGAGTTGTCCTACTGATGAGTTGTGTTACTGATGAGTTGTCTTACTGATGAGTTGTCTTACTGATGAGTTGTCTTACTGATGAGTTGTCTTACTGATCTACTGATGAGTTGTCCTACTGATGAGTTGTGTTACTGATGAGTTGTCTTACTGATGAGTTGTCTTACTGATGAGTTGTCTTACTGATCTACTGATGAGTTGTCCTACTGATGAGTTGTCTTACTGATGAGTTGTCTTACTGATGAGTTGTCTTACTGATGAGTTGTCTTACTGATGAGTTGTCTTATTGATCTACTGATGAGTTGTCTAACTGATGAGTTGTCTTAGTGATCTACTGATGAGTTGTCTTACTGATTAGTTGTTTTACTGATGTGTTGTCCTACTGATGCGTTGTCCTACTGATGAGTTGTCTTACTGATGAGTTGTCTTACTGATCTATTGATGAGTTGTCTTACTGATGAGTTGTCTTACTGATGAGTTGTCCTACTGATGAGTTGTCTAACTGATCTACTGATGAGTTGTCTTACTGATGAGTTGTCTTACTGATCTACTGATGAGTTGTATTACTAATAAGTTGTCTTACTGATGAGTTGTCTTACTGATCTACTGATGATTTGTCTTACTGATGAGTTGTCTTACTGATGAGTTGTCTTACTGATCTATTGATGAGTTGTATTACTAATGAGTTGTCTTACTGATGAGTTGTCCTACTGATGAGTTGTATTACTAATGAGTTGTCTTACTGATGAGTTGTCTTACTGATGAGTTTTCTTACTGATGATTTGTCTTACTGATCTACTGATGAGTTTTCTTACTGATGACTTGTCTTACTGATGAGTTGTCCTACTGATGAGTTGTCTTACTGATGAGTTGTCTTACTGATGAGTTGTCTTACTGATGAGTTGTCCTACTGATGAGTTGTCTTACTGATGAGTTGTCTTACTGATATACTGATGAGTTGTCTTACTGATGAGTTGTCCTACTGATGAGTTGTCTTACTGATGAGTTGTCTTACTGATATACTGATGAGTTGTCTTACTGACCTACTGATGAGTTGTCCTACTGATGAGTTGTTTTACTGATGAGTTGTCCTACTGATGAGTTGTCCTACTGATGAGTTGTCTTACTTTTGAGTTGTCTTACTGATCTATTGATGAGCTGTCTTACTGATGAGTTGTCTTACTGATCTACTGATGAGTTGTCTTACTGATGAGTTGTCCTACTGATGAGTTGTCTTACTGATGAGTTGTCTTACTGATCTATTGATGAGCTGTCTTACTGATGAGTTGTCTTACTGATCTACTGATGAGTTGTCTTACTGATGAGTTGTCTTACTGATGAGTTGTCCTACTGATGAGTTGTCTTACTGATCTACTGATGAGTTGTTTTACTAATGAGTTGTCTTACTGATGATTTGTCTTACTGATGAGTTGTATTACTAATGAGTTGTCTTACTGATGAGTTGTCCTACTGATGAGTTGTATTCTTAATGAGTTGTCTTACTGATGAGTTGTCCTACTGATGAGTTGTATTCTTAATGAGTTGTCCTACTGATGAGTTGTCCTACTGATGAGTTGTCTTACTGATGAGTTGTCCTACTGATGAGTTGTCCTACTGATGAGTTGTCTTGCTGATGAGTTGTCTTACTGATCTACTGATGAGTTGTCTTACTGATGAGTTGTCTTACTGATGAGTTGTCGTATCAATACAAGCTTTAATAATATTTTAAAGCTTTATGTCAGCCCATGTACCAGGAGTTCTAAACAAGCCATGATGTCAGTGAAAGCAGTGGCCAGGTCTCCCTTGTTTTGACCTCAATGGGATAACCTGGTCAAATAAAAAAGTATTTTTCCGACCATGTGACCTGACCAGGAATAACTATTTCCTGACCAGGGAAAAAACCTGATCAGGAAAAACCAACTTTTCACAAAGTGAATGTAGCTCATTAGTTACCATATTATAACACTTTACAGTTCTATTTCTCTCTTATGTTATTCAATCAAAAGGGCAGGGGCTGTGTCTAAAGTGCGTTCTTTATTAACAGCTTTGTTAAGAATTAACCAAGAACAAAGTCCCAAAGTACAATCATTTTTATTTTTTGAATTATTAAAATCCCATACATTTCGAAGGATACAAATTAAAATGTGTTACAAAAATCTATACATCCTTCTTAAAAAAATGTAACACAAACATTACAAACCGATAAACACAGAAACAGAAACTCATACAGGGTTTTACATTCAAAGCTCAAGAGTATCAATTGATTTCAATACCTTCTTATTCTCACAGAGCATAATATTCAATGTGGCAAAGTAATTATTCATGTCTACCTTAAAAAATATTGAAAAATACGTTTTTTTTCCTTAAACAATTCATTTCATGGATGTGATATTTAGCAAGAATTATAATCAAATTTACCAAAGTACAAAGTTGACTCCTGAGAAATAGAATTACTTTAAACATGTGATGTCATAATAGAACTCCAAGAATGTTCATAGAATGTTGCGGAGCTTATGACATCACCATAGAATTAGAATTCTATTTCATTTTTAGAATTCTACCATTTTAGTTCACACCATTTCGTTTTGAACCGCCTGGAGCTGCCTCGCTTCATTGAACAGTGGTCATAGCAGTTGCCCCCTTGCATACGATTCTTACGCAAAAGGATGGCTGCTTGTGATTTGCCAGAGTTAGCCCCCCCCTCTTTGTAGGTAACTTATTACACGAGTTTGCGGGCGGAGTTAGTTACCATAAGAGATAAATTGTGTGGGGTACAATAGGAGAACCGGGTACGACACTGTCCTTTACTATTCTGTACAGGGGACAGTACAGGAATCGGGTACCTAAGCCCATTAAAGAATATTAATTGAAAAGGGAAATTAAAAGGCAAAAAATATGTCGGCAAATAAAGATGGAGACGGTGGATGGAAGAGCTTTGTGTGGAATTCGGAAAGGAAGGAATTTCTAGGACGCACGGGTGGCAGTTGGTGTAAGTACATAAATCCGTAATAAGCTACTTTTAATCGACGCTTTTCGGGATATTAACTCGAGGATAAAAATGATAAAGAGTTTTAGCCCTGTTGTTTCTGTGTATTCTCAGAATACTGTAACGGCACAGAGTTTCAGACTCTTTCTGTATTTCCTGATTGAGAAATACAGCACCTGTTTGATTGGACAGAGCATGCTATTTCGTGAAATTCACGTTCAATGGCAAAATTACAGGAGAAACATATTAAATGAATTAAACGTGATTTATAAACAACAAATCTGTAAAAAATAACCTTATAACCTATTGATGGAATACGATTACAATAAATGTAATGATAAGTAGGACTGTCTAAAAGGCAATTTAAATATATTCAGACTTTTAGGTCCAGTGAACGTTAATAATGTTCCTATCCGTTATTGTTCGTTTAACGGGGTTGATCATGTACAGCGAAAGCCAGAGTCTGTGTCCTTTGCCAAAGAGGTCATTTTGAAGGACATAATTGACATTATATGGTGGCATTCCGGAGTGTTGGATTGCAACTAACATGTGCTTGTCTTGCCAAAATGGCATGCTTGTTTCTGGTGTCACATACTTAGCCTAGATTGGAGAAAATTGATAAAGTTGAGAAATATGAGTTGCTTTCTTTCTCTGAACAAGATAATGTGCCAAATGACAGGGGAACAACCATAACCTCGTCAATTAGCTGTTTAATCCCAATACCGTTGTTGTTTTTAAAGGAATCAGGGTTCAAGGTTAGTAGTCAAGGTGATCAGGCCCTTTCGCCTGAAGCTGATGTCATAGTTTTGAACCGAGAGAATGTAATGGACATGAAGCCAACAATGAGCATTGATTTACCAATGAGCCACTTTTCTGTTCAACTGGTGAGCTTGCAACATTGTAACACTGACGTCATCGTTACATTTTTTCGAGTGGGAGACTGTTGCAGTAGGTAGCTAGTTTATCTATTGGCAACATTTAGGTTTTATCTCGGCGCTTTTTCTACATAGGAAGAGGAAGATCAGCTCACGACTCACATGCTCGGTTTCTCTAGGGCCACCCCCCCACAGACAACTTTGTTTCTTTTAGCAGCTACTGCTAACAATTTGTTGCTTAAATCAATTCCTCGAGTTCACATAGGTAGGGCGATTATTACCGTAGGCTTTCACAATACGAGAAAAAGAAAGACTTCGATAGTACGCTCTAGTAGGGGACACAGGATCAAGTCAATCGTCGACGGGTTGCCAGTTGTTTCCTGAAAGCGGACAGACTATTGTTGGTAACGCAAAGGGCGCCTGTTCACTGAGAAGTGTTGGTGTATCTGTCGAAACTGTTGCTGTTCTTTGAATGAATTCAGAAGCTCAATGAAAGTAGCTAGCTACGTGTAGAAAGTTCCAAGGTTTCTGGCGTGTTGCCTGTGTTTGCGTAGCCTACATATCTCTGTCGTAGCCGGCCATGACCGGGAGACCCATGGGGCGGCGCACAATTGGCCCAGCGTCGTCCAGGGTAGGGGAGGGAATGGCTGGCAGGGATGTCGCTCAGTTGGTAGAGCATGGTGTTTGCAACGACAGGGTTGTGGGTTAGATTCCCACGGGGGGTATGAAAAATAAATAAAAATATGTATGCACTCACTAACTGTAAGTCGCTCTGGATAAGAGCGTCTGCTAAATGACTAAAATGTACATGTAAAATGGATATCGCGCAAGGTATTATCAAGAGCACGTCGGACCAAATCGATGCGCTTGTTGCAGCCTGGTCTCATACACTATCGTAACATAGTAAAGTAAATCCGGGACTGAAAAATTAGTATGATATCATTTTACACGATATGTTATGTTTGATATGGTTACATAAGACAGATGGTTACTTAAGGCAAGAACGAAAGTCGGGTGGATGGGTGGGTGTATAACGTGAATGTCTAACAACCCAAAGGTTGCGAGTTCGAATCTCATCACATACAACTTTAGCATTTTAGCTAACTACTTACTACCTTTTAGCTACTTTGCAACTACTTAGCATGTTAGCTAACCCTTAAGTCTTTAACCTAACTCATAAATGTAATCCTAACCCCTAGCCTAGCTAGAATTCGTGACATATAATACAAATAAATTGTAGTTCATAACATATCATACAAAATGGGTGATGGACATCCACAAATTAATACATACCATACGAAATGTAAAATATCATACTAAAGGAGTGGCGCTGATTTATGTACAGAATAATACGAAAAAGCTCTGAGACCAGGTTGCAGAGGTTATTGCATTTACGTTATTTAGCAGACGCTCTTATCCAGAGCGATTTACAGGAGCAATTAGGGCTAAGTGCCTTGCTCAAGGGCACATCGGCAGATTTTTTTCACCTAGTCGGCTCGGGGATTAGAACCAGCGACCTTTTGGTTACTGGCACAACGCTCTTAACCACTAAACTACCTGCCGCCCCGCCCCAGGATAAGCCTTCCAATAACCCTTTGGCTATGCTGGCTGTGCAGCACCATCTCATTTTTCGCATCAAATCACAATTGGTCATCATCAAAAGTGGTAGGTATAGGCTACTACAGTAGGCTACATTGATTCAGGTCTTCATTTAGTGACACTTGTATCCAATGACGGTGAAATAACTGTAATACTTGCGTCTACCCAGTGCCTAATAGCCTTTTGAAAAGTAAGCGTATACGGTCCCATTGCACGAAATAGGACAATTATGATAATCTCAGCAATCTCTGTGCTGCTTGCCTTGAGAAATGTGAGAACGTGCCTGAGTTGTCCATTCACAACACAAATGTATGCACTCACTAACTGTAAGTCGCTCTGGATAAGAGCGTCTGCTAAATGACTAAAATGTAAAGCCTGCCTGACTGTCTACCCTGCTGTTCTGGGGAGGGGAGGGGGGGGGGGGGGCATAGACCGAGCTGAGAGAGAGCGAGGTTATCACAAGGACTGGAAGGCATTCAACAAGTCTCCTATTGGCCAATTAGGCCTGTAGGGGGGTTAAATAACATTTAAATGGTTAACACTTGATAATACTCACTTGTCTAGAGGTGATCACATTCACTCAGTGGTCCGACGGGTCTTTTTACAAGAGAGACGAAAGAGAGATAGCGGTCTGAATTGAGCTATTCCCCCTGAGCTTCCACACAATATGTGGTCGTGGGTGTGTAAGAAAAACACGGATTTGCGAGACTAATAAATTAATTTAGACTTTGGAACAGGCCTATAGAGCTCGCCAGGTACGAAAATGAGTTAACCATGGCTCATTGGACAATGCCTATGGGGAAATTAATGGGGCTTTTGGAGGGGGTTTTGGACAATAAGGTCTGAGGATAACACAGGAATAGGATATCATAAGTTTTGTAATATCAGTCAGTCAAGTAAGTAGCCTTGGCTTGTGTGAGCCGAAACGGCTCGTAGGGCAGGAGCCGATCTCCTGTTTCTGTAGCGGGTACAAGTACAGCCCCTGGACAGGATGCCAGTCTATCGCAGATCCTTACCCCCAAATCTATCTCCTTAATGCTGAGTGCCAAGCAGAGACACATCAGGTCCCATTTTTACAGTCTTTGGTATGACTCTGCCCGGGATTGAACTCATAACCTTCTCAGTCTCAGGACACTTTAACCACAAGGCCACCAAGACTTTAGCTGATGAAGATTATCTCATAGAACAAAAGTATACGATCTCCTAAGGCTGTGTTTACCACAGACCTTATTTTAGGCGTTTATCCAAAAACCCATAGGTTTTGACCAACAAGCCTCTGTTAATAGAGTCCCACAGTGGAGGTGTCATAATACCCATAAAACCTAGCGGTCAAACAGGGAAATGGTTCCAGTCGTTTTTTCCACCATTCATTTTTCCCATAGGGGATATTAGAAACATTTAAAATAAGGGCTGTGTTTCGTGTAGGCTTACCCTGGCGTGATGTTTTGATAACCATGTAAATCTCTCTCGGACAAGTTGACTTTTATCAATATATTCGGCTCCATTTACACTCAGTTTAAAAAATGCTAATTAGCATCAAAGTAGACATCATGCAAGACTACAAATCCCTGCAAGCTCCTGCACGTCATCTCTAACAGACACCTTTACTAACAGGTATTGTGTCAATTTAAAACTTGCACAAGACAGTTCACAGAATTGTCAATTTAAAGAAATGTAGCCAATTTATTCATTACTAAATTTAGCTAACATTAGATCATTAATCCAGAGATTCTTACCTTTGCCTCGATTCGGCAGTCTCGTCCAGATCATCATGGCATTTGTAGTTCTTTATGATAGCCACATTAGCATCTAATTAGCATTTAATTTTTTGGGGGTAAATACAGGCAAATATATTGATAAGTCACCTTGCCCTAGAGAGATTTACACGGTTTTTCAAAACGTCACGCCCTTATTTTAAGTGTTTCTAAAATCCCCTATGGGAAAAATGAACGGTGGAAAAACAATTGGAACCATTTCCTTGTTTGACCGCTAGGTTTTATGGATATTATGACTCATACTGAGGTACTCTATGCCTGCAAAAATACACCATTACTATTGGTTTCTATAGACAGCCATGGTCACCTTTGATGCAACTGGTTTGCATCTCTCTCTCTCACCCCAGAGCTCACTGCCATGGTAACCACAGCCAGCCTCTCTCTCTCTCTCTCTCTCTCTCTCTCTCTCTCTCTCTCTCTCTCTCTCTCTCTCTCTCTCTCTCTCTCTCTCTCTCTCTCTCTCTCTCTCTCTCTCTGTCTCTCTCTGTCTGTCTCTTTCTCTCTCTCTCTCTCTTTCTCTCTCTCTCACACACTGTTACACTATTAAGTTATTCTGCTCAACCAATGCAATAGTAAAAGTGTTTCCTGTAGATTGTTTAGTCACTGGATGTTTTGTTATGACCCAAGGTTAAGGGCAGCAGGGTTGATTTACTATTGGCCAGCCTGTCACCTTCACAGAGAAAGTAACAGGTCTATCCTGCCTGCCTGACTGCACGGCCCAGTGTGATGTGAGGTGGGGGAGGGGTATGAGTTTGGGGATGTTTGGAAATGAGACCGATAGAGGAGAGGGACTGGTAACCATCGACAACGAGCCAGAGTGACTCATCCTGCTAGACTGGAAGTGTTGTTGCCCTCCGTTACTATTGCATCATGGGAGACGAGATTAATTTCAACACACAGCGTATGGAGTAGAGAACAGTAGTGTGGTGTAGAATAGAGTAGGGTAGGGAATGTGCTATAGTAGTTGTTTGGTACTAGCAACAGGAGTTGTATCTACCCTGGCATTAAACAGGCTGTAGAAGCTACACTGAAGTTTACAGTCAATTCAGAGAAAGTAAAACCATAGAGATTTAGTTTAGAGTACCAGGAAGATGAACACTCTTATGCCTCTCACAGGGATTTACTGTCTTTGTAATTAAATAAATAATTGAATGACTTCTCATATTGGATCGTAAGCACTTTATAATGACAGCATAAGCTTAGTTTAGATAAGCAGATGTTTGGTTGGTTTTTCAGCCATTTGGAAAGTGATTTTATAGACATGTCCATTAGTTACTGGGCTCTGGTGGCAAAGGAGGACACACTGAATTAGATTGAAAGTCATCTCAATCAGCATTGTATCCATCTAACCCTCAAATAACAGTATCTATGGTTAAAGAACATAACTTCAAACTTGCTTTTCTGTATTTTGATGATTATTTGAATTCTAGCCAGCCACGCCACACCATGCATGGCTCAGCACTTTAAACCCCAGACGTCTTCTGTTCAGCAGCCAGCCAGGCAAGTGTCTAAGGAGAGGGAAGATTCCCTGGAATTTCCAGTTAGAATCAATTCAGGCAAAATGTTCAAAGGGGCCCTGGCAGGGTGATGATGGGGAATACTGGAGTATTGTCGCCAGTCACCACTTCACCTATTCACCATGTTAGATCTGCTAAAACAGGACGTGCATATCAGTACACCATCTACTACTAATCTGTCCCATATGTCCATTTGTGATGAATCCCTTCTCTCTTTATCTCCACAGTTAAAATCTTGTTGTTCTACCTGATCTTCTATGGATGCTTGGCTGGGATTTTCATTGGGACCATCCAGGCCCTGCTGCTAACCCTTAGTAACTACAAACCCACCTACCAGGACAGAGTCGCCCCACCAGGTAAAGACTGCTCCACTCCCCTTATACTGCTTTATCTTTATGCTGCTTTATACTGCTTTATACTGCTTTGTGTTGCTTTATGCTGCTTTAAACTGCTTTATGCTGCTTTAAACTGCTTTATACTGCTTTGTGTTGCTTTATACTGCTTTGTGTTGCTTTATACTGCTTTGTGTTGCTTTATACTGCTGTATACTGCTTTGTGTTGCTTTATACTGCTTTATACTGCTTTGTGTTGCTTTATACTGCTTTGTGTTGCTTTATACTGCTTTGTGTTGCTTTATGCTGCTTTATACTGCTTTATACTGCTTTATGTTGCTTTATACTGCTTTGTGTTGCTTTATATTGCTTTATTATACTGCTGTATACTGCTTTGTGTTGCTTTATACTGCTTTGTGTTGCTTTATACTGCTTTATGTTGCTTTATACTGCTTTGTGTTGCTTTATACTGCTTTATACTGCTTTGTGTTGCTTTATACTGCTTTATGTTGCTTTATACTGCTTTATGTTGCTTTATACTGCTTTGTGTTGCTTTATACTGCTTTATGTTGCTTTATACTGCTTTATGTTGCTTTATACTGCTTTGTGTTGCTTTATACTGCTTTATGTTGCTTTATACTGCTTTGTGTTGCTTTATACTGCTTTATGTTGCTATATGTTGCTTTATTATGTTGCTTTATACAGATTTATACTGCTTTGTTGCTTTATAGTGCTTTATACAATATCCTTTTATCATTTTGTTAAGTGTGATTTCCATCAGATGCTAATTGAAGTGTCCAAGTATAAAGATGTGCTCTGGAGCTGGTCGTGATTGGGGGATTATATCAAATCTTCAATCAAGACACTGTTTGCGATGTTCCGTTGGCTCAGTGGAACGAGAAATATTTAATGCCATTATAATTTAACGATTATAGCTTCTGTAGTAAATGTGTTTTACAGAGAACATGTATACTGTGTACATAAATGGAAATACAACCATGATTAAAACATATAGGCATAGTAAGTAGCTGTAAAATGTATGGCAAATAATATTGAAACTTGAAATACAGGCCCAGATAAAGTTCTCAAATATGTAAGAGAATATTTGAATAGGCTTTTATCAGAATCGACCATAATGCATTGTACCATATAAACCGCTGTGAAATATATTTTCCATAACCAAAAACATTGTATTTTCAGCTGTTAGAAGTTGGGTACAAAACCGAAAAGAAACAGACGGGAAAACTAAACTTAAGAACGGGAAGCATAGAAATAGTGCAGATAGAACAGATCTACCTTCTTAGACTTGATTTCAATGAGAATGACAGATCTATAACTCACATTTCTATGTGAATTTGATCGGGTTGCCCCAAAAACGTACATATTGCAGCTTCAAGGGCTTCTAACATGTTACTGTTGCCCGGTCGGTGAAGGATTGTGGTTACTGGGCCCCTTTATGTTGCTGTTATGTGGTTGACTGCTTATTTCCAAGGTTTCTGTAAAAACCTGCTCCTGAACGCCGCCTCCTCCCCACTGAAGGTCCCTCTGACCTCCGACAGCTTCAGACATTTTGTCCTTCACTCTTCCTCCTCCCCTCTTCCTCCTCCCTCCCTGCCAGCTTCCCTCCTCAGCCTTCAGCTCCGGGAGACACAGCATTCACCGTTTTTACTGGGACTCAACTGCCTGTCTGTTCATGAACACATCCTTTGGAGCGGGTTCTCACACCCTGCGTGTGCACGCTCATACGAGCCTGTACTCCTGTATGAGCCAGTTTGCTACAGCAGCAGAAGAATCCTGCAGCAACAGGAAATGTGAATTATCATGTGGATTATAATTAATGGACATTTCTGTAGGGGGTTGCTCCATTTTTCAAAAGAGAAAATCAAGTCTGAAATTTCTAAGTGGATATTACAAACTCCAGAAGCCTTTTTAAACCTCAAATACACTACAAGTTTTACATTTCCTGCAACGGTTCTCCTGCAACAGGGTGATCAAATTAAGATCCTAAATCGTTACATTCCCTGGAAAAGGCAGTGGAGGTTTTTTTCTTCATAACGTGGAGTCAGAGAATCAAACCTCCTAAGCCTGTTTGGAGAAATTCTTTCTGTAATCTTTTGAAGGCACGTTGAAAGAGTCGAAACAGTGCAGCCTTTTGTATTAGAATTTACTGCTTCCTTAATCTGACTGGGAGTACATTTAGAAGCACTGTTTCTCTCTCTCTCTCTCAATGTAAGGGCTTTATTGGCATGGGAAACGTATGTTAACATTGCAGTAAACAAAAGTGAAATAAACAATAGAAATGAACAGTAAACATTACACTCTGAAGTTCCAAAAGAATAAAGACATTTCAAATGTCATATTATGTATATATACAGTGTTGTAACGATGTGCAAATAGTTAAAGTACAAAAGGGAAAATAAATAAACATAAATATGGGTTGTATTTACAATGGTGTTTGTTCTTCACTGGTTGCCCTTTTCTTGTGGCAACAGGTCACAAATCTTGCTGCTGTGATGGCACACTGTGGTATTTCACCCAATAGATATGGGAGTTTATTAAAATTGGTTTTACTCAATAGATATGGGAGTTTGGCTGTGCCAAGGCCTGTTTGCACAGCACATGCTGTCACCTAGGCTGTGTTTTTAGCAGCCATTGTAAAAGACTGGCTTCATGCACATGGGCCTGTTTGCCTGTCGGCCATTTCCCCCTCCAAAGCTGTTGACTATCAAAGGCCGGCCCGCGCTGAGAGGCAGCAGAAACCACATAAGTAGGTGTGGAGTGTCGTGAGTTTCCATTGGTGGCCAGATAAAGGAAGGAGAAGGCTCTCATTCTGAGGCTAAAAGTTTCCATTGTGAGTGAAGAGCACGCGAGGCTGCCGGTTGGGAGGGGGGATGGAAGAGACTTTCACAAGCCTTGACTGGAAGTAAAACAACTTGACTATATTGAACATGTGACTCCCCATAGCATGTGCTAGGACATATGTTTTGAGTAGCATTAAGCTTTAAGACGTGAACGGTTGGTTTTCATTGAGATCTTACACAATAGACACTGGATGAGGATTCCTATTTGGACGTTAAAAGAGCGTGGTTAAAGAAACACAATGACGTTTCCTCTCGTCTCGTCTCCTCCCCCTCTCTCTCTCTCATCTCCTCCCCCTCTCTCTCTCTCTCGTCTCCTCCCCCTCTCTCTCTCTCGTCTCCTCCCCCTCTCTCTCTCTCGTCTCCTCCCCCTCTCTCTCTCTCGTCTCCTTCCCCTCTCTCTCTCGTCTCCTCCCCCTCTCTCTCTCTCGTCTCCTCCCCCTCTCTCTCTCTCGTCTCCTCCCCCTCTCTCTCTCTCGTTTCCTCCCCCTCTCTCTCTCTCGTCTCCCCCCCTCTCTCTCTCTCGTCTCCTCCCCCTCTCTCTCTTTCTCTCGCTGTGTTCATGCCACACCTAGCTGTGACCCTGTGTGTGCACCAGGGCTGTCAGTCCATGGAAAATTACTACCACAGTTTAAACAGAGCCCATCTGAAGAGAACGATTAGACACCGAGGGGGGGGGGGGGGGGGGGGGGTCGAGGCTTTTATGATTTTATTCACACTAACGGAAATTAATTAATGGTTAACCATCATTTATAGCTAAAAATGAATTTTGATTTAATCTCAAAGAAAGTCACTTAATTCAGGATTATATATATACCTATTACATTGGTATGTAGTGTTTGGGGGTGGTAGGACCCACTTTGGGTTTCAGTAGACCTTTTGAATGGGCCATTTATAATCCTGTTAGATGCCCTCTCCCTCTGGCAAATCTTCCTCCGTAGTTCTCTACTCACAGACTGATTCATGAATGAGGACTCATTCTATTTCTATGATTATACTGATCTCTTATCTAGGGATTTTTACTTCTGTCTGTCAAATAATAAGAATACAAATAATAACAATCAGAATAATACATTTTATTTGTAGAGCGCTTTTCACTTACAGACAGAAATCACAAATCTCTTTACATGTCTCATCTGTATCATCCATACTAACCCAGTGTGTTGTCTACCTACAGGTCTGTCATCCATACTAACCCAGTGTGTTGTCTACCTACAGGTCTGTCATCCATACTAACCCAGTGTGTTGTCTACCTACAGGTCTGTCATCCATACTAACCCAGTGTGTTGTCTACCTACAGGTCTGTCATCCATACTAACCCAGTGTGTTGTCTACCTACAGGTCTGTCATCCATACTAACCCAGTGTGTTGTCTACCTACAGGTCTGTCATCCATACTAACCCAGTGTGTTGTCTACCTACAGGTCTGTCATCCATACTAACCCAGTGTGTTGTCTACCTACAGGTCTGTCATCCATACTAACCCAGTGTGTTGTCTACCTACAGGTCTGTCATCCATACTAACCCAGTGTGTTGTCTACCTACAGGTCTGTCATCCATACTAACCCAGTGTGTTGTCTACCTACAGGTCTGTCATCCATACTAACCCAGTGTGTTGTCTACCTACATGTCTGTCATCCATACTAACCCAGTGTGTTGTCTTCCTACAGGTCTGTCATCCATACTAACCCAGTGTGTTGTCTACCTACAGGTCTGTCATCCATACTAACCCAGTGTGTTGTCTACCTACAGGTCTGTCATCCATACTAACCCAGTGTGTTGTCTACCTACAGGTCTGTCATCCATACTAACCCAGTGTGTTGTCTACCTACAGGTCTGTCATCCATACTAACCCAGTGTGTTGTCTACCTACAGGTCTGTCATCCATACTAACCCAGTGTGTTGTCTACCTACAGGTCTGTCATCCATACTAACCCAGTGTGTTGTCTACCTACAGGTCTGTCATCCATACTAACCCAGTGTGTTGTCTACCTACAGGTCTGTCATCCATACTAACCCAGTGTGTTGTCTACCTACAGGTCTGTCATCCATACTAACCCAGTGTGTTGTCTACCTACAGGTCTGTCATCCATACTAACCCAGTGTGTTGTCTACCTACAGGTCTGTCATCCATACTAACCCAGTGTGTTGTCTACCTACAGGTCTGTCATCCATACTAACCCAGTGTGTTGTATACCTACAGGTCTGTCATCCATACTAACCCAGTGTGTTGTCTACCTACAGGTCTGTCATCCATACTAACCCAGTGTGTTGTCTACCTACAGGTCTGTCATCCATACTAACCCAGTGTGTTGTCTACCTACAGGTCTGTCATCCATACTAACCCAGTGTGTTGTCTACCTACAGGTCTGTCATCCATACTAACCCAGTGTGTTGTCTACCTACAGGTCTGTCATCCATACTAACCCAGTGTGTTGTCTACCTACAGGTCTGTCATCCATACTAACCCAGTGTGTTGTCTACCTACAGGTCTGTCATCCATACTAACCCAGTGTGTTGTCTACCTACAGGTCTGTCATCCATACTAACCCAGTGTGTTGTCTACCTACAGGTCTGTCATCCATACTAACCCAGTGTGTTGTCTACCTACAGGTCTGTCATCCATACTAACCCAGTGTGTTGTCTACCTACAGGTCTGTCATCCATACTAACCCAGTGTGTTGTCTACCTACAGGTCTGTCATCCATACTAACCCAGTGTGTTGTCTACCTACAGGTCTGTCATCCATACTAACCCAGTGTGTTGTCTACCTACAGGTCTGTCATCCATACTAACCCAGTGTGTTGTCTACCTACAGGTCTGTCATCCATACTAACCCAGTGTGTTGTCTACCTACAGGTCTGTCACCCATACTAACCCAGTGTGTTGTCTACCTACAGGTCTGTCATCCATACTAACCCAGCGTGTTGTCTTCCTACAGGTCTGTCACACACCCCACGCTCTGAAAAGTTTGAGATCTCTTACGATATCAACGATGTGGAGACGTATCTGAAGTACACCAAGAGCATCAAGGAGTTCCTGGAGATGTACAATGAGGAGAAGCAGAGTGACCAGATGAAGTACGAAGACTGTGGAGGCAAGTACAGACTAGTAGAAACTAGTAGAAACTAGTACAGACTAGTACAGACTAGTATTTGGTATTTTATTAGGATCCCCATTAGCTGTTGCGAAAGCAGCAGCTACTCTTCCTGGGGTCCACACAAAACATGAATCATGACATAATACAGAACATTAATAGATAAGAACAGCTCAAGGACAGAACTACATACATTTTTTTAAAAGGCACACGTCACCTACATATCAATACATATACACAAACTATTTAGGTCAAATAGAGGAGAGGCGTTGTGCCGTGAGGTGTTGCTTTATCAGTTTTTTAAAACCAGGTTTGCTGTTTATTTGAGCAATATGAGATGGAACGGAGTTCCATGCAATAATGGCTCTACAGTGAGGGAAAAAAGTATTTGATCCCCTGCTGATTTTGTACGTTTGGCCACTGACAAAGACATGATCAGTCTATAATTTTAATGGTAGGTTTATTTGAACAGTGAGAGACAGAATAACAACAACAAAAATCCAGAAAAACGCATGTCAAAAATGTTATAAATTGATTTGCATTTTAATGAGGGAAATAAGTATTTGACCCCCTCTCAATCAGAAAGATTTCTGGTGGAGAGTTTGGAATCTGATTGATTGATTGCTTCTGGCTTCAGGTGTCTTTTATACAGGTAACGAGCTGAGATTAGGAGCACACTCTTAAAGGGAGTGCTCCTAATCTCAGCTTGTTACCTGTATAAAAGACACCTGTCCACAGAAGCAATCAATCAATCAGATTCCAAACTCTCCACCATGGCCAAGACCAAAGAGCTCTCCAAGGATGTCAGGGACAAGATTGTAGACCTACACAAGGCTGGAATGGGCTACAAGACCATCGCCAAGCAGCTTGGTGAGAAGGTGACAACAGTTGGTGCGATTATTCACAAATGGAAGAAACACAAAATAACTGTCAATCTCCCTCGGCCTGGGGCTCCATGCAGGATCTCACCTCGTGGAGTTGCAATGATCATGAGAACGGTGAGGAATCAGCCCAGAACTACACGGGAGGATCTTGTCAATGATCTCAAGGCAGCTGGGACCATAGTCACCAAGAAAACAATTGGTAACACACTACGCCGTGAAGGACTGAAATCCTGCAGCGCCCGCAAGGTCCCCCTGCTCAAGAAAGCACATATACAGGCCCGTCTGAAGTTTGCCAATGAACATCTGAATGATTCAGAGGAGAACTGGGTGAAAGTGTTGTGGTCAGATGAGACCAAAATCGAGCTCTTTGGCATCAACTCAACTCGCGTGTTTGGAGGAGGAGGAATGCTGCCTATGACCCCAAGAACACCATCCCCACCTTCAAACATGGAGGTGGAAACATTATGCTTTGGGGGTGTTTTTCTGCTAAGGGGACAGGACAACTAAACCGCATCAAAGGGACGATGGACGGGGCCATGTACCGTCAAATCTTGGGTGAGAACCTCCTTCCCTCAGCCAGGGCATTGAAAATGGGTCGTGGATGGGTATTCCAGCATGACAATGACCCAAAACACACGGCCAAGGCAACAAAGGAGTGGCTCAAGAAGAAGCACATGAAGGTCCTGGAGTGGCCTAGCCATTCTCCAGACCTTAATCCCATAGAAAATATTATATATTATTATTATATTAAAATCTGTGGAGGGAGCTGAAGGTTCGAGTTGCCAAACGTCAGCCTCGAAACCTTAATGACTTGGAGAAAATCTGCAAAGAGGAGTGGGACAAAATCCCTCCTGAGATGTGTGCAAACCTGGTGGCCAACTACAAGAAACGTCTGACCTCTGTGATTGCCAACAAGGGTTTTGCCACCAAGTACTAAGTAATGTTTTGCAGAGGGGTCAAATACTTATTTCCCTCATTAAAATGCAAATCAATTTATAAAATTTTTGACATGCGTCTTTCTGGATTTGTTTGTTGTTATTCTGTCTCTCACTGTTCAAATAAACCTACCATTAAAATTATAGACTGATCATGTCTTTGTCAGTGGGCAAACGTACAAAATCAGCAGGAGATCAAATACTTTTTTCCCTCACTGTATATACAGTGGGGAGAACAAGTATTTGATACACTGCCGATTTTGCAGGTTTTCCTACTTACAAAACATGTAGAGGTCTGTAATTTTTATCATAGGTACACTTCAACTGTGAGAGAAAAAAAAAAAATCCAGAAAATCACATTGTATGATTTTTAAGTAATTAATTTGCATTTTATTGCATGACATAAGTATTTGATACATCAGAAAAGCAGAACTTAATATTTGGTACAGAAACCTTTGTTTGCAATTACAGAGATCATACGTTTCCTGTAGGTCTTGACCAGGTTTGCACACACTGCAGCAGGGATTTTGGCCCACTCCTCCATACAGACCTTCTCCAGATCCTTCAGGTTTCGGGGCTGTCGCTGGGCAATACGGACTTTCAGCTCCCTCCAAAGATTTTCTATTGGGTTCAGGTCTGGAGACTGGCTAGGCCACTCCAGGACCTTGAGATGCTTCTTACGGAGCCACTCCTTAGTTGCCCTGGCTGTGTGTTTCGTGTCGTTGTCATGCTGGAAGACCCAGCCACGACCCATCTTCAATGCTCTTACTAAGGGAAGGAGGTTGTTGGCCAAGATCTTGCGATACATGGCCCCATCCATCCTCCCCTCAATACGGTGCAGTCGTCCTGTCCCCTTTGCAGAAAAGCATCCCCAAAGAATGATGTTTCCACCTCCATGCTTCACGGTTGGGATGGTGTTCTTGGGGTTGTACTCATCCTTCTTCTTCCTCCAAACACGGCGAGTGGAGTTTAGAGCAAAAAGCTCTATATTTGTCTCATCAGACCACATGACCTTCTCCCATTCCTCCTCTGGATCATCCAGATGGTCACTGGCAAACTTCAGACGGGCCTGGACATGCGCTGGTTTGAGCAGGGGGACCTTGCGTGCGCTGCAGGATTTTAATCCATGACGGCGTAGTGTGTTACTAATGGTTTTCTTTGAGACTGTGGTCCCAGCTCTCGTCAGGTCATCAACCAGGTCCTGCCATGTAGTTCTGGGCTGATCCCTCACCTTCCTCATGATCATTGATGCCCCACGTGGTGAGATCTTGCATGGAGCCCCAGACCGAGGGTGATTGACCGTCATCTTGAACTTCTTCCGTTTTCTGATAATTGTGCCAACAGTTGTTGCCTTCTCACCAAGCTGCTTGCCTATTGTCCTGTAGCCCATCCCAGCCTTGTGCAGGTCTACAATTTTATCCCTGATGTCCTTACACAGCTCTCTGGTCTTGGCCATTGTGGAGAGGTTGGAGACTGTTTGATTGAGTGTGTGGACAGGTGTCTTTTATACAGGTAACGAGTTCAAACCGGTGCAGTTACTACAGGTACTGAGTGGAGAACAGGAGGGCTTCTTAAAGAAAAACTAACAGGTCTGTGAGAGCCAGAATTCTTACTGGTTGGTAGGTGATCAAATACTTATGTCATGCAATAAAATGCAAATGAATTACTTAAAAATCATACAATGTGATTTTCTGGATTTTTGTTTTAGATTCAGTCTCTCACAGTTGAAGTGTACCTATGATAAAAATTACAGACCTCTACATGCTTTGTAAGTAGGAAAACCTGCAAAATCGGCAGTGTATCAAATACTTGTTCTCCCCACTGTAACACTCTACGCTTTCTTGAATTTGTTCTGGATTTGGGGACTGTGAAAAGACCCCTGGTGGCATGTCTGGTGGGGTAAGTGTGTGTGTCAGAGATGTGTGTAAGATGACTATGCAAACTATTTGGGATTTTCAACACATTCATGTTTCTTATAAAAAGAAGTGAGGCAGTCAGTCTCTCCTCAACTCTTAGCCAAGAGAGACTGGCATGCATAGTATTTATATCAGCCCTCTGATTACAATGAAGAGCAAGACGTGCCACTCTGTTCTGGGCCAGCTGCAGCTTAACTAGGTCCTGCTCTGTTCTGGGCCAGCTGCAGCTTAACTAGGTCCTGCTCTGTTCTGGGCCAGCTGCAGCTTAACTAGGTCCTGCTCTGTTCTGGGCCAGCTGCAGCTTAACTAGGTCCTGCTCTGTTCTGGGCCAGCTGCAGCTTAACTAGGTCTTTCCCTTCAGCACTCGACCACATGACTGGACAATAATCAAGATTAGACAAAACTAGAGCCTGCAGAACTTGCTTTTTGGAGTGTGGTGTCAAAAAAGCAGAGCGTCTCTTTATTACGGACAGGCCTCTCCCCATCTTTACAACCATTGAATCTATATGTTTTGACCATGATACTTTATATCACTTATCTTTGTTTCATAATACAATTTCTTCTTATTTTTGTTCAGTAAGTTTGCCAGTCAGATGTGCAGCCAGACTTATTATCCACTCCTTTTGCCCCGTCTCTTTCAACCAGACAGTTTTTCAATTCCTCATCAATCCATGGAACCTTAACAGCTCTAACAGTCAGTTTCTTAACAGGTGCATGTTTATCAATAATTGGAAGAAGCAATTTCATAAATTCATCAAGTGCAGCATCTGGATGCTCCTTATTAATCACACCAGACCAACAAATATTTTTTACATCATCCACATAAGAGTCACAGTTAAATATTTTATATGATCTCTCATACACTATTTTAGGCCCAGCTTTTGGAACTTTGGCTTTCCTGGATATAGCCACTATATTGTGATCACTGCATCCAATGGGTACGGATACAGCTTTAGAACAAAGTTCTACAGTATTAGTAAAAATGTGATCGATACATGTGGTTGATCTTGTTCCTGTAGTTTTTGTAAACACCCTGGTAGGTTGATTAATAACCTGAACCAGATTACAGGCACTGGTTACAGTAAGAAGCTTCCTCTTGAGCGGACAGCTTGATGAAAACCAGTCAATATTCAGGTCCCCAAGAAAGTAGACCTCTCTGTTTACATCACATACGCTATCAAGCATTTCACACATATTATTTAGATATTGACTGTTAGCACTTGGTGGCCTATAGCAACACCCCAAAACGAAAAAGGCTTTAGATGTGCCAGGTGAACCTGCAACCACAACACTTCAATAACACTTGACAAGATCTTCTCTAAGCATTACAGGGATATGGCTCTGAATATATACAGCAACACCTCCCCCATAAGCATTTCTGTCTCTTCTATAGATGTTATATTCTTCTATTGCTATTGCTATATCATCAAATGAATTATCTAAGTCTCAGAAATAGCTAATATATGTATGTTATCTGATGTTAGAAAGTTATTGATTTCATGAACCTTATTTCTAAGGCTACATATATTAATATGGACCCTTATCAGAGATATACATAATTTGGAAAAGAGCAAACGAAGCAAAATATCTGGCGCACAGCTTCAGGATAGTCTTCGTTGAGGAAGATATACCCTAGTACAGACTAGTAGACCCTAGTACAGACTAGTAGACCCTACTACAGACTAGTAGACCCTACTACAGACTAGTAGACCCTAGTACAGACTAGTAGACCCTAGTACAGACTAGTAGACCCTAGTACAGACTAGTAGACCCTAGTACAGACTAGTAGACCCTACTACAGACTAGTAGACCCTAGTACAGACTAGTAGACACTAGTACAGACTACTAGACCCTAGTACAGACTAGTAGACCCTAGTACAGACTAGTAGACCCTAGTACAGACTAGTAGACCCTAGTACAGACTAGTAGACCCTACTACAGACTAGTAGACCCTACTACAGACTAGTAGACCCTAGTACAGACTAGTAGACCCTAGTACAGACTAGTAGACCCTCGTACAGACTAGTAGACCCTAGTACAGACTAGTAGACCCTACTACAGACTAGTAGACACTACTACAGACTAGTAGACACTACTACAGACTAGTAGACCCTAGTACAGACTAGTAGACCCTACTACAGACTAGTAGACCCTAGTACAGACTAGTAGACCCTAGTACAGACTAGTAGACCCTAGTACAGACTAGTAGACCCTACTACAGACTACTAGACCCTAGTACAGACTAGTAGACCCTACTACAGACTAGTAGACCCTACTACAGACTAGTAGACCCTAGTACAGACTAGTAGACCCTAGTACAGACTAGTAGACCCTAGTACAGACTAGTAGACCCTACTACAGACTAGTAGACCCTAGTACAGACTAGTAGACCCTAGTACAGACTAGTAGACACTACTACAGACTAGTAGACCCTACTACAGACTAGTAGACCCTACTACAGACTAGTAGACCCTAGTACAGACTAGTAGACCCTACTACAGACTAGTAGACCCTAGTACAGACTAGTAGACCCTAGTACAGACTAGTAGACCCTAGTACAGACTAGTAGACCCTACTACAGACTAGTAGACCCTAGTACAGACTAGTAGACCCTACTACAGACTAGTAGACCCTACTACAGACTAGTAGACCCTAGTACAGACTAGTAGACACTACTACAGACTAGTAGACCCTACTACAGACTAGTAGACCCTAGTACAGACTAGTAGACCCTAGTACAGACTAGTAGACCCTAGTACAGACTAGTAGACCCTAGTACAGACTAGTAGACCCTAGTACAGACTACTAGACCCTAGTACAGACTAGTAGACCCTAGTACAGACTAGTAGACCCTAGTACAGACTAGTAGACCCTACTACAGACTAGTAGACACTAGTACAGACTAGTAGACCCTAGTACAGACTAGTAGACCCTCGTACAGACTAGTAGACCCTAGTACAGACTAGTAGACCCTAGTACAGACTAGTAGACCCTAGTACAGACTAGTAGACCCTACTACAGACTAGTAGACCCTACTACAGACTAGTAGACCCTAGTACAGACTAGTAGACCCTAGTACAGACTAGTAGACCCTCGTACAGACTAGTAGACCCTAGTACAGACTAGTAGACCCTAGTACAGACTAGTAGACCCTCGTACAGACTAGTAGACACTACTACAGACTAGTAGACCCTACTACAGACTAGTAGACCCTAGTACAGACTAGTAGACCCTAGTACAGACTAGTAGACCCTCGTACAGACTAGTAGACCCTAGTACAGACTAGTAGACCCTAGTACAGACTAGTAGACCCTAGTACAGACTAGTAGACCCTACTACAGACTAGTAGACCCTAGTACAGACTACTAGACCCTACTACAGACTAGTAGACCCTACTACAGACTAGTAGACCCTCGTACAGACTAGTAGACCCTAGTACAGACTAGTAGACCCTAGTACAGACTACTAGACCCTAGTACAGACTAGTAGACCCTAGTACAGACTAGTAGACCCTAGTACAGACTAGTAGACACTACTACAGACTAGTAGACCCTAGTACAGACTAGTAGACCCTAGTACAGACTAGTAGACCCTACTACAGACTAGTAGACCCTAGTACAGACTAGTAGACCCTCGTACAGACTAGTAGACCCTAGTACAGACTAGTAGACCCTAGTACAGACTAGTAGACCCTCGTACAGACTAGTAGACCCTAGTACAGACTAGTAGACCCTAGTACAGACTAGTAGACCCTAGTACAGACTAGTAGACCCTAGTACAGACTAGTAGACCCTACTACAGACTAGTAGACACTACTACAGACTAGTAGACCCTACTACAGACTAGTAGACCCTAGTACAGACTAGTAGACCCTACTACAGACTAGTAGACCCTACTACAGACTAGTAGACCCTAGTACAGACTAGTAGACCCTAGTACAGACTAGTAGACCCTAGTACAGACTAGTAGACCCTAGTACAGACTAGTAGACCCTAGTACAGACTAGTAGACCCTCGTACAGACTAGTAGACCCTAGTACAGACTAGTAGACCCTCGTACAGACTAGTAGACCCTAGTACAGACTAGTAGACCCTCGTACTAGTAGACCCTAGTACAGACTAGTAGACCCTAGTACAGACTAGTAGACCCTAGTACAGACTAGTAGACCCTACTACAGACTAGTAGACCCTAGTACAGACTACTAGACCCTACTACAGACTAGTAGACCCTACTACAGACTAGTAGACCCTCGTACAGACTAGTAGACCCTAGTACAGACTAGTAGACCCTAGTACAGACTAGTAGACCCTAGTACAGACTAGTAGACCCTAGTACAGACTAGTAGACCCTACTACAGACTAGTAGACCCTAGTACAGACTAGTAGACCCTACTACAGACTAGTAGACCCTAGTACAGACTAGTAGACCCTACTACAGACTAGTAGACCCTACTACAGACTACTAGACCCTAGTACAGACTACTAGACCCTAGTACAGACTAGTAGACCCTAGTACAGACTAGTAGACCCTAGTACAGACTAGTAGACCCTCGTACAGACTAGTAGACACTACTACAGACTAGTAGACCCTAGTACAGACTAGTAGACCCTACTACAGACTAGTAGACCCTAGTACAGACTAGTAGACCCTACTACAGACTAGTAGACCCTACTACAGACTAGTAGACCCTAGTACAGACTAGTAGACCCTAGTACAGACTAGTAGACACTAGTACAGACTAGTAGACCCTACTACAGACTAGTAGACACTAGTACAGACTAGTAGACCCTAGTACAGACTAGTAGACCCTCGTACAGACTAGTAGACCCTACTACAGACTAGTAGACCCTAGTACAGACTAGTAGACCCTAGTACAGACTAGTAGACCCTCGTACAGACTAGTAGACCCTACTACAGACTAGTAGACCCTACTACAGACTAGTAGACCCTAGTACAGACTAGTAGACCCTAGTACAGACTAGTAGACCCTAGTACAGACTAGTAGACCCTCGTACAGACTAGTAGACACTACTACAGACTAGTAGACCCTACTACAGACTAGTAGACCCTAGTACAGACTAGTAGACCCTCGTACAGACTAGTAGACACTACTACAGACTAGTAGACCCTAGTACAGACTAGTAGACCCTACTACAGACTAGTAGACCCTAGTACAGACTAGTAGACACTAGTACAGACTAGTAGACCCTACTACAGACTAGTAGACCCTAGTACAGACTAGTAGACCCTCGTACAGCCTAGTAGACCCTACTACAGACTAGTAGACCCTAGTACAGACTAGTAGACCCTAGTACAGACTAGTAGACCCTAGTACAGACTAGTAGACCCTAGTACAGACTAGTAGACCCTAGTACAGACTAGTAGACCCTCGTACAGACTAGTAGACCCTAGTACAGACTAGTAGACCCTAGTACAGACTAGTAGACCCTAGTACAGACTAGTAGACCCTAGTACAGACTAGTAGACCCTAGTACAGACTAGTAGACCCTACTACAGACTAGTAGACACTACTACAGACTAGTAGACCCTACTACAGACTAGTAGACCCTAGTACAGACTAGTAGACCCTACTACAGACTAGTAGACCCTACTACAGACTAGTAGACCCTAGTACAGACTAGTAGACCCTAGTACAGACTAGTAGACCCTAGTACAGACTAGTAGACCCTAGTACAGACTAGTAGACCCTCGTACAGACTAGTAGACCCTACTACAGACTAGTAGACCCTAGTACAGACTAGTAGACCCTAGTACAGACTAGTAGACCCTAGTACAGACTAGTAGACCCTACTACAGACTAGTAGACCCTACTACAGACTAGTAGACCCTACTACAGACTAGTAGACCCTAGTACAGACTAGTAGACCCTAGTACAGACTAGTAGACCCTCGTACAGACTAGTAGACACTACTACAGACTAGTAGACACTACTACAGACTAGTAGACCCTAGTACAGACTAGTAGACCCTACTACAGACTAGTAGACCCTAGTACAGACTAGTAGACACTAGTACAGACTAGTAGACCCTAGTACAGACTAGTAGACCCTAGTACAGACTAGTAGACACTACTACAGACTAGTAGACCCTAGTACAGACTAGTAGACCCTAGTACAGACTAGTAGACCCTACTACAGACTAGTAGACCCTAGTACAGACTAGTAGACCCTAGTACAGACTAGTAGACCCTAGTACAGACTAGTAGACCCTCGTACAGACTAGTAGACCCTACTACAGACTAGTAGACCCTAGTACAGACTAGTAGACCCTAGTACAGACTAGTAGACCCTCGTACAGACTAGTAGACCCTACTACAGACTAGTAGACCCTAGTACAGACTAGTAGACCCTAGTACAGACTAGTAGACCCTCGTACAGACTAGTAGACACTACTACAGACTAGTAGACCCTAGTACAGACTAGTAGACCCTACTACAGACTAGTAGACCCTAGTACAGACTAGTAGACACTAGTACAGACTAGTAGACCCTACTACAGACTAGTAGACCCTAGTACAGACTAGTAGACCCTCGTACAGCCTAGTAGACCCTACTACAGACTAGTAGACCCTAGTACAGACTAGTAGACCCTACTACAGACTAGTAGACCCTAGTACAGACTAGTAGACCCTACTACAGACTAGTAGACCCTAGTACAGACTAGTAGACCCTACTACAGACTAGTAGACCCTAGTACAGACTAGTAGACCCTAGTACAGACTAGTAGACCCTACTACAGACTAGTAGACCCTAGTACAGACTAGTAGACCCTACTACAGACTAGTAGACCCTAGTACAGACTAGTAGACACTAGTACAGACTAGTAGACCCTAGTACAGACTAGTAGACCCTAGTACAGACTAGTAGACCCTAGTACAGACTAGTAGACCCTAGTACAGACTAGTAGACCCTAGTACAGACTAGTAGACCCTACTACAGACTAGTAGACCCTAGTACAGACTAGTAGACCCTACTACAGACTAGTAGACCCTAGTACAGACTAGTAGACCCTAGTACAGACTAGTAGACACTAGTACAGACTAGTAGACCCTAGTACAGACTAGTAGACCCTACTACAGACTAGTAGACCCTACTACAGACTAGTAGACCCTACTACAGACTAGTAGACCCTAGTACAGACTAGTAGACCCTAGTACAGACTAGTAGACCCTACTACAGACTAGTAGACCCTACTACAGACTAGTAGACACTACTACAGACTAGTAGACCCTAGTACAGACTAGTAGACCCTACTACAGACTAGTAGACACTAGTACAGACTAGTAGACCCTAGTACAGACTAGTAGACCCTAGTACAGACTAGTAGACCCTAGTACAGACTAGTAGACCCTAGTACAGACTAGTAGACCCTACTACAGACTAGTAGACCCTAGTACAGACTAGTAGACCCTAGTACAGACTAGTAGACCCTAGTACAGACTAGTAGACCCTAGTACAGACTAGTAGACCCTAGTACAGACTAGTAGACCCTACTACAGACTAGTAGACCCTAGTACAGACTAGTAGACCCTACTACAGACTAGTAGACCCTAGTACAGACTAGTAGACCCTAGTACAGACTAGTAGACCCTAGTACAGACTAGTAGACCCTACTACAGACTAGTAGACCCTACTACAGACTAGTAGACCCTAGTACAGACTAGTAGACCCTAGTACAGACTAGTAGACCCTACTACAGACTAGTAGACCCTACTACAGACTAGTAGACCCTACTACAGACTAGTAGACCCTAGTACAGACTAGTAGACCCTACTACAGACTAGTAGACCCTAGTACAGACTAGTAGACCCTAGTACAGACTAGTAGACCCTACTACAGACTAGTAGACCCTAGTACAGACTAGTAGACCCTACTACAGACTAGTAGACCCTAGTACAGACTAGTAGACCCTACTACAGACTAGTAGACCCTAGTACAGACTAGTAGACCCTAGTACAGACTAGTAGACCCTAGTACAGACTAGTAGACCCTACTACAGACTAGTAGACCCTAGTACAGACTAGTAGACACTAGTACAGACTAGTAGACCCTACTACAGACTAGTAGACCCTAGTACAGACTAGTAGACCCTAGTACAGACTAGTAGACCCTAGTACAGACTAGTAGACCCTACTACAGACTAGTAGACCCTACTACAGACTAGTAGACACTAGTACAGACTAGTAGACCCTAGTACAGACTAGTAGACCCTAGTACAGACTAGTAGACCCTAGTACAGACTAGTAGACACTAGTACAGACTAGTAGACCCTACTACAGACTAGTAGACACTAGTACAGACTAGTAGACCCTACTACAGACTAGTAGACAAGAGTATACACTAGTACAGACCAGTAGACACTAGTACAGACTAGCAATACCTGCATTGTGTCCCAAAGGCACTATATTCCCTTTATAGTGCACTACTTTTGACCAGGGCACTAAATCGGGAATAGGGTGCCATTTGGGTTTCAGGTCAGAAATAGTAATGAATGGGTATGGATGGCGTGGGCATGTCAGGATGCTGTGTCTGGTGGAATAAGGTACCCTGTTGGGGTGTAGCTATGCTGTGTCTGGTGGAATAAGGTACCCTGTTGGGGTGTAGCTATGCTGTGTCTGGTGGAATAAGGTACCCTGTTGGGGTGTAGCTATGCTGTGTCTGGTGGAATAAGGTACCCTGTTGGGGTGTAGCTATGCTGTGTCTGGTGGATATCGTCTGCTCACGTGTCTGAGCTAACAGGTGTCTCTCTGTGCTTGTAGAATTCCCTGAAACGTACAAGGACCGTGGCGAGCTGGAGAGCGACGTTGGAGTGAGGAAGGCCTGCAGGTTCAAGCGGACCTGGCTGGGACCCTGCTCCGGTCTGGAGGGTCAGGATGAAACCTTCGGCTTCAAGGACGGGAAACCCTGCCTGATCGCCAAGCTCAACAGGATCGTCAACTTCAGACCAAGGGTATGTACACCTACACCTGCCCCACGCTAATCCAGTTTATAGCATTGATTAAGCTCGGTTAACGTAGAAGTAAAATCTTGCGTAATTTGGTGATTTAACTTCTGGGTCTATACCTGTTCGAAATTGAGAGTTCCAGCAAAAACAAAGTCTCTACCCTCGTGAAAGGAAACTCTCAGCCAAAGCCCCCCCTCCCCCTTCCCCTTCCGATTTGCGTGGGCACACGCCAAAGCCCCCCCTCCCCCTTCCGATTCGCGTGGGCACACGCCAAAGCCCCCCCTCCCCCTTCCGATTTGCGTGGGCACACGCCAAAGCCCCCCTCCCCCTTCCGATTCGCGTGGGCACACGCCAAAGCCCCCCCTCCCCCTTCCGATTCGCGTGGGCACACGCCAAAGCCCCCCCTCCCCCTTCCGATTCGAGTGGGCACACGCCAAAGCCCCCCCCCCCCCTTCCGATTCATGTGGGCACACGCCAAAGCCCCCCCCCCCCCCCCCCTTCCGATTCGCGTGGGCACACGCCAAAGCCCCCCCTCCCCCTTCCGATTTGCGTGGGCACACGCCAAAGCCCCCCCTCCCCCTTCCGATTCGCGTGGGCACACGCCAAGCCCCCCCTCCCCCTTCCGATCCGCGTGGGCACACGCCAAGCCCCCCCCCTCCGATCCGCGTGGGCACACGCCAAGCCCCCCCTTCCGATCCGCGTGGGCACACGCCAAAGCCCCCCCTCCCCCTTCCGATCCGCGTGGGCACACGCCAAAGCCCCCCCTCCCCCTTCCGATCTGCGTGGGCACACGCCAAGCCCCCCCTCCCCCTTCCGATCCGCGTGGGCACACGCCAAAGCCCCCCCCCCCCCCTTCCGATCCGCGTGGGCACACGCCAAAGCCCCCCCTCCCCCTTCCGATCCGCATGGGCACACGCCAAAGCCCCCCCTCCCCCTTCCGATTCGCGTGGGCACACGCCAAGCCCCCCCTCCCCCTTCCGATTCGCGTGGGCACACGCCAAGCCCCCCCTCCCCCTTCCGATCCGCGTGGGCACACGCCAAGCCCCCCCTCCCCCTTCGCCCAATCCTGATATGTCTAAATAACCAGTGACGGAAACCCCCCCAGCTGAAATACTGCTGTTTTAACATCAAGCATCCCATTCAGTCCCGACAGATTCTTCGGTCTACACGCAGAATCTGCTCACGGGAGATTAATAATAATAATAATAATAATAATAATAATAATATGCCATTTAGCAGACGCTTTTATCCAAAGCGACTTACAGTCATGTGTGCATACATCTTTTTTTTTTTTTTTTGTGTATGGGTGGTCCCGGGGATCGAACCCACTACCTTGGCGTTACAAACGCCGTGCTCTACCAGCTGAGCTACAGAACATCGATTAGCATTGATTAGCTAACTGTATTACATTTATTGATTTATTTTAGTTTTCTTCCATTTCCTGTGGTAGACACAATTCAGCTTTTAGCCCCCATGTATACTGAACTGAAACCATCCTGTGATCTTATGGTATCTTATGTTCCAGAACATAGCCTATATTCAAGACCCCCCAGACCTGAAACATAGCCTATATTCAAGACCCCCCAGACCTGAAACATAGCCTATATTCAAGACCCCCCAGACCTGAAACATAGCCTATATTCAAGACCCCCCAGACCTGAAACATAGCCTATATTCAAGACCCCCCAGACCTGAAACATAGCCTATATTCAAGACCCCCCAGACCTGAAACATAGCCTGTATTCAAGACCCCCCAGACCTGAAACATAGCCTATATTCAAGACCCCCCAGACCTGAAACATAGCCTGTATTCAAGACCCCCCAGACCTGAGAGGTAGTGAAGTTTCTCCATGATTCTACTTTCTGTAGTTTTGACTGTGTGGTGATAGATGTTACCACTGAGGGCCACTTCAGAGAAACAGTTTCAGGATGATAACCTGATAATGACAACAACAGTGCTTATTGGTCTGTCTGGGTCAGGTTAAGGGGATAATGCTTATTGGTCTGGGTCAGGTTAAGGGGATAATGCTTATTGGTCTGTCTGGGTCAGGTTAAGGGGATAATGCTTATTGGTCTGGGTCAGGTTAAGGGGATAATGCTTATTGGTCTGGGTCAGGTTAAGGGGATAATGCTTATTGGTCTGTCTGGGTCAGGTTAAGGGGATAATGCTTATTGGTCTGGGTTAGGTTAAGGGGATAATGCTTATTGGTCTGGGTTAGGTTAAGGGGATAATGCTTATTGGTCTGGGTTAGGTTAAGGGGATAATGCTTATTGGTATGTCTGGGTTAGGTTAAGGGGATAATGCTTATTGGTCTGTCTGGGTTAGGTTAAGGTGATAATGCTTATTGATCTGTCTGGGTCAGGTTAAGGGGATAATGCTTATTGGTCTGTCTGGGTCAGGTTAAGGGGATAATGCTTATTGGTCTGTATGGGTCAGGTTAAGGGGATAATGCTTATTGGTCTGGGTTAGGTTAAGGGGATAATGTTTATTGGTCTGTCTGGGTTAGGTTAAGGGGATAATGCTTATTGGTCTGTCTAGGTTAAGGTGATAATGCTTATTGGTCTGTCTGGGTCAGGTTAAGGGGATAATGCTTATTGGTCTGGGTTAGGTTAAGGGGATAATGTTTATTGGTCTGTCTGGGTTAGGTTAAGGTGATAATGCTTATTGGTCTGTCTGGGTTAGGTTAAGGTGATAATGCTTATTGATCTGTCTGGGTCAGGTTAAGGGGATAATGCTTATTGATCTGTCTGGGTCAGGTTAAGGGGATAATGCTTATTGGTCTGTCTGGGTTAGGTTAAGGTGATAATGCTTATTGATCTGTCTGGGTCAGGTTAAGGGGATAATGCTTATTGATCTGTCTGGGTCAGGTCAAGGGGATAATGCTTATTGGTCTGTCTGGGTCAGGTTAAGGTGATAATGCTTATTGATCTGTCTGGGTTAGGTTAAGGTGATAATGCTTATTGGTATGTCTGGGTTAGGTTAAGGGGATAATGCTTATTGGTCTGTCTGGGTTAGGTTAAGGGGATAATGCTTATTGATCTGTCTGGGTTAGGTTAAGGTGATAATGCTTATTGGTCTGTCTGGGTTAGGTTAAGGTGATAATGCTTATTGGTCTGTCAGGGTTAGGTTAAGGGGATAATGCTTATTGGTCTGGGTTAGGTTAAGGGGATAATGCTTATTGGTATGTCTGGGTTAGGTTAAGGTGATAATGCTTATTGATCTGTCTGGGTCAGGTTAAGGTGATAATGCTTATTGGTCTGTCTGGGTTAGGTCAAGGTGATAATGCGTATTGGTCTGTCTGGGTTAGGTTAAGGTGATAATGCTTATTGGTCTGTCTGGGTTAGGTTAAGGTGATAATGCTTATTGGTCTGGGTTAGGTTAAGGTGATAATGCTTATTGGTCTGTCTGGGTTAGGTTAAGGTGATAATGCTTATTGGTCTGTCTGGGTCAGGTTAAGGTGATAATGCTTATTGGTCTGTCTGGGTCAGGTTAAGGGGATAATGCTTATTGGTCTGTCTGGGTCAGGTTAAGGTGATAATGCTTATTGGTCTGTCTGGGTCAGGTTAAGGTGATAATGCTTATTGGTCTGTCTGGGTCAGGTTAAGGTGATAATGCTTATTGGTCTGTCTGGGTCAGGTTAAGGGGATAATGCTTATTGGTCTGTCTGGGTCAGGTTAAGGGGATAATGCTTATTGGTCTGTCTGGGTCAGGTTAAGGTGATAATGCTTATTGGTCTGTCTGGGTCAGGTTAAGGGGATAATGCTTATTGGTCTGTCTGGGTCAGGTTAAGGGGATAATGCTTATTGGTCTGTCTGGGTCAGGTTAAGGTGATAATGCTTATTGGTCTGTCTGGGTTAGGTTAAGGTGATAATGCTTATTGGTCTGTCTGGGTCAGGTTAAGGTGATAATGCTTATTGGTCTGTCTGGGTCAGGTTAAGGGGATAATGCTTATTGGTCTGTCTGGGTCAGGTTAAGGGGATAATGCTTATTGGTCTGTCTGGGTCAGGTTAAGGTGATAATGCTTATTGGTCTGTCTGGGTTAGGTTAAGGGGATAATGCTTATTGGTCTGGGTTAGGTTAAGGGGATAATGCTTATTGGTCTGTCTGGGTCAGGTTAAGGTGATAATGCTTATTGGTCTGTCTGGGTCAGGTTAAGGGGATAATGCTTATTGGTCTGTCTGGGTCAGGTTAAGGGGATAATGCTTATTGGTCTGTCTGGGTCAGGTTAAGGTGATAATGCTTATTGGGCTGTCTGGGTTAGGTTAAGGGGATAATGCTTATTGGTCTGGGTTAGGTTAAGGGGATAATGCTTATTGGTCTGTCTGGGTTAGGTTAAGGGGATAATGCTTATTGGTCTGGGTTAGGTTAAGGGGATAATGCTTATTGGTCTGTCTGGGTTAGGTTAAGGTGATAATGCTTATTGGTCTGTCTGGGTTAGGTTAAGGTGATAATGCTTATTGGTCTGGGTTAGGTTAAGGGGATAATGCTTATTGGTCTGTCTGGGTTAGGTTAAGGGGATAATGCTTATTGGTCTGTCTGGGTTAGGTTAAGGTGATAATGCTTATTGGTCTGTCTGGGTCAGGTTAAGGGGATAATGCTTATTGGTCTGGGTTAGGTTAAGGGGATAATGCTTATTGATCTGTCTGGGTCAGGTTAAGGGGATAATGCTTATTGGTCTGGGTTTTGTTTCAGCCTCCAACCAACAATGCCTCCGTCCCTGAAGCCGGCCAGTTCAGAATCCAGCCCAACGTCGTCCCCATCCACTGTCAGAACAAGGTACGCCTCACATGGCACTGGGAAGCATATCGTGAACATATAGACTGCATCCAAAATGGCACCCTTTTCCCTATATAGTGCACTACTTTTGACCAGGGCCAATAGGGATCTGGTCAAAAGTAGTGCACTATGTAGGGAATAGGGTGCCATTTCCGATGCAGCAATACCATGAACCTGTAGATACCTTGCAACATGCTGTCAGGGATAATGCTATGCTTGGTCGCTGTATGTGGTTTTTAGTCCTACTAGATTTAGGCTATATTCAGTTTCAATATAGAACTAGTTGGTACCTTAGGAAAAAGATCCAACACGGTTCTGTTATGGCAGCCTACTAACTGTGATGTCATCCTGTCATTCTCTCTACAGAGAGAGGAGGACGCTAGCAAGATTGGTGAGATCAAGTACTATGGCATGGGCCTGGGATTCCCCCTCCAATACTACCCCTACTATGGCAAGCTGCTGCACCCCCAGTACCTGCAGCCCCTGGTGGCCATCCAGTTCACCAACCTCACCTTCAACCAGGAGCTGCGTCTCGAGTGCAAAGTATACGGAGCCAACATCGACTACAGCGAGAAAGATCGCTACCAAGGACGCTTTGACGTTAAGTTCACTATCGCCAATTCATGACCTCAGCTATGAAAAAACAGCACTGTTATCTTCCCACATTTAAAAAAAACAAGCTGATTTAGAGAGCGAGAGAGAAAAAAAAAATAGTTCAATACAAAACACGACTAGTCTTGGAACAAACTTTCATAATATACGGGACCTACACTTAATCTGTGTACATTACACTGGCTTTCTGCATCATGTCTAGGGTTAGAATGTACATTACACTGGCTTTCTGCATCATGTCTAGGGTTAGAATGTACATTACACTGGCTTTCTGCATCATGTCTAGGGTTAGAATGTACATTACACTGGCTTTCTGCATCATGTCTAGGGTTAGAATGTACATTACATTGGCTTTCTGCATCATGTCTAGGGTTAGAATGTAAATGACAGGAATAGTAGCAATAGCAACATATTTATTCTACTGTAAATGAGAATAGTCCTTGAGCCATGGGGACATGTTCATCTATTACTGTAAATAGCAATTCCACTACTGAGATGTAGCGAGCGGTGTTTCAGTGTGTCCCCTAAGTATTCTGCCTAATGTGGTTTTCTAGATATTTTTGGAATGTCCAGTGCAGTAGCGGCATAGCGGTCCTTTCCAAGCCATGTTTGTAATTTCCGTTGTCTTATGTCAGTAAGCTTTAGTGGTCCAAGGTGTGTGTGTGTGTGTGTGTAAGTGTTTGTGTGTGTTAATGTGAGTGTGTGGATGTGTGTTAATGTACTCTTACTAACTGAAAATACTGGCAATGGTACGCTCTGATCTCTCTCTAGGTCTGTCAGTAAATGGCTGCACTCCCTGGAATGCTTTTCCTTCTTTTTGTCTTTTTCAGTTGATTGTGGGAGAATATTTCTACATCACTTTTTTTTCTTTTTGGATCACCTTTAAATGTGGGACAGAGGGTTTAATGACATTTCTGTTTGATGCTTCTCGTCCTCCTCTCTCTGTAGTCTAGAGCTAGCTGTGCTCTGTGTCCAGCGGCAGGCAGGGGAGACTAGCTGCCTTCCTCCTTTAAGGAAACACTGACAGCAACTCAGTGCTTTTAAAACAAACTTATTTTTTTTGCTGGAGACGTCACATTACGTGGTGTAACTTTCTAATGAATGTTTTAGCCATTTTCATGGTGGAAGAATTTTATATTTATGCAGTTGTACAATTTTTTTCGCAGGAAAAGTGTAATGTATGAATCCAATGCCAAAGTCGCTGGTCAAAAGTTAGAATATCAGAAGCAATGCAGTAAAACCCCCGTGTAATAGGATGTTTCGTTGGTGTAAAAGTGATTAATGTTGAACATCAGAACACTTGTCAGGAGTCCACATGCTCTTGTCATTTTATTTCATCTGGGTAAGACCTAAAGACAAATAAATGGAGAAATTATCCTGTGGTCAAATGTCTTTTATTTAAATACATACTCATAGAAATGGAATGTGCATTTTAGTATTTGTGTAAAAACAAAAAGACTTCATCCATCCAAAATCTTGAAGAAATATTGGACCTGTTGAAAAGGAAAATGAACTATTAGCAAAATCTCAGAAAAATGACAAAATTCTCCTGAAATCCTAGTTTAGAAAGAGGCTTACTGTAGCTAAAATATTACATTGATAGCTAGGCCACATCATCATTTTAGAAAGCTATCCCAAACCGCAATGCTTAGGTTGAGTTATACTAGACTATGGGTTGGTTATAGTAGACTATGGGTTGGTTATAGTAGACTATGGGTTGGTTATAGTAGACTATGGGTTGAGTTATAGTAGACTATGGGTTGAGTTATACTAGACTATGGGTTGGTTATAGTAGACTATGGGTTGGTTATAGTAGACTATGGGTTGAGTTATAGTAGACTATGGGTTGGTTATAGTAGACTATGGGTTGAGTTCTAGTAGACTATGGGTTGAGTTCTAGTAGACTATGGGTTGGTTATAGTAGACTATGGGTTGAGTTATAGTAGACTATGGGTTGGTTATAGTAGACTATGGGTTGGTTATAGTAGACTATGGGTTGGTTATAGTAGACTATGGGTTGAGTTATAGTAGACTATGGGTTGAGTTATACTAGACTATGGGTTGGTTATAGTAGACTATGGGTTGGTTATAGTAGACTATGGGTTGAGTTCTAGTAGACTATGGGTTGAGTTATACTAGACTATGGGTTGAGTTATAGTAGACTATGGGTTGAGTTCTAGTAGACTATGGGTTGAGTTATAGTAGACTATGGGTTGAGTTATAGTAGACTATGGGTTGGTTATAGTAGACTATGGGTTGGTTATAGTAGACTATGGGTTGAGTTCTAGTAGACTATGGGTTGAGTTCTAGTAGACTATGGGTTGGTTATAGTAGACTATGGGTTGAGTTATAGTAGACTATGGGTTGGTTATAGTAGACTATGGGTTGGTTATAGTAGACTATGGGTTGAGTTCTAGTAGACTATGGGTTGGTTATAGTAGACTATGGGTTGAGTTATAGTAGACTATGGGTTGGTTCTAGTAGACTATGGGTTGGTTATAGTAGACTATGGGTTAAGTTATAGTAGACTATGGGTTGAGTTATAGTAGACTATGGGTTGGTTATAGTAGACTATGGGTTGAGTTATAGTAGACTATGGGTTGGTTATAGTAGACTATGGGTTGGTTATAGTAGACTATGGGTTGAGTTATAGTAGACTATGAGTTGGTTATAGTAGACTATGGGTTGAGTTATAGTAGACTATGGGTTGGTTATAGTAGACTATGGGTTGGTTATAGTAGACTATGGGTTGAGTTATACTAGACTATGGGTTGAGTTATAGTAGACTATGGGTTGAGTTATACTAGACTATGGGTTGGTTATAGTAGACTATGGGTTGAGTTATACTAGACTATGGGTTGGTTATAGTAGACTATGGGTTGGTTATAGTAGACTATGGGTTGAGTTATAGTAGACTATGGGTTGAGTTATAGTAGACTATGGGTTGGTTATAGTAGACTATGGGTTGAGTTCTAGTAGACTATGGGTTGGTTATAGTAGACTATGGGTTGAGTTCTAGTAGACTATGGGTTGGTTATAGTAGACTATGGGTTGAGTTATAGTAGACTATGGGTTGAGTTATAGTAGACTATGGGTTGAGTTATAGTAGACTATGGGTTGAGTTATAGTAGACTATGGGTTGGTTATAGTAGACTATGGGTTGGTTATAGTAGACTATGGGTTGAGTTCTAGTAGACTATGGGTTGGTTATAGTAGACTATGGGTTGAGTTATAGTAGACTATGGGTTGAGTTATACTAGACTATAGGTTGAGTTATAGTAGACTATGGGTTGGTTATAGTAGACTATGGGTTGGTTATAGTAGACTATGGGTTGAGTTATAGTAGACTATGGGTTGAGTTATACTAGACTATGGGTTGGTTATAGTAGACTATGGGTTGGTTATACTAGACTATGGGTTGAGTTATAGTAGACTATGGGTTGAGTTATACTAGACTATGGGTTGGTTATAGTAGACTATGGGTTGAGTTATAGTAGACTATGGGTTGAGTTATACTAGACTATGGGTTGAGTTATAGTAGACTATGGGTTGAGTTATACTAGACTATGGGTTGAGTTATAGTAGACTATGGGTTGGTTATAGTAGACTATGGGTTGAGTTATAGTAGACTATGGGTTGGTTATACTAGACTATGGGTTGGTTATAGTAGACTATGGGTTGAGTTATAGTAGACTATGGGTTGGGTTATACTAGACTATGGGTTGGTTATAGTAGACTATGGGTTGAGTTATAGTAGACTATGGGTTGAGTTATAGTAGACTATGGGTTGGTTATACTAGACTATGGGTTGGTTATAGTAGACTATGGGTTGGTTATAGTAGACTATGGGTTGAGTTATAGTAGACTATGGGTTGAGTTATAGTAGACTATGGGTTGAGTTATAGTAGACTATGGGGTTGAGTTATAGTAGACTATGGGTTGGTTATAGTAGACTATGGGTTGGTTATAGTAGACTATGGGTTGGTTATAGTAGACTATGGGTTGAGTTATACTAGACTATGGGTTGAGTTATAGTAGACTATGGGTTGAGTTATAGTAGACTATGGGTTGAGTTATACTAGACTATGGGTTGAGTTATAGTAGACTATGGGTTGAGTTATAGTAGACTATGGGTTGGTTATACTAGACTATGGGTTGGTTATAGTAGACTATGGGTTGGTTATAGTAGACTATGGGTTGAGTTATAGTAGACTATGGGTTGAGTTATAGTAGACTATGGGTTGAGTTATAGTAGACTATGGGGTTGAGTTATAGTAGACTATGGGTTGGTTATAGTAGACTATGGGTTGGTTATAGTAGACTATGGGTTGGTTATAGTAGACTATGGGTTGAGTTATACTAGACTATGGGTTGAGTTATAGTAGACTATGGGTTGAGTTATACTAGACTATGGGTTGAGTTATACTAGACTATGGGTTGAGTTATACTAGACTATGGGTTGAGTTATAGTAGACTATGGGTTGAGTTATAGTAGACTATGGGTTGAGTTATAGTAGACTATGGGTTGAGTTATAGTAGACTATGGGTTGGTTATAGTAGACTATGGGTTGGTTATAGTAGACTATGGGTTGAGTTATAGTAGACTATGGGTTGGTTATACTAGACTATGGGTTGAGTTCTAGTAGACTATGGGTTGGTTATAGTAGACTATGGGTTGAGTTCTAGTAGACTATGGGTTGAGTTATAGTAGACTATGGGTTGGTTATACTAGACTATGGGTTGGTTATAGTAGACTATGGGTTGAGTTATAGTAGACTATGGGTTGGTTATAGTAGACTATGGGTTGAGTTATAGTAGACTATGGGTTGGTTATAGTAGACTATGGGTTGGTTATAGTAGACTATGGGTTGAGTTATAGTAGACTATGGGTTGAGTTATAGTAGACTATGGGTTGAGTTATAGTAGACTATGGGTTGGTTATAGTAGACTATGGGTTGAGTTATAGTAGACTATGGGTTGGTTATAGTAGACTATGGGTTGAGTTATAGTAGACTATGGGTTGAGTTATAGTAGACTATGGGTTGGTTATACTAGACTATGGGTTGGTTATAGTAGACTATGGGTTGGTTATAGTAGACTATGGGTTGAGTTATAGTAGACTATGGGTTGAGTTATAGTAGACTATGGGTTGGTTATAGTAGACTATGGGTTGAGTTATAGTAGACTATGGGTTGGTTATAGTAGACTATGGGTTGAGTTATAGTAGACTATGGGTTGGTTATAGTAGACTATGGGTTGGTTATAGTAGACTATGGGTTGAGTACAGTTTTAGTATTCGAGGTTTGATTGAGACAGACTGACAGTGTCAGGCTACTAGCTTGACTACAGCAGGTGGTCAACCTTTACTGAGTCAAGATGCAAGCAGAGATTTACTACTCAGATTTAAAAAACATGACTTAAAAACTTAAGCCTGTGCAACATTAACCTATTAAAACAGTTCTGTAGCAATAAGGTTTGTAGTAGGTTATATTCCCAATACACTGTACCCTGCAATCACACCTGCAACCCTGTACATGAGACTATTAAACACTGTACCCTGCAATCACACCTGCAACCCTGTACATGAGACTATTAAACACTGTACCCTGCAATCACACCTGCAACCCTGTACATGAGACTATTAAACACTGTACCCTGCAATCACACCTGCAACCCTGTACATGAGACTATTAAACACTGTACCCTGCAACCCTGTACATGAGACTATTCAACGCTGTACCCTGCAACCCTGTACATGAGACTATTAAACACTGTACCCTGCAATCACACCTGCAACCCTGTACATGATACTATTAAACACTGTACCCTGCAATCACACCTGCAACCCTGTACATGAGACTATTAAACACTGTACCCTGCAACCCTGTACATGAGACTATTAAACACTGTACCCTGCAACCCTGTACATGAGACTGTTAAACACTTTGAATGTGCATATTGGCTATGCTTGAATTGCCCTGCCAATGCTGCTGTTCTCAGACCATTTAGAAATGATAGACAAAATGTAGGTATACAGTATGATCACACTGGTAATAGATCAGTATGATCACACTGGTAATAGATCATTTGTTGTATTACTTGAGGCACAGCTGAGTGAGAATGATAATTTGCTTTTATTTTACTGGACTGATGTGATGACCTGCATCTGATGGTCAGTCTGAGGGGAGGGAGAGAGCAGTGGTGAGGCTGACTGATGACCTGCATCTGATGGTCAGTCTGAGGGGAGGGAGGGAGCAGCGGTGAGGCTGACTGATGACCTGCATCTGATGGTCAGTCTGAGGGGAGGGAGGGAGCAGTGGTGAGGCTGACTGATGGCCTGCATCTGATGGTCAGTCTGAGTGGAGGGAGCAGTGGTGAGGCTGACTGATGACCTGCATCTGATGGTCAGTCTGAGGGGAGGGAGGGAGGGAGGGAGGGAGGGAGCAGCGGTGAGGCTGACTGATGGCCTGCATCTGATGGTCAGTCTGAGGGGAGGGAGCAGCGGTGAGGCTGCCTCTCACCCAACTCGCCGTCCCTCCTCTCTCCCTCCCTCCCTCCCTCCCTCCGCTCTCCCTCCCTCCCTCCCTCCCTCCCTCCGCTCTCCCTCCCTCCCTCCGCTCTCCCTCCCTCCCTCCCTCCCTCCCTCCCTCCGCTCTCCCTCCCTCCCTCCGCTCTCCCTCCCTCCCTCCTCTCTCCCTCCCTCCGCTCTCCCTCCCTCCTTCCGCTCTCCCTCCCTCCCTCCCTCCCTCCCTCCCTCCCTCCCTCCGCTCTCCCTCCCTCCCTCCCTCCCTCCCTCCCTCCTCCCTCCCTCCTCCCTCCCTCCCTCCCTCCTCTCTCCCTCCCTCCCTCCTCTCTCCCTCCCTCCGCTCTCCCTCCCTCCCTCCGCTCTCCCTCCCTCCCTCCTCTCTCCCTCCCTCCGCTCTCCCTCCCTCCCTCCGCTCTCCCTCCCTCCCTCCGCTCTCCCTCCCTCCCTCCTCTCTCCCTCCCTCCGTTGAGAAAAGGCGACTATGTCTTCCAGCTGATGGTGACCCAAGTCGCACTGCATTATTTCTGCCTCATGCACCAAGTCATGTTGTTAATCCGATGTCCAGATAAAGTGAAATATTACTCCATATAAACAAGCCGCTAATAATAATAACAATGCAAGCTTATCGAAACACTTTCCATTAGTCCTTCATGGCAGCGTGTGGAAGTAGGGAGAACGCGCATTTTATGTCTTATAAAAGTCTTGAACAACGTGTTGACAGTGCTGACTAACAGCTTGAACACGGACTCATTAAAACAGCAGCTCTTTGCTGGATTCGTTTAGTCCCTCTAGTCATGGTTTTAAAAGTTTAGAAATCTCACAGTATCAACTTCGCTGTGCGTTCGATGTTTCTTTTTACAGTCTATGGCTCGAGGAAACTGTGCAGACACGGGGATCTGAGCTATCTGATTGGCCAGCGGTAGGCCTATAGGTGTACTTGATTTGCCCTCTGGGCCTGCCGGGTAGGCAGAGTTCTACCTTCAGACGCATGAAATGGTTCAGAATGGGAACACGTTGCCTTCCCGGCGCCAGGGCTGCTGAATCAAGTGCACCAACCACCAACAGCGTTAATGAAATAAAACACATTGGAATGCAAGGCCCTATCACTGCAGTGGTGACCCCTGGACTAGACTATAGCAGTGGTGACCCCTGGACTAGACTATAGCAGTGGTGACCCCTGGACTAGACTATAGCAGTGGTGACCCCTGACTGGACTAGACTATAGCAGTGGTGACCCCTGACCCCGACTAGACTATAGCAGTGGTGACCCCCTGGACTAGACTATAGCAGTGGTGACCCCTGGACTAGACTATAGCAGTGGTGACCCCTGGACTAGACTATAGCAGTGGTGACCCCTGGACTAGACTATAGCAGTGGTGACCCCTGGACTAGACTATAGCAGTGGTGACCCCTGGACTAGACTATAGCAGTGGTGACCCCCTGGACTAGACTATAGCAGTGGTGACCCCTGACCCCTGGACTAGACTATAGCAGTGGTGACCCCTGGACTAGACTATAGCAGTGGTGACCCCTGGACTAGACTATAGCAGTGGTGACCCCTGGACTAGACTATAGCAGTGGTGACCCCCTGGACTAGACTATAGCAGTGGTGACCCCTGGACTAGACTATAGCAGTGGTGACCCCTGACCCCTGGACTAGACTATAGCAGTGGTGACCCCTGGACTAGACTATAGCAGTGGTGACCCCTGGACTAGACTATAGCAGTGGTGACCCCTGGACTAGACTATAGCAGTGGTGACCCCCTGGACTAGACTATAGCAGTGGTGACCCCTGACCCCTGGACTAGACTATAGCAGTGGTGACCCCCTGGACTAGACTATAGCAGTGGTGACCCCTGGACTAGACTATAGCAGTGGTGACCCCTGGACTAGACTATAGCAGTGGTGACCCCTGACCCCTGGACTAGACTATAGCAGTGGTGACCCCTGGACTAGACTATAGCAGTGGTGACCCCTGACCCCTGGACTAGACTATAGCAGTGGTGACCCCTGGACTAGACTATAGCAGTGGTGACCCCTGGACTAGACTATAGCAGTGGTGACCCCTGGACTAGACTATAGCAGTGGTGACCCCTGACCCCTGGACTAGACTATAGCAGTGGTGACCCCCTGGACTAGACTATAGCAGTGGTGACCCCTGACCCCTGGACTAGACTATAGCAGTGGTGACCCCCTGGACTAGACTATAGCAGTGGTGACCCCTGGACTAGACTATAGCAGTGGTGACCCCTGGACTAGACTATAGCAGTGGTGACCCCTGGACTAGACTATAGCAGTGGTGACCCCTGGACTAGACTATAGCAGTGGTGACCCCTGGACTAGACTATAGCAGTGGTGACCCCTGGACTAGACTATAGCAGTGGTGACCCCTGGACTAGACTATAGCAGTGGTGACCCCCTGGACTAGACTATAGCAGTGGTGACCCCTGGACTAGACTATAGCAGTGGTGACCCCTGGACTAGACTATAGCAGTGGTGACCCCTGGACTAGACTATAGCAGTGGTGACCCCTGGACTAGACTATAGCAGTGGTGACCCCCTGGACTAGACTATAGCAGTGGTGACCCCTGGACTAGACTATAGCAGTGGTGACCCCTGACCCCTGGACTAGACTATAGCAGTGGTGACCCCTGGACTAGACTATAGCAGTGGTGACCCCCTGGACTAGACTATAGCAGTGGTGACCCCCTGAACTAGACTATAGCAGTGGTGACCCCTGGACTAGACTATAGCAGTGGTGACCCCTGGACTAGACTATAGCAGTGGTGACCCCTGACCCCTGGACTAGACTATAGCAGTGGTGACCCCCTGGACTAGACAATAGCAGTGGTGACCCCTGGACTAGACTATAGCAGTGGTGACCCCTGGACTAGACTATAGCAGTGGTGACCCCCTGGACTAGACTATAGCAGTGGTGACCCCCTGGACTAGACTATAGCAGTGGTGACCCCTGGACTAGACTATAGCAGTGGTGACCCCTGGACTAGACTATAGCAGTGGTGACCCCTGGACTAGACTATAGCAGTGGTGACCCCTGGACTAGACTATAGCAGTGGTGACCCCTGGACTAGACTATAGCAGTGGTGACCCCTGGACTAGACTATAGCAGTGGTGACCCCCTGGACTAGACTATAGCAGTGGTGACCCCTGGACTAGACTATAGCAGTGGTGACCCCCTGGACTAGACTATAGCAGTGGTGACCCCTGACCCCTGGACTAGACTATAGCAGTGGTGACCCCCTGGACTAGACTATAGCAGTGGTGACCCCTGGACTAGACTATAGCAGTGGTGACCCCTGACCCCTGGACTAGACTATAGCAGTGGTGACCCCCTGGACTAGACTATAGCAGTGGTGACCCCCTGGACTAGACTATAGCAGTGGTGACCCCCTGGACTAGACTATAGCAGTGGTGACCCCTGACCCCTGGACTAGACTATAGCAGTGGTGACCCCTGGACTAGACTATAGCAGTGGTGACCCCTGGACTAGACTATAGCAGTGGTGACCCCTGGACTAGACTATAGCAGTGGTGACCCCCTGGACTAGACTATAGCAGTGGTGACCCCTGGACTAGACTATAGCAGTGGTGACCCCTGGACTAGACTATAGCAGTGGTGACCCCTGGACTAGACTATAGCAGTGGTGACCCCCTGGACTAGACTATAGCAGTGGTGACCCCCTGGACTAGACTATAGCAGTGGTGACCCCTGACCCCTGGACTAGACTATAGCAGTGGTGACCCCCTGGACTAGACTATAGCAGTGGTGACCCCTGGACTAGACTATAGCAGTAGTGAGAGAGCAGTGTGTTAGACAGGACAGGACATTAGACAGGACTATAGCAGCATTAGACAGGACTATAGCAGTATGTTAGACAGGACTATAGCAGTATGTTAGACAGGACTATAGCAGTATGTTAGACAGGACTATAGCAGTATGTTAGACAGGACTATAGCAGTATGTTAGACAGGTCTATAGCAGTATGTTAGACAGGTCTATAGCAGTATGTTAGACAGGACTATAGCAGTATGTCAGACAGGACTATATCAGTATGTTAGAAAGGACTATAGCAGCATTAGACAGGACTATAGCAGCATTAGACAGGACTATATCAGTATGTTAGACAGGACTATAGCAGTATGTTAGACAGGTCTATAGCAGCATTAGACAGGACTATAGCAGTATGTCAGACAGGACTATATCAGTATGTTAGACAGGACTATAGCAGCATTAGACAGGACTATAGCAGTATGTTAGACAGGTCTATAGCAGCATTAGACAGGACTATAGCAGTATGTCAGACAGGACTATATCAGTATGTTAGACAGGACTATAGCAGCATTAGACAGGACTATAGCAGTATGTTAGACAGGACTATAGCAGCATTAGACAGGACTATAGCAGCATTAGACAGGACTATAGCAGCATTAGACAGGACTATAGCAGTATGTCAGACAGGACTATAGCAGCATTAGACAGGACTATAGCAGCATTAGACAGGACTATAGCAGCATTAGACAGGACTATAGCAGCATTAGACAGGACTATAGCAGCATTAGACAGGACTATAGCAGCATTAGACAGGACTATATCAGCATTAGACAGGTCTATAGCAGTATGTTAGACAGGACTATATCAGCATTAGACAGGTCTATAGCAGCATTAGACAGGACTATAGCAGTATGTTAGACAGGACTATATCAGCATTAGACAGGTCTATAGCAGTATGTTAGACAGGACTATAGCAGTATGTTAGACAGGACTATAGCAGTATGTCAGACAGGACTATAGCAGCATTAGACAGGACTATAGCAGTATGTTAGACAGGACTATATCAGCATTAGACAGGACTATATCAGCATTAGACAGGACTATATCAGTATGTTAGACAGGACTATAGCAGTATGTCAGACAGGACTATAGCAGCATTAGACAGGACTATAGCAGCATTAGACAGGACTATATCAGTATGTTAGACAGGACTATAGCAGTATGTCAGACAGGACTATAGCAGCATTAGACAGGACTATAGCAGCATTAGACAGGACTATATCAGTATGTTAGACAGGACTATAGCAGCATTAGACAGGACTATAGCAGCATTAGACAGGACTATAGCAGCATTAGACAGGACTATAGCAGCATTAGACAGGACTATAGCAGCATTAGACAAGACTATAGCAGCATTAGACAGGACTATAGCAGTATGTCAGACAGGACTATAGCAGCATTAGACAGGACTATATCAGTATGTTAGACAGGACTATAGCAGCATTAGACAGGACTATAGCAGCATTAGACAGGACTATAGCAGCATTAGACAGGACTATAGCAGCATTAGACAGGACTATAGCAGCATTAGACAAGACTATAGCAGCATTAGACAGGACTATAGCAGCATTAGACAGGACTATAGCAGTATGTCAGACAGGACTATAGCAGCATTAGACAGGACTATAGCAGTATGTTAGACAGGACTATAGCAGCATTAGACAGGACTATAGCAGTATGTCAGACAGGACTATAGCAGTATGTCAGACAGGACTATAGCAGTATGTCAGACAGGACTATAGCAGTATGTCAGACAGGACTATAGCAGCATTAGACAGGACTATAGCAGCATTAGACAGGACTATAGCAGCATTAGACAGGACTATATCAGCATTAGACAGGTCTATAGCAGTATGTCAGACAGGACTATATCAGTATGTTAGACAGGACTATAGCAGCATTAGACAGGACTATAGCAGTATGTCAGACAGGACTATAGCAGCATTAGACAGGACTATAGCAGTATGTCAGACAGGACTATAGCAGCATTAGACAGGACTATAGCAGCATTAGACAGGACTATAGCAGTATGTTAGACAGGACTATAGCAGTATGTCAGACAGGACTATAGCAGTATGTTAGACAGGACTATAGCAGTATGTCAGACAGGACTATAGCAGCATTAGACAGGACTATAGCAGCATTAGACAAGACTATAGCAGCATTAGACAGGACTATAGCAGCATTAGACAGGACTATAGCAGCATTAGACAGGACTATAGCAGCATTAGACAGGACTATAGCAGCATTAGACAGGACTATATCAGCATTAGACAGGTCTATAGCAGTATGTTAGACAGGACTATATCAGCATTAGACAGGTCTATAGCAGTATGTTAGACAGGACTATAGCAGTATGTTAGACAGGACTATAGCAGTATGTCAGACAGGACTATAGCAGTATGTCAGACAGGACTATAGCAGCATTAGACAGGACTATAGCAGTATGTTAGACAGGACTATAGCAGTATGTTAGACAGGACTATAGCAGCATTAGACAGGACTATAGCAGTATGTCAGACAGGACTATAGCAGCATTAGACAGGACTATAGCAGCATTAGACAGGACTATAGCAGCATTAGACAGGACTATAGCAGCATTAGACAGGACTATAGCAGCATTAGACAGGACTATAGCAGCATTAGACAGGACTATAGCAGCATTAGACAGGACTATATCAGCATTAGACAGGTCTATAGCAGCATTAGACAGGACTATAGCAGTATGTTAGACAGGACTATAGCAGTATGTCAGACAGGACTATAGCAGTATGTTAGACAGGACTATAGCAGCATTAGACAGGACTATAGCAGTATGTTAGACAGGACTATAGCAGCATTAGACAGGACTATAGCAGTATGTCAGACAGGACTATATCAGTATGTTAGACAGGACTATAGCAGTATGTTAGACAGGACTATAGCAGTATGTTAGACAGGACTATAGCAGCATTAGACAGGTCTATAGCAGTATGTTAGACAGGACTATATCAGTATGTTAGACAGGACTATAGCAGTATGTTAGACAGGACTATAGAAGTATGTTAGACAGGACTATAGCAGTATGTCAGACAGGACTATGGCAGTATGTTAGACAGGACTATAGCAGCATTAGACAGGACTATAGCAGTATGTTAGACAGGACTATAGCAGTATGTTAGACAGGACTATAGCAGCATTAGACAGGTCTATAGCAGCATTAGACAGGACTATAGCAGTATGTCAGACAGGACTATAGCAGCATTAGACAGGACTATAGCAGTATGTTAGACAGGTCTATAGCAGTATGTTAGACAGGACTATAGCAGTATGTCAGACAGGACTATAGCAGCATTAGACAGGACTATAGCAGCATTAGACAGGACTATAGCAGCATTAGACAGGACTATAGCAGTATGTTAGACAGGACTATAGCAGCATTAGACAGGACTATAGCAGCATTAGACAGGACTATAGCAGTATGTTAGACAGGACTATAGCAGCATTAGACAGGACTATAGCAGTATGTCAGACAGGACTATAGCAGTATGTCAGACAGGACTATAGCAGTATGTTAGACAGGTCTATAGCAGTATGTCAGACAGGACTATAGCAGCATTAGACAGGACTATAGCAGTATGTTAGACAGGACTATAGCAGCATTAGACAGGACTATAGCAGTATGTTAGACAGGACTATAGCAGCATTAGACAGGACTATAGCAGTATGTTAGACAGGACTATAGCAGCATTAGACAGGACTATAGCAGTATGTTAGACAGGACTATAGCAGCATTAGACAGGACTATAGCAGCATTAGACAGGACTATAGCAGTATGTTAGACAGGACTATAGCAGTATGTTAGACAGGACTATAGCAGCATTAGACAGGACTATAGCAGCATTAGACAGGACTATAGCAGTATGTTAGACAGGACTATAGCAGTATGTTAGACAGGACTATAGCAGCATTAGACAGGACTATAGCAGTATGTCAGACAGGACTATATCAGTATGTTAGACAGGACTATAGCAGTATGTTAGACAGGACTATAGCAGTATGTTAGACAGGACTATAGCAGCATTAGACAGGACTATAGCAGTATGTTAGACAGGACTATAGCAGCATTAGACAGGACTATAGCAGTATGTTAGACAGGACTATATCAGCATTAGACAGGACTATATCAGCATTAGACAGGACTATAGCAGCATTAGACAGGACTATAGCAGTATGTCAGACAGGACTACAGCAGCATTAGACAGGACTATAGCAGCATTAGACAGGACTATAGCAGTATGTTAGACAGGACTATAGCAGTATGTTAGACAGGACTATAGCAGCATTAGACAGGACTATAGCAGTATGTTAGACAGGACTATAGCAGCATTAGACAGGACTATAGCAGTATGTTAGACAGGACTATAGCAGCATTAGACAGGACTATATCAGTATGTCAGACAGGACTATAGCAGCATTAGACAGGACTATAGCAGTATGTTAGACAGGACTATAGCAGTATGTTAGACAGGACTATAGCAGTATGTTAGACAGGACTATAGCAGCATTAGACAGGACTATAGCAGTATGTCAGACAGGACTATAGCAGTATGTTAGACAGGACTATAGCAGCATTAGACAGGACTATAGCAGTATGTTAGACAGGACTATAGCAGCATTAGACAGGACTATAGCAGTATGTTAGACAGGACTATAGCAGTATGTTAGACAGGACTATAGCAGTATGTTAGACAGGACTATAGCAGCATTAGACAGGATTATAGCAGCATTAGACAAGACTATAGCAGCATTAGACAGGACTATATCAGTATGTTAGACAGGACTATAGCAGTATGTTAGACAGGACTACAGCAATGTTAGACAGGACTATAGCAGTATGTTAGACAGGACTACAGCAGCATTAGACATGACTATAGCAGTATGTTAGACAGGACTATAGCAGCATTAGACAGGACTATAGCAGTATGTTAGACAGGACTATAGCAGCATTAGACAGGACTATAGCAGTATGTTAGACAGGACTATAGCAGCATTAGACAGGATTATAGCAGCATTAGACAAGACTATAGCAGCATTAGACAGGACTATATCAGTATGTTAGACAGGACTATAGCAGTATGTTAGACAGGACTACAGCAGCATTAGACAGGACTATAGCAGTATGTTAGACAGGACTATAGCAGTATGTTAGACAGGACTACAGCAGCATTAGACAGGACTATAGCAGTATGTTAGACAGGACTATAGCAGTATGTTAGACAGGACTACAGCAGCATTAGACAGGACTATAGCAGTATGTTAGACAGGACTATAGCAGTATGTTAGACAGGACTACAGCAGCATTAGACAGGACTATAGCAGTATGTTAGACAGGACTATAGCAGCATTAGACAGGACTATAGCAGTATGTTAGACAGGACTATAGCAGCATTAGACAGGACTATAGCAGTATGTTAGACAGGACTATAGCAGTATGTTAGACAGGACTATAGCAGTATGTTAGACAGGACTATAGCAGTATGTTAGACAGGACTATAGCAGTATGTTAGACAGGACTACAGCAGCATTAGACAGGACTATAGCAGTATGTTAGACAGGACTATAGCAGTATGTTAGACAGGACTACAGCAGCATTAGACAGGACTATAGCAGTATGTTAGACAGGACTATAGCAGCATTAGACAGGACTATAGCAGTATGTTAGACAGGACTACAGCAGCATTAGACAGGACTACAGCAGCATTAGACAGGACTATAGCAGTATGTTAGACAGGACTATAGCAGCATTAGACAGGACTATAGCAGTGCAGTGTGTGACCGTTTCTAGTCTAGTGTAGTGGTCCGCTCCGTGCTGGGCCAAAGTGGTTTGTCTGGGCCCTGGAATGTGTTAGGCAGCTCAGCCACTCACCAGGCTAATGATTAACAAGGAGCCATTTGTCCCTAGCCCGGCCGCTCCGCTCCACTCGCTGCTCAACAGATCAGGAGCTCTGCTCTCTCCCTCTCTCTCGCCCCAACAATGACGTCCAACAGGTCAAACCCCCTCCCTCCCTCTCCCTGCCCTACTAAACAATGGGTTTGTTTCTAACTGCCCAGCTATTCTTTCCCAGTGGGATCTGTAGCGTAGCGGCTCGGCCCACAGAATGGAGTCATGAGACTGCTTTAGCTGTGTCCCAAATGGCACCCTGTTCCGTATATAGTGCACTACTTTAGACCAGAGACCGTAGGGCCCATAGTGCACTATGTAGGGAATAGGGTGCCGTTTGGGACCTCCTGGCCTGGCCACTGTGAGATACAAGCAGCAATCTGAATGGACATCAATACTACTCCTATACTTATGAGCTTCAGCGCTAAACAGATGAATGATGGTGGGTTTAAGAGCTACTCTGTGTGGATGAATGAGATGCCAGCGTGTATTTACCTCCAGTACCCCGTCCTCAGGGAGGTCAGTGCAGTGGACAGCATTCTGCACTTTGGTTTTACCATACAGAGCTCTTAACGAGGTGGGACGAAGATGACGAGCAATCTCCTGGGAAAGAGAAAACACATGGAGGGGTTCATTCCTACAGGCCTATACGTCTCACAGACTAAGTCATTGTGCTCCGGTACCAACTAGGCTATGTACCAAACACCCCATCCTTCTAACTGCTGGAAAGATGCAAATGAAGCATTGAAAGCATCAAGCAAAAATGACATTTAGGAGGATAATGAATGATCACGTTTTGAGGAACATCACTGTCATCCCACACTGGGCACAGACGTCAAGTCAACGTCTATTCCACGTTGGTTCAATGTAATTTCATTGAAATGACGTGGAAACAACATTGATTCAACCAGTGTGTGCCCAGTGGGATGGTTGTGTTATATCAACTCTCCCCTGTCAGACTGGCCCTCTCCCCCTCTCCCCTGTCAGACTGGCCCTCTCCCCCTCTCCCCCTCTCCCCTGTCAGACTGGCCCTCTCCCCCTCTCCCCTGTCAGACTGGCCCTCTCCCCCTCTCCCCCTCTCCCCTGTCAGACTGGCCCTCTCCCCTCTCCCCCTCTCCCCTGTCAGACTGGCCCTCTCCCCCTCTCCCCTGTCAGACTGGCCCTCTCCCCCTCTCCCCCTCTCCCCTGTCAGACTGGCCCTCTCCCCCTCTCCCCTGTCAGACTGGCCCTCTCCCCCTCTCCCCCTCTCCCCTGTCAGACTGGCCCTCTCCCCCTCTCCCCTGTCAGACTGGCCCTCTCCCCCTCTCCCCTGTCAGACTGGCCCTCTCCCCCTCTCCCCCTCTCCCCTGTCAGACTGGCCCTCTCCCCCTCTCCCCTGTCAGACTGGCCCTCTCCCCCTCTCCCCTGTCAGACTGGCCCTCTCCCCCTCTCCCCCTCTCCCCTGTCAGACTGGCCCTCTCCCCCTCTCCCCCTCTCCCCTGTCAGACTGGCCCTCTCCCCCTCTCCCCTGTCAGACTGGCCCTCTTCCCCTCTCCCCTGTCAGACTGGCCCTCTCCCCCTCTCCCCCTCTCCCCTGTCAGACTGGCCCTCTCCCCCTCTCCCCTGTCAGACTGGCCCTCTCCCCCTCTCCCCCTCTCCCCTGTCAGACTGGCCCTCTCCCCCTCTCCCCTGTCAGACTGGCCCTCTCCCCCTCTCCCCCTCTCCCCTGTCAGACTGGCCCTCTCCCCCTCTCCCCTGTCAGACTGGCCCTCTCCCCCTCTCCCCCTCTCCCCTGTCAGACTGGCCCTCTCCCCCTCTCCCCCTCTCCCCTGTCAGACTGGCCCTCTCCCCCTCTCCCCTGTCAGACTGGCCCTCTCCCCCTCTCCCCTGTCAGACTGGCCCTCTCCCCCTCTCCCCCTCTCCCCTGTCAGACTGGCCCTCTCCCCCTCTCCCCTGTCAGACTGGCCCTCTCCCCCTCTCCCCCTCTCCCCTGTCAGACTGGCCCTCTTCCCCTCTCCCCTGTCAGACTGGCCCTCTTCCCCTCTCCCCTGTCAGACTGGCCCTCTCCCCCTCTCCCCCTCTCCCCTGTCAGACTGGCCCTCTCCCCCTCTCCCCTGTCAGACTGGCCCTCTTCCCCTCTCCCCTGTCAGACTGGCCCTCTCCCCCTCTCCCCCTCTCCCCCTCTCCCCTGTCAGACTGGCCCTCTCCCCCTCTCCCCTGTCAGACTGGCCCTCTCCCCCTCTCCCCCTCTCCCCCTCTCCCCTGTCAGACTGGCCCTCTCCCCCTCTCCCCTGTCAGACTGGCCCTCTCCCCCTCTCCCCCTCTCCCCCTCTCCCCTGTCAGACTGGCCCTCTCCCCCTCTCCCCTGTCAGACTGGCCCTCTTCCCCTCTCCCCTGTCAGACTGGCCCTCTCCCCCTCTCCCCCTCTCCCCTGTCAGACTGGCCCTCTCCCCCTCTCCCCCTCTCCCCTGTCAGACTGGCCCTCTCCCCCTCTCCCCTGTCAGACTGGCCCTCTCCCCCTCTCCCCCTCTCCCCCTCTCCCCTGTCAGACTGGCCCTCTCCCCCTCTCCCCTGTCAGACTGGCCCTCTCCCCCTCTCCCCCTCTCCCCCTCTCCCCTGTCAGACTGGCCCTCTCCCCCTCTCCCCTGTCAGACTGGCCCTCTTCCCCTCTCCCCTGTCAGACTGGCCCTCTCCCCCTCTCCCCCTCTCCCCTGTCAGACTGGCCCTCTTCCCCTCTCCCCTGTCAGACTGGCCCTCTCCCCCTCTCCCCCTCTCCCCTGTCAGACTGGCCCTCTCCCCCTCTCCCCTGTCAGACTGGCCCTCTCCCCCTCTCCCCCTCTCCCCTGTCAGACTGGCCCTCTCCCCCTCTCCCCTGTCAGACTGGCCCTCTCCCCCTCTCCCCCTCTCCCCTGTCAGACTGGCCCTCTCCCCCTCTCCCCCTCTCCCCTGTCAGACTGGCCCTCTCCCCCTCTCCCCTGTCAGACTGGCCCTCTCCCCCTCTCCCCTGTCAGACTGGCCCTCTCCCCCTCTCCCCCTCTCCCCTGTCAGACTGGCCCTCTCCCCCTCTCCCCTGTCAGACTGGCCCTCTCCCCCTCTCCCCCTCTCCCCTGTCAGACTGGCCCTCTCCCCCTCTCCCCTGGCAGACTGGCCCTCTCCCCCTCTCCCCTGGCAGACAGATAGGGCTCTGAGATCGTAGACTCACTCTGGGAAACTCCAGTGAGTGAAGGGGATATGTCTTAATAACATGATTTAGGATTACTGAAATTAGAGGGACTATGCTGAGACATTAAGTAATGTTTCCTCTTCCTCATTTCCTGTTTGTTCATTTTATCAACACTAGCCAGGAAGGGTTTTCCCCCACTAGGATTCAGTCCAGTTCATTCAAACACAAACAAGAATCTGCTCTTTAAGGGAGCTGGCCTGGCTGGCAGAGAGACAGTATTTTGCCATGGTAACGCCAACCACATGCTCCGAGTTCGAGTGTGCTCGCAACTCCCTTAAAAGACTATCGCTTGAAAAACAAGAAAGCGGCAATAGTACTGTTTGTCCATCTTGAGAAGCCGTAGCCGGTATACACTTCCTCAAAATAGTCAGAATTAATCTAAGACAACTCAAGAAATCTGTCATTTATTTAGACGTTTTTGCCAAGGAGATCTTAGTCATCAACTTTGCATCTAACTAAGATGTTTGGTGCAGTATTTCTCAAGTGAAAAAATATGCATGAAAACGATTCGTCTTTCGTTTAATGATAAACACTTAATTGAAGAATCCCTACTGTTGACCAATCACTGACGAAGGGGCGTAGACTTTGGCTACCAACTTCGGCTTACCCCCGGATATTATTTTAGTTGTTGCACGAACAGCTGAGAAAACCAAAACTAACAAAAACTTCACAAAATGTCTTGAACTGTTCCAAACTATTTCGGATGGGAAGCATGCGGACACCTTATGCACTCCCAACGAGCGACAACATGCTTTATATTCTAACAGTTTCCGATGCTCTCACCCAAAAGACAGGAACCAGTGTTTCAAGGTCATTCAACCAACCAGGCCTGCTGTACATACACTGCATTAGGAAAGTATTCAGACCCCTTGACTTTTTCCACATTTTGTTACGTTACAGCCTTATTATAACATTTATTAAATTGTTTTTTCCCCGTCATCAATCTACACACATTACACCATAATGACAAAGTAAAAATAGGTTTTTAGAAATGTTAGCAAATGTATGAAAATATAAAAAATGGAAATATCACATTTACATAAGTATTCAGACCCTTTACTCAGTACTTTGTTGAAGCACCTTTGGCAGCGATTACAGCCTCGAGTCTTCTTGGGTATGACGCTACAAGCTTGGCACACCTGTATTTGGGGAGTTTCTCCCATTCTTCTCTGCAGATCCTCCCAAGCTCTGTCAGGTTGGATGGGGAGCGTCGCTGCACAGCTATTTTCAGGTCTCTCCAGAGATGTTTGATCAGGTTCAAGTCCAGGCTCTGGCTGGGCCACTAAAGGACATTCAGAGACTTGTCCCGAAGCCACTCCTGAGTTGAGTTGCCTTGGCTGTGTGCTTAGGGTCGTTGTCCTGTTGGAAGGTGAACTTCGCCCCAGTCTGAGGTTCTGAGTGCTCTGGAGCAGGTTTTCATCAAGGATCTCTCTGTACTTTGCTCTGTTCATCTTTCCCTCGATCCTGACTAGTCTCCCAGTCCCTGCCGCTGAAAAACATCCCCACAGCATGATGCTGCCACCACCATGCTTCACCGTAGGGATGGTGCCAGGTTTCCTCCAGACAAGACGCTTGGGATTCAGGCCAAAGAGTTCAATCTTGGTTTCATCAGACCAGAGAATCTTTTCTCATGGTCTGAGAGTCCTTTAGAAGCCTTTTGGCAAACTCCAAGCGAGCTGTCATGTGCCTTTTACTGAGGAGTGGCTTCCATCTGGCCACTCTACCATAAAGGCCTGATTGGTGGAGTGCTGCAGAGATGGTTGTCCTCTGGAAGGTTCTCCCATCGCCACAGAGGAACTCTGGACCTCTGTCAGAGTGACCATCGGGTTCTTAGTGTATTATGGAGCTGAACCCTCCATGGGTTTTAGTGTGAGGGAGCTGAACCCTCCATGGGTTTTAGTGTGAGGGAGCTGAACCCTCCATGGGTTTTAGTGTGAGGGAGATGAACCCTCCATGGGTTTTAGTGTGAGGGAGATGAACCCTCCATGGGTTTTAGTGTGAGGGAGCTGAACCCTCCATGGGTTTTAGTGTGAGGGAACTGAACCCTATATGGGTTTTAGTGTGAGGGAGATGAACCCTCCATGGGTTTTAGTGTGAGGGAGATGAACCCTCCATGGGTTTTAGTGTGAGGGAGCTGAACCCTCCATGGGTTTTAGTGTGAGGGAGATGAACCCTCCATGGGTTTTAGTGTGAGGGAGATGAACCCTCCATGGGTTTTAGTGTATTATGGAGCTGAACCCTCCATGGGTTTTAGTGTATTATGGAGATGAACCCTCCATGGGTTTTAGTGTGAGGGAGATGAACCCTCCATGGGTTTTAGTGTGAGGGAGATGAACCCTCCATGGGTTTTAGTGTGAGGGAGATGAACCCTCCATGGGTTTTAGTGTGAGGGAGATGGACCCTCCATGGGTTTTAGTGTGAGGGAGCTGAACCCTCCATGGGTTTTAGTGTGAGGGAGATGAACCCTCCATGGGTTTTAGTGTGAGGGAGCTGAACCCTCCATGGGTTTTAGTGTGAGGGAGCTGAACCCTCCATGGGTTTTAGTGTGAGGGAGATGAACCCTCCCTGGGTTTTAGTGTGAGGGAGATGAACCCTCCATGGGTTTTAGTGTGAGGGAGATGAACCCTCCATGGGTTTTAGTGTGAGGGAGATGAACCCTCCATGGGTTTTAGTGTGAGGGAGATGAACCCTCCATGGGTTTTAGTGTGAGGGAGCTGAACCCTCCATGGGTTTTAGTGTGAGGGAGCTGAACCCTCCATGGGTTTTAGTGTGAGGGAGCTGAACCCTCCATGGATTTTAGTGTGAGGGAGCTGAACCCTCCATGGGTTTTAGTGTATTATGGAGCTGAACCCTCCATGGGTTTTAGTGTGAGGGAGATGAACCCTCCATGGGTTTTAGTGTGAGGGAGCTGAACCCTCCATGGGTTTTAGTGTGAGGGAGCTGAACCCTCCATGGGTTTTAGTGTGAGGGAACTGAACCCTATATGGGTTTTAGTGTGAGGGAGATGAACCCTCCATGGGTTTTAGTGTGAGGGAGCTGATACCTCCATTGGTTTTAGTGTATTATGGAGCTGAACCCTCCATGGGTTTTAGTGTGAGGGAGATGAACCCTCCATGGGTTTTAGTGTGAGGGAGATGAACCATCCATGGGTTTTAGTGTGGGGGAGATGAACCCTCCATGGGTTTTAGTGTGAGGGAGATGAACCCTCCGTGGGTTTTAGTGTGAGGGAGCTGAACCCTCCATGGGTTTTAGTGTGAGGGAGCTGAACCCTCCATGGGTTTTAGTGTGAGGGAGATGAACCCTCCATGGGTTTGAGTGTGAGGGAGCTGAACCCTCCATGGGTTTTAGTGTGAGGGAGCTGAACCCTCCATGAGTTTTAGTGTGAGGGAGATGAACCCTCCATGGGTTTTAGTGTGAGAGAGCTGAACCCTCCATGGGTTTTAGTGTGAGGGAGATGAACCCTCCATGGGTTTTAGTGTGAGGGAGCTGAACCCTCCATGGGTTTTAGTGTGAGGGAGCTGAACCCTCCATGGGTTTTAGTGTGAGGGAGATGAACCCTCCATGGGTTTTAGTGTGAGGGAGATGAACCCTCCATGGGTTTTAGTGTGAGGGAGATGAACCCTCCATGGGTTTTAGTGTGAGGGAGCTGAACCCTCCATGGGTTTTAGTGTGAGGGAGATGAACCCTCCATGGGTTTTAGTGTGAGGGAGCTGAACCCTCCATGGGTTTTAGTATGAGGGAGATGAACCCTCCATGGGTTTTAATATGAGGGAGATGAACCCTCCATGGGTTTTAGTGTGAGGGAGCTGAACCCTCCATGGGTTTTAGTATGAGGGAGATGAACCCTCCATGGGTTTTAATATGAGGGAGATGAACCCTCCATGGGTTTTAGTGTGAGGGAGCTGAACCCTCCATGGGTTTTAATATGAGGGAGATGAACCCTCCATGGGTTTTAGTGTGAGGGAGCTGAACCCTCCATGGGTTTTAGTATGAGGGAGATGAACCCTCCATGGGTTTTAATATGAGGGAGATGAACCCTCCATGGGTTTTAGTGTGAGGGAGCTGAACCCTCCATGGGTTTTAGTGTGAGGGAGCTGAACCCTCCATGGGTAATGACAGACTAGTGAGTAATGTTACAGTGACCTTGATGAGGATGCTGGAGCCTGCCTAGCCTGCTGTTTCCCAACTCCCTTCCATGCTGGCTCCCAGGAGAGCAGGAGGGAGGGAGAGGGGGGGGGGGGGGGGAGAGAGAGAGGAGAGAGAGAAAGAGAAAGAGAGAGAGAGAGAGAGAAAGAGTGGAGAGAGAAAGAGGGAGAAAGAGGAGAGCGGGAAATTAGGGGGAGATTTGCTCAGCGCTGAAAGAATTCCTGACCAAATTGGGCTCTCTGTAATTGCATTAGTTACCCACAAGTGACCTGGCAGTTGGAGAGCTTAATTTAATTTTAATGAGCCCTACGGAGCGCTAAAACCCTTGTTCTCACAACGAGTAGCTTTTGTTGAGAATAATCAGCCTGGACAGAGAGACAGTTGCTTCAGAGCTAGCTAGGCTATCTTACAGCAGGGTGCTATGGGACTCATATCAGACACAGTTGGATCCTATTGGAAGAAGACCCTTTAGATATGAGGCTTGATCTTTGTTTTGGACAGATTCTGTCTGTGCCTCTAGGCCTCTCTGTCTGTTTCCTGACAGTCTGACATCACACTCAGAACTCACTGCTCCATCTCTGCATGTGTGTACACCACCAGGCTTGTTGTACCCATGCCATCTCTCTCTGTCCAATGCCAGTAGACGGCTGGTCTCATCTATCTGCTAGCAAATACAACAAAACCGCCCGTCTCTGCTCTAATTGTGTAAAATGTATTAAAACCAATCATACTTTCGTCTCCATA
>NC_139998.1:59181610-59477934 GCF_964263955.1 Coregonus lavaretus
AGTACCGGGATAATTGCATGTATTGTCAGCATCTGACATTTTGCTTTGATATGCAGATTGTATTTCCTGTCTGAATGTGATCTCTATAAAAGGTGCAGATTGTATTTCCTGTCTGAATGTGATCTCTATAAAAGGTGCAGATTGTATTTCCTGTCTGAATGTCATCTCTATAAAAGGTGCAGATTGTATTTCCTGTCTGAATATGACCTCTATAAAAGGTGCAGATTGTATTTCCTGTCTAAATGTGATCTCTATAAAAGGTGCAGATTTCATTTCATAGCTCATCTTGATGTGACCTCTATAAAAGGTTAGACTAGTTTTCTACATCAGGGCCGTGGAGAGGAGAGCACACAGAGGTTAGGTCCCAAATGCACCCTATCTACTACATCACAGACCCCTAATGGCCCTGGTCAATAGTAGTGCACTATAAAGGGGATAGTGTGCCATTTTGGGACACAACCAGACAGACAGACAGACGACCTCTGGGGAAGGACCACATCCCACCATGCTTTGAACTACCACCAATAGAGGATGACTGTTTCATCCAGATAGTGGCTGTATACTAGCACTGAAATATCTCTCTCTCTCTCTCACACTCACACACCCATGCTCATATCTGACATTTATTGGCATAATTATTGAAGCAAGTGTGTGTGTTTCTGTGAATCTGTGTGCTGCAGGGCTGTGCCTGTGTGTTGGTGATGTGAATCTGTGTGCTGCAGGGCTGTGCCTGTGTGTTGGTGATGTGAATCTGTGTGCTGCAGGGCTGTGCCTGTGTGTTGGTGATGTGAATCTGTGTGCTGCAGGGCTGTGCCTGTGTGTTGGTGATGTGAATCTGTGTGCTGCAGGGCTGTGCCTGTGTGTTGGTGATGTGAATCTGTGTGCTGCAGGGCTGTGCCTGTGTGTTGGTGATGTGAATCTAATTACAGTTGGAAGTCGGAAGTTTACATACACTTAGGTTGGAGTCATTAAAACCCGTTTTTCAGCCACTCCACAAATTTCTTCAGCCACTCCACAAATTTGCAAGTCGGTTAGGACATCTACTTTGTGCATGACACAAGTAATTTTTCCAACATTTGTTTACAGACAGATTATTTCACTTATAATTCACTGTATCACAATTCCAGTGGGTCAGAAGTTTACATACACTAAGTTGACTGTGCCTTTAAACAGCTTGGAAAATCCCAGAAAATGATGTCATGGCTTTAGAAGCTTCTGATAGGCTAATTGACATCATTTGAGTCAATTGGAGGTGTACCCGTGGATGTATTTCAAGGCCTACCTTCAAACTCAGTGCCTATTTGCTTGACATCATGGGAAAATCAAAAGAAATCAGCCAAGACCTCAGAAAAAAAACTGTAGACCTCCACAAGTCTGGTTCATCCTTGGGAGCAATTTCCAAACGCCTGAAGGTACCACGTTAATCTTTACAAACAATAGTACGCAAGTATAAACACCATGGGACCATGCAGCCGTCATACCGCTCAGGAAGGAGACGCGTTCTGTCTCCTAGAGATGAACGTACTTTGGTGCGAAAAGTGCAAATCAATCCCAGAACAACAGCAAAGGACCTTGTGAAGATGCTGGAGGAAACAGGTACAAAAGTATCTATATCCACAGTAAAACGAGTCCTATATCGGCATAACCTGAAAGGCTGCTCAGCAAGGAAGAAGCCACTGCTCCAAAACTGCCATAGAAAACCCAGACTATGGTTTGCAACTGCACATGGGGACAAAGATCGTACTTTTTGGAGAAATGTCCTCTGGTCTGATGAAACAAAAATAGAACTGTTTGGCCATAATGACCATCGTTATGTTTGGAGGAAAAACGGGGACGCTTGCAAGCCGAAGAACACCATCCCAACCGTGAAGCACGGGGGTGGCAGCATCATGCTGTGGGGGTGCTTTGCTGCAGGAGGGACTGGTGCACTTCACAAAATAGATGGCATCATGAGGAAGGAAAATGATGTGGATATATTGAAGCAACATCTCAAGACATCAGTCAGGAAGTTAAAGCTTGTTCGCAAATGGGTCTTCCAAATGGACAATGACCCCAAGCATACTTCCAATGTTGTGGCAAAATGGCTTAAGGACAACAAAGTCAAGGTATTGGCGTGGCCATCACAAAGCCCTGACCTCAATTCTTTACAAAATGTGTGGGCAGAACTGAAAAAGCGTGTGCGAGCAAGGAGGCCTACAAACCTGATTCAGTTACACCAGCTCTGTCAGGAGAAATGGGCCAAAATTCACCCAACTTATTGTGGGAAGCTTGTGGAAGGCTACCCGAAACGTTTGACCCAAGTTAAACAATTTAAAGGCAATGCTACCAAATACTAATTGAGTGTGTAATTGAGTGTAACTTCTGACCCACTGGGAATGTGATGAAAGAAATAAAAGCTTAAATAAATCATTCTCTCTACTATTATTCTGACATTTCACATTCTTCAAATAAAGTGGTGATCCTAACTGACCTAAGACAGGGAATTTTTACTGGGATTAAATGTCAGGAATTGTGAAAAACTGAGTCTAAATGTAGTTGGCTAAGGTGTATGTAAACTTCCGACTTCAACTGTACATGATAATGTGTTGCTGATTACTCCTCTGTTACCATGATGAGGACCACAGACTCAACACCATTCACTCCCGTACACATCTAGGGTTTGTCCCAAATGGCACCCTATTCCCTATTTAGTGCACTACTTTTGTCCATAACCCTATAGACTCTGGTCAAAAGTAGTGTACTACATAGGGAATAGGGTGTGGCCAGTATGAAAAATGTATGCACTCACTAACTGTAAGTCGCTCTGGATAAGAGCGTCTGCTAAATGACTAAAATTTAAAATTTTAAATGTAGGATGCAAACCAAACCAAACCAAACCAAACCAAACCAAACCAAACCAAACCACTCTGCTCTGCAGCCTGTTGAGTTGAACAATAAACTCACAATCACTTTGTTGGTTAGGACTCATGAAGCATGTTACAGTTATACTGATCACAGGGCAGTACAATTAAAGTGTTCATGCTTGACACTCAACACTGGTCAATGATTGGCTTGTGCCATTCAAATCCTGAGTAATAACAGAATATGGCTAGATAGGGCAGATATTGTTTTGGATCAGGTGCATGATATCAGATTGATGGGTTTTGTTTTCAAATAGCCTAGTTCCCACTTCCCAGTGATGTTATTGTTTGTTTGATGTAATAACAATAATAATAATAATAATAATAATAAAATGGGACTTATATAGACTAAACAACACATGAATAAAGAGAGGGGTGGGTTCAAAGAAGGAAAAGAGTGTGATGTATCAGTGGGGAGGATTTGGGGTAGGTGGTAGGATTTGGGGTAGGTGGTAGGATTTGGGGTAGGTGGTAGGGTAAGGGGTAGGTGGTAGGGTAAGGGGTAGGTGGTAGGGTAAGGGGTAGGTGGTAGGATTTGGGGTAGGTGGTAGGGTAAGGGGTAGGTGGTAGGGTAAGGGGTAGGTGGTAGGGTAAGGGGTAGGTGGTAGGGTAAGGGGTAGGTGGTAGGGTAAGGGGTAGGTGGTAGGGTAAGGGGTAGGTGGTAGGGTAAGGGGTAGGTGGTAGGGTAAGGGGTAGGTGGTAGGGTAAGGGGTAGGTGGTAGGGTAAGGGGTAGGTGGTAGGGTAAGGGGTAGGTGGTAGGGTAAGGGGTAGGTGGTAGGGTAAGGGGTAGGTGGTAGGGTAAGGGGTAGGTGGTAGGATTTGGGGTAGGTGGTAGGGTAAGGGTTACGTGCTGCTCAGTTTGGTGAAGAGAGGAGTGTCTTAGTAGTGTATTTCTGTGCTTGTTCACTACCGTTCAGAAGTTTGGGATCACTTAGAAATATCCTTGTTTTCGAACAAAAAGCAATTTTTTGTCCATTAAAATAACATCAAAATGATCAGAAATACAGTGTAGACATTGTTAATGTTGTAAATGGCTATTGTAGCTGGAAACGGCTGATTTCTAATGGAATATCTACATAGGCGTACAGAGGCCCATTATCAGCAACCATCAGTCCTGTGTTCCAATGGCACGTTGTGTTTGCTAATCCAAGTTTATCATTTTAAAAGGCTAATTGATCATTAGAAAACCCTTTTGCAATTATGTTAGCACAGCTGAAAACTTTTGTGCTGATTAAAGACGCAATAAAACTGGGTTTTTGAGACTGGTTGAGTATCTGGAGCATCAGCAATTGTGGGTTCGATTACAGGCTCAAAATGGCCAGAAACAAATAACTTTACATTTACATTTTACATTTACGTCATTTAGCAGACGCTCTTATCCAGAGCGACTTACAAATTGGTGCATTCACCTTATAGCCAGTGGGATAACCACTTTACTTTTTTTGGGGGGTGGGGTAACGGGGGGGGGGGGGGGGTAGAAGGATTACTTTATCCTATCCCAGGTATTCCTTAAAGAGGTGGGGTTTCAAATGTCTCCGGAAGGTGGTGAGTGACTCCGCTGTCCTGGCGTCGTGAGGGAGCTTGTTCCACCATTGGGGTGCCAGAGCAGCGAACAGCAAACAAATAAACTTTCTTCTGAAACTCGTCAGTCTATTCTTGTTCTGAGAAATGAAGGCTATTCCATGCGAGAAATTGCCAAGAAACTGAAGATCTCGTACAACACTGTGTACTACTCCCTTCACAGAACAGCGCAAACTGGCTCTAACCAGAATAGAAAGAGGAGTGGGAGGCCCCAGTGCACAACTGAGCAAGAGGACAAATACATTAGAGTGTCTAGTTTGAGAAACAGACGCCTCACAGGTCCTCAACTGGCAGCTTCATTAAATAGTACCCGCAAAACACCAGTTTCAATGTCAACACCAGTTTCACCTGTATTTGGGTAGTTTCTCCCATTCTTCTCTGCAGATCCTCTCAAGCTCTGTCAGGTTGGAGGGGAGTGTCGCTGCACAGCTCTTTTCAGGTCTCTCCAGAGATGTTAGATCGGGTTCAAGTCCGGGCTCTGGCTGGGCCTCTCAAGGACATTCAGAGACTTGTCCCGAAGCAACTCCTGCGTTGTCTTGGCTGTGTGCTTAGGGTCGTTGTCCTGTTGGAAGGTGACCCTTCACCCCACTCTGAGGTCCTGAGCGCTCTGGAGCAGGTTTTCATCAAGGATCTCTCTGTACTTAGCTCCGTTCATCTTTGCCTCGATCCTGACTAGTCTCCCAGTCCCTGCCGCTGAAAAACTTCCCCACAGCATGATGCTGCCACCACCATGCTTCACCATAGGGAGGGTGCCAGGTTTCCTCCAGACATGACCCTTGGCATTCAGGCCAAAGTGTTCAATCTTGGTTTCATCAGACCAGAGAATCTTGTTTCTCATGGTCTGAGAGTCCTTTAGGTGCCTTTTGGCAAACTCCAAAAGGGCTTTCATGTGCCCTTTACTGAGGAGTGGCTTCCGTCTGGCCACTTTACCATAAAGGCCTGATTGGTGGAGTGCTGCAGAGATGGTTGTCCTTCTGGAAGGTTCTCTCATCTCCACAGAGGAACTCTAGAACTCAGAGTGACCATCGGGTTCTTGGTCACCTCCCTGACCAAGGCCCTTCTCCCCCGATTTCTCAGTTTGGCCGGGCGGCCAGCTCTAGGAAGAGTCTTGGTGGTTCCAAACTTCATTCATTTAAGAATGATGGAGGCCACTGTGTTCTTGGGGACCTTCCCCAGATCTGTGCCTCGACACAATCCTGTCTCGGAGCTCTACGGACAATTCCTTCGACCTCATGGCTTGGTTTTTTGCTCTGACATGCACTGTCAACTGTGGGACCTTATATAGACAGGTGTGTGCCTTTCCAAATCATGTCCAATCAATTTAACCCCCCCCCCCCTCCCCCCCGCTGCTGCTACTACTCTGTTTATTATCTATGCACAGTCACTTTACCTACATGTACAAATTACCTCAATTACCTCCACTAACCTGTACCCCCCTGTATATAGCCTCCCTACTGTTTTTTACTTATTTACTTTAATTATTTGTTATTTTTCGATTTCTCTTCTTTTTTTATTTTTACTTATCTGTTTCTTACTTAACACTTATTTTTATTAAAACTGCATTGTTGGTTAAGGGCTTATAAGTAAGCATTTCACTGTAAGGTCTACACCTGTTGTATTCGGCGCATGTGATAAATAAATACATATTTTATTTGATTGATCGAACGCTGCTTGCACCCGCCCGCCCGACTAGAATCACTACTCTCGGCGGGTCTGATTTAGAATATGTGGACAACTACAAATACCTAGGTGTCTGGTTAGACTGTAAACTCTCCTTCCAGACTCACATTAAGCATCTCCAATCCAAAGTTAAATCTAGAATCGGCTTCCTATTTCGCAACAAAGCCTCCTTCACTCATGCTGCCAAACATGCCCTCGTAAAACTGACTATCCTACCGATCCTTGACTTCGGCGATGTAATTTACAAAATAGCTTCCAACACTCTACTCAGCAAATTGGATGTAGTCTATCACTGTGCCAACCGTTTTGTCACCAAAGCCCCATATACTACCCACCATTGTGACCTGTACGCTCTCGTTGGCTGGCCCTCACTACATATTCGACGCCAAACCCACTGGCTCCAGGTCATCTATAAATCACTTCTAGGCAAAGCCCCGCCTTATCTTAGATCATTGGTCACCATAGCAACACCCACCCGTAGTATGCGTTCAAGCAGGTATATCTCACTGGTCATCCCCAAAGCCAACACCTCCTTTGGCCGCCATTCCTTCCAGTTCTCTGCTGCCAATGACTGGAACGAACTGCAAAAATCTCTGAAGCTGGAGACTCTTATCTCCCTCACTAACTTTAAGCATCAGTTGTCAGAGCAGCTTACCGATCACTGCACCTGTACACAGCCCATCTGTAATTAGCCCACCCAACTACCTCATCTCCATATTGTTATTTACATTGTTATTTATTTTGCTCATTTGCACCCCAGTATCTCTATTTGCACATCATCTTCTGCACATCTATCATTCCAGTGTTAATACTAATTTGTAATTATTTTGCACTATGGCCTATTTATTGCCTAACCTCAATAATTTACTACATTTGCACACACTGTATATAGATTTTCTGTTGTATTTTTGACTGTATGTTTTGTTTTACCCCACATGTAACTCTGTGTTGTTGTTTTTATCGCACTGCTTTGCTTTATCTTGGCCAGGTCGCAGTTGTAAATGAGAACTTGTCCTCAACTGGCTTCTTACCTGGTTAAATAAAGGTTAAATAAAGGGGAAATAAAATAAATAAAATAAAAATGGACAGAAACCAGTTAGTTTCCTTTTGACTGCAGAGGCGAGGTAAGAGGTCCGTGTGACATCATCTCCGAGTGACAGCCCAGCGTTCTTCTGGCTTCTTAATATTGACCACCTGGACTATTTACATTGACCCCCCCCCCTCCATTTGTTTTTACACTGCTGCTTCCCACTGTCTATTGTCCATGTATAGTCTCTTTACCCCTACCTACATGTACAAATTACCTTGACTAACCTGAACCCCCACACATTGACTTAGTACCGGTACCCCCTGTATATAGCCTCGTTATTACATTGACTAACCTGTACCCAGCACATTGACTCGGTACCGGTACCCAGCCTTGTTATTGTTATTTAACTGTGTTACTTTTGATTATTTTTTACTTTAGTTTATTTGGTAAATATTTTCTTAACTATTTCTTGAACTGCATTGTTGGTTAAGGGCTTGTAAGTAAGCATTTCACGGTAAGGTCTACACCTGTTGAATTCGGCACATGTGACAAATAAAGTTTGATTTGATTTGAATAAGGGGGGAACACGAGCTGGCTTTAAGTTTCAAGTTTCAAGTTTTTATTGTCATGTGCACAAGTACAGTGAAATGGCTTTCTTGCTTGCTCTTTACCACCCTGTGTTAGTACGTTTTACTCACTAAAATAGTTATTGCTATGAGTCTGAAATGGGAAATTGAATTTGAACGCTTCGAATTTGAATCGTTGTTAAATCCATTCAATAAAAGTCCAACTGAAAAATGTAAATAGTAGGATTCTTCTGCGATGTCATCACCAATTGTTTTCTGTGCTGCATCTGGAAAATTGAAATTAAAATTTCATATTTCCTTTAACATTCTGTGATGTGTACGTATTCTTTTTAATAAGTGAGGCATGTTTATAAACGCTTAATAAATGCTTTTCTCCCCATACACCACTGACCTCAGTGAGAAGAAGAAGGTAAGTCACGGGCAGGTGGGGGTAATGGGGCAAGATAGAGTACCACAGTCTGAGTCATAATACCCATAATACCTAGCGGTCAAACAGGGACATTTCTTTAAATTGACAATTCCGTGAACTGTCTTGTGCAAGTTTTAAATTGACACAATACCTGTTAGCAAAGGTGTCTGTTAGAGATGACGTGCAGGAGCTTGCAGGGATTTGTAGTCTTGCATGATGTCTACTTTGATGCTAATTAATTAAATTATCATTTTCAAAACGTGACTTGGCAGAACCACACTAACACCGGTATGGCAGAACCACACTAATGATGACACTAAGCTGTAATTATAATGAAAAAGAACACAAACACACAATGCCTCAGTGATTAACAGAACTGTTTCACAGATCACAGAACTATATCAGGGTGTCATTTCTCAGGCAGAAATGTAGATAAAAAGAATTAAATCCTGTTCCCCAAACAAGTGCAAGAACCACAGAGTCAAGAATAGGTTAAATATACAAATAAAATAAAAACAATTAAAAACAATAGCACATCAACATAAAAACATATAAACATAAAGCTGGAGCCTGAGGACAGTGTCCAAAAGCACAACATCACTATTAATCATAAAACACCTCAAGTTATTTGAAAGTTCTGAGGACAAAGAACACACAAACACACAATGCCTCAGTGATTCACAGAAGTATATCACAGATCACAGAACTATATCAGGGTGTCTCATGTAGCACTTTAAGTGGGGTTGCATAGTTTATTTGACTCCTGATACCTGGCATCTTTTAGCTTTCACCAGCGCATCAATATCAGGCGTCACATCCTGAGTGGCAGCCAACTTCAGGATGTGATTCAAGTGCTTGTGCGTGAGCCTTGAGCGCAGCTTTGTTTTATTTATGCTCATTACAGAGAAAACTTGCTCACAAAGATATGTGGTTCCAAACATGCACAACAGTTTTGCAGCGAGGGCTGTCAAGTTGGGGTAACCTGGCAAGAGATTCTGATTAAATGTGTCCAAGCCAGCTGCGGCAAATTTGCCCTTCAAATCCGAGTCACACTGCAAGTCTATTATTTCAAGTTGGATGCTGACGGGCAGATCAGAGGGATTCACGGTGAATGGCGAGCAAAAAACGTTGAAGTCTTTCTCCAGTTCACCATAAATCTGAAAGCGTTGCTCAAACTCCCGTAACAGTCCCGTTATTTTATCTTTGAACCGCTTCATGTCTGCCACATGTTGGGTCGCGCACACATTTTTCAGACAGGGGAAGTGAGCTGCATCACCACCGGCAAGTTGCGTCTCCCACAATGACAGCTTCAACTTGAAAGAACGTATGCTGTCATAATACTGCGTGACAACTTTGTTGCGCCCTTGCAGCTGTTTGTTCAAGTTATTCAGGTGCTCTGTAACATCCACCATAAATGCAAGGTCCTGCATCCATTCTGCGGAATGGAATTCTAACACTGTTCAATTTCTTCTCGTAAATCAAAGAAACGCCTCAGCACCTCGGCTTAACCATCTTACCTCAGTGTGGTATGGCAGGCCATAGATGTGGTCTTTCTCTCTGAGAACGCTGTCAAACTGACGGTGATTCAGGCTTCTGGATCGGATGAAATTAACAGTTTGGATGACCACCTTCATGACGTTATCCATCTTTAATGACTTGCAACACAAAGCCTCCTGGTGCAAAATACAGTGAAAAGTCAAAAAATCACGTCCTCCATTTGCAGATTGCACTTTCTCTCTGAACTTTGTCACAACGCCTGCTTTTTTCCCGATCATTGAGGGCGCACCATTTGTAGCCAGGCTGACAGCGCGGGACCAGTCCACTCCGACCCTGTCCAGCGCGCCGACAAGTGCAGTGAAAATATCAGCTGCTGTCGTTGTATCCGTCATCGGCACCAACTCCTCGGTGACGGTCAATGTGTCATCAACTCCGCGGATGAAAATGGCCAGTTGTGCAACATCTGTAATGTCCGTGCTTTCATCAATTGCAACCGAAAACGCAATAAATGACTTTACTTTTTGCTTCAACTGGCTGTCCAAATCCACTGAAAGATCGGAAATCCTGTCTGCAACTGTGTTTCTTGTCAGGCTGATATTTACAAAAGCCTGACGCTTTTCAGGGCACACAATCTCCGCTGCCTTCATCATGCATGTTTTTACAAATTCACCCTCACTAAATGGTTTTGAAGCCACTGCGATTTCATTAGCAATGAGGTAGCTAGCTTTCACTGCAGCGTCACTGATGTCTCGGCTGTGAGTAAACACAGACTTGACCTACTTGCTCTGCCCCGGTATAAACAGTTTGCTTGCTTAACACAATTGCTATTGCACCATCCAGTGGACGCAATTGGAACAGCAGTTTATTTTATTGAAAAATTGCAGCGCATTTTTATACTTTACAAAATCATCTCGCGGGCCGGATTAAACCCGTTTGCGGGCCTGATCCGGCCCGCGGGCCGGACGTTTGACACCCCTGACCTAGAGGAGACCATTTGTATGTCTCTGTGTCCAGTATGAAGGAAGTTTGAGGTAGTTTCACGAGCCAATGCTAATTATCGTTAGTGCAATGACTAGAAGTCTATGGGTATCTGCTAACATGCTAGTAGATAAACATAGACTTCCAGTCATTGCGCTAATGCTAGTTAGATGTAGTTTCGCAAGCCGATGCTAACTAGAGTTGCTAAATACCTGACGTGTAAAGCACAGGGAGCAGGTAGGCCAGAACATGATGACGTGAAAAATAACTCACCGGATCAGCTGGTCCACAGAACTCCCTGAAGGTCTTCGGTGCATCAGTCCCTCTGATCTCCAGGGCCATGCAGGGTCCAGAACATAGCTCTGCCACCATGTTCTGTAGAGAGACTCACAACAGTTAGCTTAGCTGCATTGGGGTACATTGACTTCCATTGTTTTTTTTGGTTAGAAAATGCTAATATTAGTGGTTGGTGGCAGTGGCTTGGTATTGGCAATGGCCATATATAGAATGCTTTCGAGCCAACTAATAGCAGTGAACACAACCAAAGCGTGGATTGCCGGTAAGGAGGCAAAAATACATTTTTGTAATATGGGTGAACTATCCCTTTAATGCAACTACTATATGTAAACCAATTTCAACCATATCAAAACCAGCATCTTTAATGTTTAAATAGGGTGGCTTGATGAAGGTCATACCTCCTGAATAATAATATTTCCTCTCTAAAGAAAGGCTTGAGGCACGTTGTGAGAGAGAGAGCCTCACAGCACAGACAGGTAGGTAGGAGTTGAGGAGAGAGAGAGAGACAGAGAGAGGGGAGAGAGAGAGAGACAGAGACAGAGACAGAGAGAGGAGAGAAAGAGGGGAGAGAGAGAGAGGAGAGAGAAAGAGGAGAGAAAGAGAGAGAGGAGAGAGAGAAAGAGGAGAGAAAGAGGGGAGAGAGAGAGGAGAGAGATAAAGAGGAGAGAAAGAGGGGAGAGAGAGAGGAGAGAAAGAGGGGAGAGAGAGGGGAGAGAGAGAGGAGAGAGAGAAAGAGGAGAGAAAGAGGGGAGAGAGACAGAGGAGAGAGAGAAAGAGGAGAGAAAGAGGGGAGAGAGACAGAGGAGAGAGAGAAAGAGGGGAGAGAGAGAGGAGAGAGAGAAAGAGGAGAGAAAGAGGGGAGAGAGACAGAGGAGAGAGAGAAAGAGAGAGAGAGGTAGGTAGGAGCGGAGAAGGAAACCATGGCAACAAGACAGTGAGCCTGGCTGAGCCTGATGCTGGGGCTATGCCTGTCAGTATAGTGGGCTCCCTAGACCCACCAGCCTGTCAGTATAGTGGGCTCCCTAGACCCACCAGCCTGTCAGTATAGTATAGTGGGCTCCCTAGACCCACCAGCCTGTCAGTATAGTGGGCTCCCTAGACCCACCAGCCTGTCAGTATAGTGGGCTCCCTAGACCCACCAGCCTGTCAGTATAGTGGGCTCCCTAGACCCACCAGCCTGTCAGTATAGTGGGCTCCCTAGACCCACCAGCCTGTCAGTATAGTGGGCTCCCTAGACCCACCAGCCTGTCAGTATAGTGGGCTCCCTAGACCCACCAGCCTGTCAGTATAGTGGGCTCCCTAGACCCACCAGCCTGTCACTATAGTGGGCTCCCTAGACCCACCAGCCTGTCAGTATAGTGGGCTCCCTAGACCCACCAGCCTGTCAGTATAGCGGGCTCCCTAGACCCACCAGCCTGTCAGTATAGTGGGCTCCCTAGACCCACCAGCCTGTCAGTATAGCGGGCTCCCTAGACCCACCAGCCTGTCAGTATAGTGGGCTCCCTAGACCCACCAGCCTGTCAGTATAGCGGGCTCCCTAGACCCACCAGCCTGTCAGTATAGTGAGCTCCCTAGACCCACCAGCCTGTCAGTATAGTGGGCTCCCTAGACCCACCAGCCTGTCACTATAGTGGGCTCCCTAGACCCACCAGCCTGTCAGTATAGTGGGCTCCCTAGACCCACCAGCCTGTCAGTATAGCGGGCTCCCTAGACCCACCAGCCTGTCAGTATAGTGGGCTCCCTAGACCCACCAGCCTGTCAGTATAGCGGGCTCCCTAGACCCACCAGCCTGTCAGTATAGTGGGCTCCCTAGACCCACCAGCCTGTCAGTATAGCGGGCTCCCTAGACCCACCAGCCTGTCAGTATAGTGGGCTCCCTAGACCCACCAGCCTGTCAGTATAGTGGGCTCCCTAGACCCACCAGCCTGTCAGTATAGTGGGCTCCCTAGACCCACCAGCCTGTCAGTATAGTGGGCTCCCTAGACCCACCAGCCTGTCAGTATAGTGGGCTCCCTAGACCCACCAGCCTGTCAGTATAGCGGGCTCCCTAGACCCACCAGCCTGTCAGTATAGCGGGCTCCCTAGACCCACCAGCCTGTCAGTATAGTGGGCTCCCTAGACCCACCAGCCTGTCAGTATAGTGGGCTCCCTAGACCCACCAGCCTGTCAGTATAGTGGGCTCCCTAGACCCACCAGCCTGTCAGTATAGTGGGCTCCCTAGACCCACCAGCCTGTCAGTATAGTGGGCTCCCTAGACCCACCAGCCTGTCAGTATAGTGGGCTCCCTAGACCCACCAGCCTGTCAGTATAGTGGGCTCCCTAGACCCACCAGCCTGTCAGTATAGTGGGCTCCCTAGACCCACCAGCCTGTCAGTATAGTGGGCTCCCTAGACCCACCAGCCTGTCACTATAGTGGGCTCCCTAGACCCACCAGCCTGTCACTATAGTGGGCTCCCTAGACCCACCAGCCTGTCACTATAGTGGGCTCCCTAGACCCACCAGCCTGTCAGTATAGTGGGCTCCCTAGACCCACCAGCCTGTCAGTATAGTGGGCTCCCTAGACCCACCAGCCTGTCAGTATAGTGGGCTCCCTAGACCCACCAGCCTGTCAGTATAGTGGGCTCCCTAGACCCACCAGCCTGTCAGTATAGTGGGCTCCCTAGACCCACCAGCCTGTCAGTATAGTGGGCTCCCTAGACCCACCAGCCTGTCAGTATAGTGGGCTCCCTAGACCCACCAGCCTGTCAGTATAGTGGGCTCCCTAGACCCACCAGCCTGTCAGTATAGTGGGCTCCCTAGACCCACCAGCCTGTCAGTATAGTGGGCTCCCTAGACCCACCAGCCTGTCAGTATAGTGGGCTCCCTAGACCCACCAGCCTGTCACTATAGTGGGCTCCCTAGACCCACCAGCCTGTCAGTATAGTGGGCTCCCTAGACCCACCAGCCTGTCAGTATAGTGGGCTCCCTAGACCCACCAGCCTGTCAGTATAGTGGGCTCCCTAGACCCACCAGCCTGTCAGTATAGTGGGCTCCCTAGACCCACCAGCCTGTCAGTATAGTGGGCTCCCTAGACCCACCAGCCTGTCAGTATAGTGGGCTCCCTAGACCCACCAGCCTGTCAGTATAGCGGGCTCCCTAGACCCACCAGCCTGTCAGTATAGCGGGCTCCCTAGACCCACCAGCCTGTCAGTATAGCGGGCTCCCTAGACCCACCAGCCTGTCAGTATAGCGGGCTCCCTAGACCCACCAGCCTGTCAGTATAGCGGGCTCCCTAGACCCACCAGCCTGTCAGTATAGTGGGCTCCCTAGACCCACCAGCCTGTCAGTATAGTGGGCTCCCTAGACCCACCAGCCTGTCAGTATAGTGGGCTCCCTAGACCCACCAGCCTGTCAGTATAGTGGGCTCCCTAGACCCACCAGCCTGTCAGTATAGCGGGCTCCCTAGACCCACCAGCCTGTCAGTATAGTGGGCTCCCTAGACCCACCAGCCTGTTAACCAAACCACATGTCTGCTCTGAGGAAGCTCTCACAGGCTCTTTTAGATGGGTTTTAAAACTGGCTCAAGTCCTGAAGGTGAACAGGTATAATGGTGCAGTGGTCAGTCCTGAAGGTGAACAGGTATAATGGTGCAGTGGTCAGTCCTGAAGGTGAACAGGTATAATGGTGCAGTGGTCAGTCCTGAAGGTGAACAGGTATAATGGTGCAGTGGTCAGTCCTGAAGGTGAACAGGTATAATGGTGCAGTGGTCAGTCCTGAAGGTGAACAGGTATAATGGTGCAGTGGTCAGTCCTGAAGGTGAACAGGTAGAGAGCCAGAGAGAATGGCGGACGTCTTACGGGCTCCTGATCAATTGTGCTATTTTGTGTCTTTTTTTTGCGCTGATCTTAACTTTTTTGTACATAATGTTTTCGCCATCGTCTCCTATGACTGAAAAGAGCTTCTGGACACCAGAACAACTATTACTAACCTCCATCTGGACTTCTACTTCAATGACTCGGAGGCGAAAGACATATTGATTATCGCGGACCAGGGCCCAAACCCGTGACACTGGAAGAAGGAGACGACGGAGCTATAGAGGCCAGCGTGCGGGACACCTGACGAGACAGATAAATCGCCTCTACCCTCCGTTCTATTGGCAAACGGGCAATCACTGGAGAATAAACTGGATGAGCTTCTCTCTGAGTCGTGGCTGAACAAGGACATGGTAAATATAAATCTATCTGGACAGAACGGCTGCGTCGGAAAAGCTCAGAGGAGGGGGTGTGTGTCTTTTTGCTAACAACAACTGGTGCGCGATCTCTAAATATTAATATGTCTCGAGGTTCTGTTCGTCTGAGTTAGAATACCTCATGATAACCTGTAGACCACACTATTTTTTCGTAGCTGTCTATTTACCACCACAAACCGATGCTGGCACTAAGACAACACTCAAAGACCTGTATAGGGCCATAAGCAAGTAAGAAAATTATCATCCAACGCAACGCTCCTAGTAGACTTGGGCAGTATACCGTATATACCGTATACCGGGGTATTTGGAAAAAGCCACAGGATGGTTTTTCAACACCGTCAATACCGTTTCCACGTTTTTCTATACATTTTAATATTTGTAGCTACTTTTTAAGTAAACACCTGCAGTCAACTTGTGCAATACGTTAGGAGATAAAGAAGATTGGATTCTTCATTTCAGCTGTCACATTATTATCTAGCTTACCGGTAGTCCCCAGTCACGTGTCATGTGGTGTTTGTTTACAAGCACACAACAACGAGAGCCCAGAGCCCTGTGGGTCACTCACTGTCGTGCAGCACGCGCCATGTGATCTAATTACAGGATGGAATTCACAACTAAATGTTTACCAGCTAGATATCTTAGAACTATACTGAACAAAAATATAAACGCAACATGCAACAATTTCAAAGATTTTACTGAGTTACAGTTCATATAAGGAAATCAGTCAATTGAAATAAATTCATTAGGCCCTAATCTATGGATTTCACATGACTGGGAATACAGATATGCATCTGTTGGTCACAGATACCACAGATACCACAGTATTTATGCATAGTCACTTTAACTCTACCCACATGTACATATTACCTCAACTAGCCGGTGCCCCCGCACATTGACTATGCAACGGTACCCCCCTGTATATATAGCCTCCCTACTGTCACTTTATTCTATTGTATATATAGCCTCCCTACTGTCACTTTATTTTTTACTTCTGCTCTTTTTTTTCTCAACACTTTTTTGTTGTTGTTTTATTCTTACTTTTTTGTTTAAAATAAATGCACTGTTGGTTAAGGGCTGTAAGTAAGCATTTCACTGTAATGTCTGCACCTGTTGTATTCGGCGCATGTGACCAATAAAATTTGATTTGATTTGATTTGATTTGATACCTTTAAAAAAAAGGTAGGGGCGTGGATCAGAAAACCATTCAGTTTCTGATTTGACCACCATTTTCCTCATGCAGCGCGACACATCTCCTTCACATAGAGTTGATTAGGCTGTTGGTTGTGGCCTGTGGAATATTGTCCCACTCCTCTTCAATGGCTGTGCGAAGTTGCTGGATATTGGCGGGAACTGGAACACGCTGCCGTACATGTCGATCCAGAGCATCCCAAACATGCTCAATGGGTGACATGTCTGGTGAGTTTGCAGGCCATGGAAGAACAGGGACATTTTCAGCTTCCAGGAATTGTGTACAGATTCTTGCGACATGGAGCCGTGCATTATCATGCTGAAACATGAGGTGATGGCGGTGGATGAATGGCACAACAATGGGCCTCAGGATCTCGTCACGGTATCTCTGTGCATTCAAATTGCCATCAATAAAATGCAATTGTGTTCATAGTCCGCAGCTTATGCCTGCCCATACCATAACCCCACCGCCACAAAGGGGCACTCTGTTCACAACGTTGACGTCAGCAAACCGCTAGCCCACACGACACCATACACGTTGTCTGCGGTTGTGAGGCCAGTTGGACGCACTGCCAAATTCTCTAAAACGACATTGGAGGCGGCTTATGGTAGAGAATGGCAACAGCTCTGGTGGACATTCCTGCAGTCAGCATGCTAATTGCACGTTCCCTCATAACTTTAGACATCTGTGGCATTGTGTTGTGTGACAAAACTGCACATTTTAGAGTGGCCTTTTATTGTCCCCAGCACAAGGTGCAGCTGTGTAATGACCATGCTATTTAATCAGCTTCTTGATATGCCACACCTGTCAGGTGGATGGATTATCATGGCAAAGGAGAAATGCTCACTAACAGGGATGTAAACACATTTGTGCACAACATTTGAGAGAAATAAGCTTTTTGTGCGTATGGAACATTTCTGGGATCTTTTATTTCAGCTCATGAAAAATGGGACCAAGACTTTACATGTTGCGTTTTATTTTTTTGTTCAGTATATTAAGTTAACTGTCTAAAATGTGCTAAATGCTATGCAGTTGTGCATTTGGTTTGCTAATTTAGTATCTAGTTAGCTATTAGCTAAATGGTAAGCTTCTTCCAAAATCAAGCATTCACTTGGTAACAGCAGAGAATCCACTCCTGGATCAAGAGCATTGCTGGCTAGTATTCGTTTTGTGCATGCAGCAAACTGTGTGTGTGGCATTTTTTGTGCCTTCGGAAAGTATTCAAACCCCTTGACTTTTTCCACATTTTGTTACGTTACAGCCTTATTCTAAAATTGATTAAATAGTTTTTTTCCCTCATCAATCTACACACAATAGCCCATAATGGCAAAGCAAAAATAGGTTTTTAGAAATAGTTGCTAAAGTATTCATCCCCCTTGGCGTTTTTTCCTATTTTGTTGCATTACAACCTGTAATTTAAATGGATTTTTAATTTGGATTTCATGTAATGGACATACACAAAATAGTCCAAATTGGTGAAGTGAAATGAAAAAAATAACTTGTTTCAAAGAATTCAAAAAATGTGTTTTATGGAAAAGTGGTGCATGCATACATCCCCCATATGTATTAATCATTATCCCCCATACAGTGGGGGAAAAAAGTATTTAGTCAGCCACCAATTGTGCAAGTTCTCCCACTTAAAAAGATGAGAGAGGCCTGTAATTTTCATCATAGGTACACGTCAACTATGACAGACAAAATGAGAATTTTTTTCTCCAGAAAATCACATTGTAGGATTTTTAATGAATTTATTTGCAAATTATGGTGGAAAATAAGTATTTGGTCAATAACAAAAGTTTCTCAATACTTTGTTATATACCCTTTGTTGGCAATGACACAGGTCAAACGTTTTCTGTAAGTCTTCACAAGGTTTTCACACACTGTTGCTGGTATTTTGGCCCATTCCTCCATGCAGATCTCCTCTAGAGCAGTGATGTTTTGGGGCTGTCGCTGGGCAACACAGACTTTCAACTCCCTCCAAAGATTTTCTTTGGGGTTGAGATCTGGAGACTGGCTAGGCCACTCCAGGACCTTGAAATGCTTATTACGAAGAAACTCCTTCGTTGCCCGGGCGGTGTGTTTGGGATCATCGTCATGCTGAAAGACCCAGCCACGTTTCATCTTCAATGCCCTTGCTGATGGAAGGAGGTTTTCACTCAAAATCTCACGATACATGGCCCCATTCATTCTTTCCTTTACACGGATCAGTCGTCCTGGTCCCTTTGCAGAAAAACAGCCCCAAAGCATGATGTTTCCACCCCCATGCTTCACAGTAGGTATGGTGTTCTTTGGATGCAACTCAGCATTCTTTGTCCTCCAAACACGACGAGTTGAGTTTTTACCAAAAAGTTCTATTTTGGTTTCATCTGACCATATGACATTCTCCCAATCCTCTTCTGGATCATCCAAATGCACTCTAGCAAACTTCAGACGGGCCTGGACATGTACTGGCTTAAGCAGGGGGACACGTCTGGCACTGCAGGATTTGAGTCCCTGGCGGCGTAGTGTGTTACTGATGGTAGGCTTTGTTACTTTGGTCCCAGCTCTCTGCAGGTCATTCAATAGGTCCCCCTGTGTGGTTCTGGGATTTTTGCTCACCGTTCTTGTGATCATTTTGACCCCACGGGGTGAGATCTTGCGTGGAGCCCCAGATCGAGGGAGATTATCAGTGGTCTTGTATGTCTTCCATTTCCTAATAATTGCTCCCACAGTTGATTTCTTCAAACCAAGCTGCTTACCTATTGCAGATTCAGTCTTCCCAGCCTGGTGCAGGTCTACAATTTTGTTTCTGGTGTCCTTTGACAGCTCTTTGGTCTTGGCCATAGTGGAGTTTGGAGTGTGACTGTTTGAGGTTGTGGACAGGTGTCTTTTATACTGATAACAAGTTCAAACAGGTGCCATTAATACAGGTAACGAGTGGAGGACAGAGGAGCCTCTTAAAGAAGAAGTTACAGGTCTGTGAGAGCCAGAAATCTTGCTTGTTTGTAGGTGACCAAATACTTATTTTCCACCATAATTTGCAAATAAATTCATAAAAAATCCTACAATGTGATTTTCTGGATTTATTTTTCTCAAAATTTGACTGTCATAGTTGACGTGTACCTATGATGAAAATTACAGGCCTCTCTCATCTTTTTAAGTGGGAGAACTTGCACAATTGGTGGCTGACTAAATACTTTTTTCCCCACTGTATGTATTCACCCCCTTTGCTATGAAGCCCCTAAATATGATCTGGTGCAACCAATTACCTTCAGAAGTCACATAATTAGTTAAATAAAGTCCACCTGTATGCAATCTAAGTGTCACATGATCTGTCACATGATCTCAGTATATATACACCTGTTCTGAAAGGCCCCAGAGTCTTCAACACCACTAAGCAAGGGGCACCACCAAGCAAGCGGCACCATGAAGACCAAGGAGCTCTCCAAACAGGTCAGGGACAAAGTTGTGGAGAACTACAGATCAGGGTTGGGTTATAAAAAAATATCAGAAACTTTGAACATCCCACGAAGCACCATTAAATCCATTATTAAAAAATAGAAAGAATATGGCACCACAACAAACCTGCCAAGAGAGGGCCGCCCACCAAAACTCACAGACCAGGCAAGGAGGGCATTAATCAGAGAGGCAACAAAGAGACCAAATATAACCCTGATGGAGCTGCAAAGCTCCACAGCGGAGATTGGAGTATCTGTCCATAGGACCACTTTAAGCCGTACACTCCACAGAGCTGGGCTTTACGGAAGAGTGGCCAGAAAAAGGCCATTGCTTACAGAAAAAAATAAGCAAACACGTTTGGTGTTCGCCAAAAGTCATGTGAGAGACTCCCCAAACATATGGAAGAAGGTACTCTGGTCAGATGAGACTAAAATTGAGCTTTTTGGCCATCAAGGAAAACGCTATGTCTGGCGCAAACCCAACACCTCTCATCACCCCGAGAACACCACCCCCACAGCGAAGCATGGTGGTGGCAGCATCATGCTGTGGGGATGTTTTTCATCGGCAGGGACTGGGAAACTGGTCAGAATTGAAGGAATGATGGATGGCGCTAAATACAGGGACATTCTTGAGGGAAACCTGTTTCAGTCTTCCAGAGATTTGAGACTGGGAATGAGGTTCACCTTCCAGCAGGACAATGACCCTAAGCATACTGCTAAAGCGACACTCAAGTGGTTTAAGGGGAAACATTTAAATGTCTTGGAATGGCCTAGTCAAAGCCCAGACCTCAATCCAATTGAGAATCCGTGGTATGACTTAAAGATTGCTGTACACCAGCGGAACCCATCCAACTTGAAGGAGCTGGAGCAGTTTTGCCTTGAAGAATGGGCAAAAATCCCAGTTGCTAGATGTGCCAAGCTTATAGAGACATACCCCAAGAGACTTGCAGCTGTAATTGCTGCAAAAAGTATTGACTTTGGGGGGGTGAATAGCTATGCATGCTCAAGTTTTTTTTTTTTCCTTTTCTTATTTCTTGTTTGTTTCACACCAAAAAATATTTTGCATCTTCAAAGTGGTAGGCATGTTGTGTAAATCAAATGATACAAGCCCCCCAAAAATAAATTTTAATTCCAGTTTCTAACTGTCCTCTGATGTCCTCTGCCACTGCATCCCAGGACAGCACAGGCATGAAGGTATCTTTCCAACTGTCCTCTGGTGTCCCGGGATGGCACAGGCATGAAGGTATGGAAATCTGGATGCCGCCCAACCCAGCGCTCCTAGTGGCCGGTGACAGAAAAACTGAAATCCGTTTGACCTAATTTCTACCAGCATGTCACCTGTGAAACTAGAGGTGAAAGAAATTCTAGATCACCTATACTCCACATATGGAGACGCACGCATACAAAGCTCTCCCTCGCCCTCCATTTGGCAAATCTGACCATAACTCTATCCTTCTGATTCCTGTTTACAAGCAAAAACTCAAACAGGAAGTACCAGTGACGCGCTCAATACAGAAGTGGTCCGATGAAGCAGATGCTAAACTACAGGACTGTTTCGTTAGCACAGACTGGAATATGCTCTGGGATTCATCCAATGGCATTGAGGTGTTTACTACACCAGTCACCGGCTTCATTAATAAGTGCATCGACGACGTTGTCCCCACAGTGAACGTACGTACATATCCCAACCAGAAGCCATGGATTACAGGCAACATCCGCACTGAGCTAAAGGCTAGAGCTGCCGCTTTCAATGAGTGGGACACTAATCCGGACGCTTATAAGAAATCTCGCTATGCCCTCTGATGAACCATCAAACAGGCAAGGTGTCAACACAGGACCAAGATCAAAATCCTACTACACCGGCTCTGATGCTCGTCGAATGTGGCAGGGCTTGCAAACTATAACGGATTACAGGGAAACCCAGCCGCAAGTTATCCAGTGACGCGGGCCTACCATACAAGTTAAATACATTCTATGCGCACTTTGAGGCTAGCAACACTGAACTATGCATGAGAGCACCAGCTGTTCCGGACGACTGTGTGATCACGCTCTCCGTAGTAAGACCTTTAAACAGGTTAACTTTCAAAAGGTCTCAGGGCCAGATGGATTACCAGGATACATACTCAGAGTCTGACCAGCTGGTAAGTGTCTTCACTGACATGTTCAACCTCTCCCTGACCCAGTCTGTAGTACCTACATGTTTCAAGCAGACCACCATAGTCCCTGTGCCCAAGAACACCAAGGTAACCTGTCTAAATGACTATCACCCCCTAACACTCACATCTGTAGCCATGAAATGCTTTGAAAGGCTGGTCATGGCTCACATCAACACCATCATCCCAGACACCCTGGACCCACTCTAATTTGCCTACCGCCCCCACAGATGAGATTCTTTCTTCCAGAGCTGACTCAAATACGTTGTTGTATTTCTTTACATTTGGGTTTAGGAATTTTTTTTATGAACTGCTCCCAAATGCTCTGTGTGACCACCTGTCAACGTGGCTGGAATAGACATTCTACCAGCCAATGGCAAAATCTACCAGCATTTGGCTGGTGTTAATTAGGGGGCTCCTGAGTGGCGCAGCGGTCTAAGGCACTGCATCTCAGTGCTATAGGCGTCACTACAGACCAAGTGGCGCAGCGGTCTAAGGCACTGCATCTCAGTGCTATAGGCGTCACTACAGACCAAGTGGCGCAGCGGTCTAAGGCACTGCATCTCAGTGCTTGAGGCGTCACTACAGACCAAGTGGCGCAGCGGTCTAAGGCACTGCATCTCAGTGCTATAGGCGTCACTACAGACCAAGTGGCGCAGCGGTCTAAGGCACTGCATCTCAGTGCTTGAGGCGTCACTACAGACCGAGTGGCGCAGCGGTCTAAGGCACTGCATCTTAGTGCTTGAGGCATCACTACAGACCCCCTGGTTCGATTCCAGGCTGTATCACAACCGGCCGTGATTGGGAGTCCCATAGGGCGGCGCACAATTGGCCCAGCGTCGTCCGGGTTTGGCCGGTGTAGGCCGTCATTGTAAATAAGAATTTGTTCTTAACTGACTTGCCTAGTTAAATAAAGGTTAAATAAAACAATAAAAAATATCCCACCCCGTTTGGGACGCAATCTGCTTCTAGGAACAGGGCAGGACAGAGCGATCTAAATGGTGATGTGTTTGGTTTTCATGACAACGGACAAGGTTCCCTACCCTTAACACCTCTGGCTACAGACAGACTTCCAGGGGTGAGAATGGCTCTTTTAGAGCTGATTGAGAAGAAGGATACATATACGACACAAAAGACAAATGTCTAACAGAGCCTCTGTATAACTATCATGTATCAGTGTTTAAAACAAACAGCATCTAAGATAAAAAAATAGACATTGCCTCAGCATGTGGTATATTAGAATATAAATGCCTGTGGTATACGGTCTGATATGACTGTCAGCATTCAGGACTCGAACCACCCAATTTATACTTAAGCAATAAGGCCCGAGGGGGTGTGGTATATGATCAATATACCACGGCTAAGGGCTGTTCTTATGCACAATGCAATGCAGAGTACCTGGATACAACCCTTAGCCGTGGTATATTGGCCATATACCACAAACCCCCGAGGTGCCTTATCGCTATTATAAACTGGTTACCAACGTAATTAGAGCAGTAAAAATACATGTTTTGTCATACCCGTTGTATACGGTCTGATATACCATGGCTGTCAGCCAATCAGCATTCAGGGCTCAAACCACCCAGTTTATAGTAGAATATGAATGCCTGTGTGCTTGCGCAAAGGTGTGAGCGACTTAATGCAGTGGTATGAATAATTTGCATATTTTCAAAGCTCATACATTAACACAGCTAACACTTCTACTCTATGTCGAAAATGTCAAATCGTTCATACTCACAGGGTACTCTGTCACAACCCCTTTGTAAACTTCCAGGAATTCCTCTGCATTGGCCCGGTCCATGTTAAACTGTGAGTAGAGAAGTCAAAACCGTACAATCAGTAACTGACTGCAACTCAAAGATATACAAACTAATAACAAAACTGACTTGATTTGAGTTGAAGTGAAACGTAGAAATGCGTCACTTGAGACCCTTTTTCAAATGATTTCTGTGAATGTGGAGTGTACATATGGCAATGGTTAGATGGTTAAATTAGTTAGACTGGGGATGATGTGACCTTTATCAGTAGAGGACATGGAGGACATTTTATTTCAGTGTTTCTACAGCCACACCAATGTCTATCTGTCTCTCTCACCGTTACAATGCATGTACAAAACCAGATGGTTGATAAAGGATGAACATGTCTATGATGCTGCAGGTCAGACCCCAGTTGAGACATTGACTATGCATCAGACCACTGTTCATTCTAACTTTAAGCATCAGCATCAGTTGTCAGAGCAGCTTACCGATCACTGCACCTGTACACAGCCCATCTGTAATTAGCCCACCCAACTACCTCATCCCCATATTGTTATTTATTTTGCTCATTTGCACCCCAGTATCTCTATTTGCACATCATCTCTTGCACATCTATCACTCCAGTGTTAATACTATTGTAATTATTTTGCACTATGGCCTATTTACTGCCTTACCTCCATAACTTACTACATTCGCACACACTGTATATATATTTTCTGTTGTATTTTTGACTTTATGTTTTGTTTTACCCCATATGTAACTCTGTGTTGTTGTTTTTATCACACTGCTTTGCTTTATCTTGGCCAGGTCACAGTTGTAAATGAGAACTTGTTCTCAACTGGCTTACCTGGTTAAATATTGGTTAAATAAAAAATAAATAAATACATTCTGTCTGGTTTATAGTATCATTAGGGCTGTGATGGTCTTGGAATTTGAGGTTACGGTAAATGGCCAGGCCAATGTACACGGTCACCGGCATTTGTTTGTTTGTTACATATATATATATTTTTTTATACAAATCCTATTTCGACGCACAATACCATTCAAACAAAGTCCGATGGGTTTTCTCCCAAACCCTGCTGCTGCAGCCATTCGATGGCCATAATGAGGGACATAATGTAGCTGCTGAAAACTTTACAAGATTCAATCACGACAGGAGCATTATTAAAGGAGGACAGGAGCATTATTAAAGGAGGACAGGAGCATTATTAAAGGAGGACAGGAGCATTATTAAAGGAGGACAGGAGCATTATTAAAGGAGGACAGGAGCATTATTAAAGGAGGACAGGAGCATTATTAAAGGAGGACAGGAGAATTATTAAAGGAGGACAGGAGCATTATTAAAGGAGGACAGGAGCATTATTAAAGGAGGACAGGAGCGTTATTAAAGGAGGACAGGAGCGTTATTAAAGGAGGACAGGAGCATTATTAAAGGAGGACAGGAGCATTATTAAAGGAGGACAGGAGCATTATTAAAGGAGGACAGGAGCATTATTAAAGGAGGACAGGAGCATTATTAAAGGAGGACAGGAGCATTATTAAAGGAGGACAGGAGCGTTATTAAAGGAGGACAGGAGCATTATTAAAGGAGGACAGGAGCATTATTAAAGAGATGGAGACCAGACTGGGCTACTATGGGAAACTTTATGAATGGAAATATGGAGAGAATCAGCGAACTCACACACACGCACACGCACACACACACTCACACGTACACACACACGCACGCACGCACGCACGCACGCACACGCACACACACTCACACGTACACGCACACACACACACACACACACATACACACACACTCACACGTACACGCACACACACACACACACACACTCACACACACACACACACACTCACACGTACACGCACACACACACACACACACACACACACACACACACTCACACGTACACGCACACACACGCACACACGCACGCACGCACGCACGCACGCACACATACACACACACACACACACACTCACACGTACACGCACACACACACTCACGCACGCACGCACGTACGCACGCACGCACACACACACACACACACACAGACACAGACACAGACACAGACACAGACACAGACACAGACACAGACACACAGACACAGACACAGACACACAGACACGCACGCGCACACACACACACACACACACACACACACACACACACACACACACACGCACACACACACACGCACACACACACACACGCACACACACACACCCGTTAAAAGCACTCGTTAACCAAAGCCACCAGCGTACAGTGCCTTCAGAAAGTATTCATACCCCTTGACTTATTTCCCCATGTTGTTGTGTTACAGCCTGAATTCAAAATGGATTCAATATATATTTTCTCTCACCCCACACAATACCCCAAAATGACAAAGTGAAAAAACATGTTTTTAGATATGTTTGCAAATTTATTGAAAATTAAATACAGAAATCTCTCATTTACATAAGTATTCACACCCCTGAATCACCTTTGTCAGTGATTATAGCTGTGAGTCTTTCTGGGTAAGTCACTAAGAGCTTTGCACACCTGGATCGTACAATATATGCACATATTATTAAAACAATTCTTCAAGCTCTGTCAAGTTGGTTGTTGATCATTGCTAGACAGCCATTTTCAAGTCTTGCCATAGATTTTCAAGCCGATTTAAGTCAAAACTGTAACTAGGCCACTCAGGAACGTTCTATGTTGTCTTGGTAAGCAACTCCAGTGTAGATTTGGCCTTGTGTTTTAGGTTATTGTCCTGCTGAAAGGTGAATTTCTCTCCCAGTGTCTGGTGGAAAGCAGACTGAAGCAGGTTTTCCTCTAGGATTTTGCCTGTGCTTAGCTGTATTCAGTTTATTTTTATCCTAAAAAACTCCCTAGTCCTTGCCGATGACGAGCATGCCCATAACATGATGCAGCCACCACTATGCTTGAAGATATGAAGAGTGGTACTCAGTGATGTGTTGTGTTGGATTTTCCCCAAACATAACGCTTTGTATTCAGGACATAAACTTAATTTATTTTCAGTTTTCCTTAAGTGCCTTATTGCAAACAGGATGAATGTTTTCGAATATTTTTATTCTGTACAGGCTTCCTTCTTTTCACTCTGTCAATTAGGTTAGTATTGTGGAGTAACTACAATGTTGTTGATCCATCCTCAGTTTTCTCCTAATTTTCTGCTATCACAGCCATTAAACTCTGTAACTGTTTTAAAGTCACCATCCCTGAGTGGTCCTCTCCGGCAACTGGGTTAGGAAGGACACCTGTATCTTTGTAGTGACTGGGTGTATTGATACACCATCCAAAGTGTAATTAATAACTTTGCCATGCTCAAAGGGATATTCAATGTCTGTTTCTTTATTTTTACCCATCTACCAATAGATGCCCTTCTTTGCGAGGCATTGGAAAACCTCCCTGGACTCACTGATCGACTGAGGGACCTTACAGATAATTGTACTGTATTTATACTCCAAACTCCGACATTGCTTGTCCTAATATTTCTATATTTCTTAATTCCATTATTTTACTTTTAGATGTGTGTATTGTTGTGAATTGTTAGATATTACTGCACTGTTGGAGCTAGGAACACAAGCATTTCGCCACACCCCACAATAACATCTGCTAAACATGTGTATGCGACCAATAACATTTTATTTGATATCGTCCAGGACCGGGCCTGATGAGCATTGACTAGTCTATAAATTAAGAAAAGATTCCGTATCAAATTATACCATGCCGGGTTGAAGAGGACTGGCCCATTGTCCATTTCACACAACATTAGCCCATTTATAGTCCTCAGAGCCAGAACAACCTTGTCCACTGCTGTTGAATAATTATTAATGAATAGTCCGACACATCCAACCTTTTTAAAAGAAGACAGATTTATTTATTAACTAGTAAGCAATGGAAACGTGCATCGTAGAAAAGAAAGTCCACATATTTGTTTTACTACAGTGCCATAGTCTGTAGCGTTCTACACCAGAGGACATCAGAGGACAGTTAGAAAGAGGAGGTGTAGAACGTTTAAAAGACATACTAAAGTTAGCAAAACAATTGGATATAATCATTAGTAAACACTCCAGGAGTGTTCATGAATTATTCAACAGCAGTGGACAAGGTTGTTCTGGCTCTGAGGACTATAATGCTGTAATGTGTCCAATGGAAAATGGGCCAGTCCTCTCCAACCTGGCATGGTACAGTGGCTTGCCAAAGTATTCACCCCCCTTGGCATTTTTCCTATTTTGTTGCCTTACAACTTGGAATTATAATTGATTTTTGGGGGGCTTGTATCATTTGATTTACACAACATGCCTACCACTTTGAAGATGCAAAATATATTTTATTGTGAAACAAGAAAAATAAAACAGAAAACCAGAGTCAATACTTTGTAGAGCCACCTTTTGCAGCAATTACAGCTGCAAGTCTCTTGGGGTATGTCTCTATAAGCTTGGCACATCTAGCCATTGGGATTTTTGCCCATTCTTCAAGGCAAAACTGCTCCAGCTCCTTCAAGTTGTATAACAATCTTTAAGTCATACCACAGATTCTCAATTGGATTGAGGTCTGGGCTTTGACTAGGCCATTCCAATACATTTAAATGCTTCCCCTTAAACCACTCGAGTGTTGCTTTAGCAGTATGCTTAGGGTCATTGTCCTGCTGGAAGGTGAACCTCCGTCCCAGTCTCAAATCTCTGGAAGACTGAAACAGGTTTCCCTCAAGAATGTCCCTGTATTTAGCGCCATCCATCATTCCTTCAATTCTGACCAGTTTCCCAGTCCCTGCCGATGAAAAACATCCCCAGAGCATGATGCTGCCACCACCGTGCTTCACTGTGGAGATGGTGTTCTCGGGGTGATCAGAGGTGTTGGGTTTGCGCTAGACATAGCGTTTTCCTTGATGGCCAAAAAGCTCAATTTTAGTCTCATCTGACCAGAGTACCTTCTTCCATATGTTTGGGGAGTCTCCCACATGCCTTATTTATTTCTTTAAGCAATGGCTTTTTTTCTGGCCACTCTTCCGTAAAGCTCAGCTCTGTGGAGTGTACGGCTTAAAGTGGTCCTATGGACAGAAACTCCAATCTCCGTTGTGGAGCTTTGCAGCTCCTTCAGGGTTATCTTTGGTCTCTTTGTTGCTTCTCAGATTAATGCCCTCCTTGCCTGGTCCGTGAGTTTTGGTGGGCGGCCCTCTCTTGGCAGGTTTGTTGTGGTGCCATATTCTTTCTATTTTTTAATAATGGATTTAATGGTGCTCCGTGGGATGTTCAAAGTTTCTGATATTTTTTTTATAACCCAACCCTGATCTGTACTTCTCCACAACTTTGTCCCTGACCTGTTTGGAGAGCTCCTTGGTCTTCATGGTGCCGCTTGCTTGGTGGTGCCCCTTGCTTGGTGGTGTTGCAGACTCTGGAGCCTTTCAGAACAGGTGTATATATACTGAGATCATGTGACAGATCATGTGACACTTAGATTGGACAGGTGGACTTTATTTAACTAATTATGTGATTTCTGAAGGTAGTTGGTTGCTCCAGATCTTATTTAGGGGCTTCATAGCAAAGGGGGTGAATACATATGCACGCACCACTTTTCCAAATAAAAATCCATTTAAATTACAGGTTGTAATGCAACAAAATAGGAAAAACGGCAAGGGGGATGAATACTTTTGCAAGGCACTGTATAATTTTATACGGAATCTTTTCTTCCAACTCTGTCCATCACTCCCTCCCTTCTGTGTCCCTGTCATTTTAACTGTCTTGATTCTTTTTGTATTCTTTGTTTAGTTGTTTTGTTTTGCCTACATAGAGCTTTGAGATTTCTCTGTAATCAAATGTGCTACACAAATTAAAATAATTTGGATGCACAGGGCCAGGGCCCCTCCCAGAAGAGCAGAGAAGAGAGGACAGCCTCTGGCAGAGCTATGAAAGGTCACTGATCTCAGCAGTGAATGTACGGTGTTGATTGATCAGGACAGCCAGGGTCACTCTAGATCTCACTAAAGCAGTACAGAATGCCCTGAGATCCAATGTAGTAGAGCTGCAGAGACTAAATGGAGTAGAGCTGCAGAGACTAAATGGAGTAGAGCTGAAGAGACTAAATGGAGTAGAGCTGCAGAGACTAAATGGAGTAGAGCTGAAGAGACTAAATGGAGTAGAGCTGAAGAGACTAAATGGAGTAGAGCTGAAGAGACTAAATGGAGTAGAGCTGAAGAGACTAAATGGAGTAGAGCTGCAGAGACTACATGGAGTAGAGCTGAAGAGACTAAATGGAGTAGAGCTGAAGAGACTAAATGGAGTAGAACTGAAGAGACTAAATGGAGTAGAGCTGAAGAGACTAAATGGAGTAGAGCTGAAGAGACTAAATGGAGTAGAGCTGCAGAGACTAAATGGAGTAGAGCTGAAGAGACTAAATGGAGTAGAGCTGCAGAGACTAAATGGAGTAGAGCTGAAGAGACTAAATGGAGTAGAGCTGCAGAGACTAAATGGAGTAGAGCTGAATAGACTAAATGGAGTAGAGCTGAAGAGACTAAATGGAGTAGAGCTGAAGAGACTAAATGGAGTAGAGCTGCAGAGACTAAATGGAGTAGAGCTGCAGAGACTAAATGGAGTAGAGCTGCAGAGACTAAATGGAGTAGAGCTGAAGAGACTAAATGGAGTAGAGCTGAAGAGACTAAATGGAGTAGAGCTGCAGAGACTAAATGGAGTAGAGCTGCAGAGACTAAATGGAGTAGAGCTGCAGAGACTAAATGGAGTAGAGCTGAATAGACTAAATGGAGTAGAGCTGCAGAGACTAAATGGAGTAGAGCTGAATAGACTAAATGGAGTAGAGCTGAAGAGACTAAATGGAGTAGAGCTGAAGAGACTAAATGGAGTAGAGCTGAATAGACTAAATGGAGTAGAGCTGAAGAGACTAAATGGAGTAGAGCTGCAGAGACTAAATGGAGTAGAGCTGAATAGACTAAATGGAGTAGAGCTGCAGAGACTAAATGGAGTAGAGCTGAAGAGACTAAATGGAGTAGAGCTGAAGAGACTAAATGGAGTAGAGCTGAAGAGACTAAATGGAGTAGAGCTGAAGAGACTAAATGGAGTAGAGCTGAAGAGACTAAATGGAGTAGAGCTGAAGAGACTAAATGGAGTAGAGCTGAAGAGACTAAATGGAGTAGAGCTGCAGAGACTAAATGGAGTAGAGCTGCAGAGACTAAATGGAGTAGAGCTGCAGAGACTAAATGGAGTAGAGCTGAAGAGACTAAATGGAGTAGAGCTGAAGAGACTAAATGGAGTAGAGCTGAAGAGACTAAATGGAGTAGAGCTGAAGAGACTAAATGGAGTAGAGCTGAAGAGACTAAATGGAGCAGAGCTGCAGAGACTAAATGGAGTAGAGCTGCAGAGACTAAATGGAGTAGAGCTGAAGAGACTAAATGGAGTAGAGCTGAAGAGACTAAATGGAGTAGAGCTGAAGAGACTAAATGGAGTAGAGCTGCAGAGACTAAATGGAGTAGAGCTGCAGAGACTAAATGGAGTAGAGCTGCAGAGACTAAATGGAGTAGAGCTGCAGAGACTAAATGGAGTAGAGCTGAATAGACTAAATGGAGTAGAGCTGCAGAGACTAAATGGAGTAGAGCTGAATAGACTAAATGGAGTAGAGCTGAATAGACTAAATGGAGTAGAGCTGAAGAGACTAAATGGAGTAGAGCTGAAGAGACTAAATGGAGTAGAGCTGAATAGACTAAATGGAGTAGAGCTGAAGAGACTAAATGGAGTAGAGCTGCAGAGACTAAATGGAGTAGAGCTGCAGAGACTAAATGGAGTAGAGCTGCAGAGACTAAATGGAGTAGAGCTGAATAGACTAAATGGAGTAGAGCTGCAGAGACTAAATGGAGTAGAGCTGAATAGACTAAATGGAGTAGAGCTGAAGAGACTAAATGGAGTAGAGCTGAAGAGACTAAATGGAGTAGAGCTGAATAGACTAAATGGAGTAGAGCTGAAGAGACTAAATGGAGTAGAGCTGCAGAGACTAAATGGAGTAGAGCTGAATAGACTAAATGGAGTAGAGCTGCAGAGACTAAATGGAGTAGAGCTGAATAGACTAAATGGAGTAGAGCTGAAGAGACTAAATGGAGTAGAGCTGAAGAGACTAAATGGAGTAGAGCTGAAGAGACTAAATGGAGTAGAGCTGAAAAGACTAAATGGAGTAGAGCTGAAGAGACTAAATGGAGTAGAGCTGAAGAGACTAAATGGAGTAGAGCTGCAGAGACTAAATGGAGTAGAGCTGCAGAGACTAAATGGAGTAGAGCTGCAGAGACTAAATGGAGTAGAGCTGAAGAGACTAAATGGAGTAGAGCTGAAGAGACTAAATGGAGTAGAGCTGAAGAGACTAAATGGAGTAGAGCTGAAGAGACTAAATGGAGTAGAGCTGAAGAGACTAAATGGAGTAGAGCTGAAGAGACTAAATGGAGTAGAGCTGCAGAGACTAAATGGAGTAGAGCTGAAGAGACTAAATGGAGCAGAGCTGCAGAGACTAAATGGAGTAGAGCTGCAGAGACTAAATGGAGTAGAGCTGAAGAGACTAAATGGAGTAGAGCTGAAGAGACTAAATGGAGTAGAGCTGAAGAGACTAAATGGAGTAGAGCTGCAGAGACTAAATGGAGTAGAGCTGCAGAGACTAAATGGAGTAGAGCTGCAGAGACTAAATGGAGTAGAGCTGCAGAGACTAAATGGAGTAGAGCTGAATAGACTAAATGGAGTAGAGCTGCAGAGACTAAATGGAGTAGAGCTGAATAGACTAAATGGAGTAGAGCTGAATAGACTAAATGGAGTAGAGCTGAAGAGACTAAATGGAGTAGAGCTGAAGAGACTAAATGGAGTAGAGCTGAATAGACTAAATGGAGTAGAGCTGCAGAGACTAAATGGAGTAGAGCTGCAGAGACTAAATGGAGTAGAGCTGAATAGACTAAATGGAGTAGAGCTGCAGAGACTAAATGGAGTAGAGCTGAATAGACTAAATGGAGTAGAGCTGAAGAGACTAAATGGAGTAGAGCTGAAGAGACTAAATGGAGTAGAGCTGAAGAGACTAAATGGAGTAGAGCTGCAGAGACTAAATGGAGTAGAGCTGCAATGTAATGTTGTCCCTCAACTACATCCATTATCTAAACAGGTTTACACCATCAGCATTACCCGTTGGTCATGTTGTCTTAAAGCATTTGTACACGAGAGGGCGTGCTAAACAACTTCTTTAGCCCGGTACGAGGCGGATCAGAGTACCATAGATCAGCACAGCCGTGCTAAACAAGCTGTTTTGCACAACCTCGATTGTACAATTGCTTTTCTACAACGGTTAACCTATTACATAAAGCTACATAGGCTAATATTTCATCCCTCAATGAAAACATAGGCCTAGTCCTGACATATCTATGGTTGCTAGCCAAGCCGGCTGGCCGTTCATTCTATCGGTTAGGTTGTCAGGGACGCCACCCAGACGTTAAGTATTTCTGTTCTATATCTATGGACCCAGTAGTTAGTTCTAAATGTTCCGTTGCCATGCTGGCTGGCTCTTATCCCTCGCTCGCTAGCTAGCCAACTACGGCTAACACAGTCAGGTCAAACAGTGCAGCCAGAATAACAGCAAAGTAGCTGCATTTGAGTTTGTTTAAGCTGTTTTCTAGTGACATTTATTTGGATACATCGATAACAATGAGCTAATGATGCGCAATTTTGCCTGGCATAGAAAATGTGCTCTATCGTCAGGACGCTGTTGTTCAGAGGAGCTAGCCAACAACACAGCTAACGCAATCACTTCAGAGGAGCTAGCCAACAACACAGCTAACGCAATCCCTTCAGAGGAGCTAGCCAACAACACAGCTAACGCAATCACTTCAGAGGAGCTAGCCAACAACACAGCTAACGCAATCACTTCAGAGGAGCTAGCCAACAACACAGCTAACGCAATCACTTCAGAGGAGCTAGCCAACAACACAGCTAACGCAATCACTTCAAACTGAAGCTGGTAAGACAGCAAACTAGCTGCATTTCATGTCGTTTTACCAGTTTTTCTATTGACATTTCATTGTATATATAAAAATGATGCTGATTCGTGATTTCGACTAGCTGAGAAAATATATCAGTCTCTTCCTGAATATTGAAACAATGTTGCAAATGTCGAGAGACAGACAGCAATGTTTGTACAAACCCCCGTTATTGCAAACCAAATGTTAGGCTAGAAGCCAGGGCAAATAATGTCTAGATGCTTTTTACAGTGGAGATCAAGTTAATGAATTGGCTGTCTGGGCTGATGGGACAGTGGATGGGCAGGGATTTCTCAGATGAAACAGAAAACAAGATGCCAATTTCTGGTCCTCTGTAGCTCAGCTGGTAGAGCATGGCGCTTGTAACGCCAGGGTAGTGGGTTCGATCCCCGGGACCACCCATACACACAAAAAAAATGTATGCACGCATGACTGTAAGTCGCTTTGGATAAAAGCGTCTGCTAAATGGCATATTATATTATTATTATTATTATTATTATTATTATTATTATTATATTCTTATTCTGCGTCATAGGCTTACCCGTGATAAACAGGTTTTTTAGTATGGCTTAGAACGCAATGATTTTGACCAACCTGTTTTAGAAACTACAATCCATTATCTAAACAGGTTAACACCATCATCATCACCCGTGGGTCCCAGTGGCATGGCACAGATTTTTACAGCTATGGTGACTGACTATGTAGGCTACTTACCATCTGCAGGGCTGAGATCTCAAAACCTGCTGCTGAGATGGAGTGGAGGATCTTTCCTGTCAGGGCTGTGGACACAGAGAGAGACAGGAGGTTCATGACATAACAGATCTGGGCCTGGATGTGGTCAGGACTGCTCTGCCAGGGGGCAGTACACTAGTCAGCCGGTAGACTGACAGCAGGCTACAGACAGACCCTCCACCATTATATGTGGTCCTCTGTAGCTCAGCTGGTAGAGCACGGCGCTTGGATAAAAGCGTCTGCTAAATGGCATATTATTATTATTATCCTGCATAGCTTCAGTTATCAGATTATCCCATCAAAGACAGAGGTTGTGACCCAAATGACACCCCATCTTCCTTATATCAGGGATGGGAAATACTCCAGTCCCCGGGGGCCTGAATGGTGTCACACTTTTGGCCCAGCCCCAGCTAACACACCTGACTCCAATAATCAACTGGTCAAAATATTCAGTTTAGATTCTAAATGAGTTTAATCAGCTGTGTTTGCTAGGGATGGGGGGGAAAGTGTGACACCGCTCTGGTCCCCGAGGACTGGAGTATTTCCCATCCCTATATGGTGGGGGAGGTCTGTCGAATGCTCAGTCTGCTCTGCTCTCACGTGGTTGGCCAGTCTGCTCTGCTCTCACGTGGTTGGCCAGGGACCTTGGCAAAGTCTCAGCTCATTCAACAAATAGCTGCAGATGACCCTATGCCTGTTATCTCTGATGGCAATGACCTGAATACCCCTCTGACTTTAAATCTCATAGGGGGCTTGGGCTAATGCACCTAAATGTGACAAGTATGATTTAAAAAATGGACACAATGGACATTTGGGTTCAGGACTCATGTCCTGACCTTCTGGTTCTCTCAGAAACATGGTTAAATGGTTCTGTCTCTGATAAAGACATTAAAGTAAATGATTATAATGTATTATAATGTATTTAGATGTGACATATTACAGGAAGGGGGAGGAGTGGCCATATGCTGTATGGCAAATCTACACTGAACAAAAATATAAATGTAATATGCAACAATTTCAAAGATTTTACTGAGTTACAGTTCATATAAGGAAATCAGTTAATTGAAATAAATTCATTAGGCCCTAACCTCTGGATTTCACATGACTGGGAATACAGATATTCATCTGTAGGTCACAAATACCTTTAAAAAAAAGGTAGGGGTGTGGATCAGAAAGCCAGTCAGTATCTGGTGTGACCACAATTTGCTTCATGCAGCGCGACACATCTCCTTCACATAGAGTTGATCAGGCTGTTGATTGTGGCCTGTGGAATGTTGTCCCACTCCTCTTCAATGGCTGTGCGAAGTTGCTGGATATCGGCGGGAACTGGAACACGCTGTCATACACGTCGAGCCAGAGCATCCCAAACATGCTCAATGAGAGACATGTCTGGTGAGTATGCAGTCCATGGAAGAACAGGGACATTTTCAGCTTTCAGGAATTGTGTACAGATCCTTGCTATATGGGGCCGTGCATTATCATGCTGAAACATGAGGTGATGGCGGCGGATGAATGGCACGACAATGGGCCTGAGGATCTCGTCACGGTATCTGCATGTGTGCATTCAAATTGCCATAGAAAAAATGCAATTGTGTTCGTTGTCCGAACCTTATGCCTGCCCATACCATAACCCCACCGCCACCATGGGGAACTCTGTTGACATCAGCAAACTGCTCGCCATACACACTGTCACTCCTGAGTGGCGCAGTGGTCTAAGGCACTGCATCGCAGTGCTAACTGTGCCACTAGAGATCCTGGTTCGAATCCAGGCTCTGTCGCAGCCGGCCGCGACCGGGAGACTCATGGGCGGCGCACAATTGGCCCAGCGTCGTCCAGGGTAGGGGAGGGAATGGCCGGCAGGGATGTAGCTCAGTTGATAGAGCATGGCGTTTGCAACGCCAAGGTTGTGGGTTTGATTCCCACGGGGGGCCAGTATAAAAAAATATATATATATTCACTAACTGTAAGTCGCTCTGGATAAGAGCGTCTGCTAAATGACTAAAATGTAAAATGTAATGTAAATGTCTGCCATCTGCCCTGTAGAGTTAAAACCTTAATTAATCCGTGAAGAGCACACTTCTCCAGCGTGCCAGTGGCCATCGAAGGTGAGCATTTGCCCACTGAAGTCATTTACGACGCCAAATTGCAGTCAGGTCAAGACCCTGGTGAGGACGACGAGCACGCAGATGAGCTTCCCTGAGACGGTTTCTGACAGTTTGTGCAGAAATTCTTCGATTCTTCGGATGTGGTGGTCCTGGGCTGGCGTGGTTACACGTGGTCTGTGGTTGTGAGGCCAGTTGGATGTACTGCCAAATTCTCTAAAATGACGTTGGAGGCAGCTTATGGTAGAGAAATTAACATTGAATTCCTGCAGTCAGCATGCCAATTGCACGCTCCCTCAAAACTTGAGACATCTGTGGCATTGTGTTGTGTGACAAAACTGCACATTTTAGAGTGGCCTCATGTAGCGCGACACATCTCCTTTGTATAAGAGTGGCCTTTTATTGTCCCCAGCACAAGGTGCACCTGTGTAATTATCATGCTGTTTAATCAGCTTCTTGATATGCCACACCTGTCAGGTGGATGGATTATTTTGGCAAAGGAGAAATGCTCACTAACAGGGATGTAAACAAATTTGCGCACAACATTTGAGAGAAATAAGCTTTTTGTGCTTATGGAGAAACAGGGTTGTTTAATGCTGGAGACTCAACGTGTATCCACAGAGTTGGGTAAATCAGCCTTTTCCTACCAGGCCCCTATCTTGTGGAATAATCTCCAAGTAACGTTTCATTTGGATGTGTTGTAGTCTCGGGGTCAGTTTAGGAGAAAAGGATTTATATATTGATAAATGTGTTTGTTTTGTTTGATTGTTTATTGTGTATATCATATTTGATATTTATTTAATTTTGTGTTTTATTTTACGTATAATTTTCTTTTCTGTATTGTTCCCAGGACACATTTGCAAATGAGACCTAGGTCTCAATTTGTTTTTCCCTGGTTAAATAAAAAAAAGTGAATAATGACTATTATTTTGCTAGCTAACCAGCCAGCCAGCCAGCCAGCCCAGAGAGAGCATTGCATTTGTCGGGTTTGTAGTCGACTTGAGCTGTAACAGATTTCCACAACGATTGTTACATGTTGCTACCAACCTTATTATAATGACAAAATTAAAGATTTGTTAACAAAAAATATTGTTCTCACATATTAGTGTTATGTAACACTGTAAATTATAGGAATGAGTGGCTTTGGGTGGATTTCTCCTTTAAGACATTTGCTAGAATCTATGTTGTGCCTTTAGATTAAGAGAAAATTAATAACGAAGGAATCATTTTACACTTCTCTCAATGACTTCTCAAACCCCAAATACCGGCCTGGTCAGCCTGGTCTGCTTCGCAAGCGTTCCCGGATGTCTGGCGATGTTGTGCCTCTGGGTTTAGAAAGTCTGTGACTGGACTGTAGGAGACAGTGGATGCATCCCAAACGGCATCCTATTCACTATATAGTGCACTACTTTAGACCAGAGTCCTATGGGCCAGTGGTCCCAGACAGAGAGCCGAGGCTAAACTCTAGAAGCTCTGAGAGGATATACAGTGCCTTCGGGAAGTATTCAGACCCCTTCACTTTTTCCACATTTGTTTACGTTACAGCCTTATCATAAAATTGATTAAATTGTTTTCCCCCCTCATCAATCTTCACACAATACCCCATAATGACAAAGCAAAAACAGGTTTTTAGAACATTTTGCAAAAATAAAATAAAAACTGAAATATCGCATTTACATAAGTATTCAGACCCTTTAATCAGTACTTTGTTGAAGCACCTTTGGCAGCGATTACAGCCTCCAGTCTTCTTGGGTATGATGCTACAAGCTTGGCACACCTGTATTTGGGGAGTTTCTCCCATTCTTCTCTGCAGATCCTCTCAAGCTCTGTCAGGTTGGAGGGGGAGCGTTGCCTCACAGCTATTTTCAGGTCTCTCCAATCAATTTCAATCAATCAATTTTATTTTATATAGCCCTTCTTACATCAGCTAATATCTCGAAGTGCTGTACAGAAACCCAGCCTAAAACCCCAAACAGCTAGTAATGCAGGTGTAGAAGCACGGTGGCTAGGAAAAACTCCCTAGAAAGGCAAAACCTAGGAAGAAACCTAGAGAGGAACCAGGCTATGAGGGGTGGCCAGTCCTCTTCTGGCTGTGCCGGGTGGAGATTATAACAGAACCATGCCAAGATGTTCAAAAATGTTCATAAGTGACAAGCATGGTCAAATAATAATCAGGAATAAATCTCAGTTGGCTTTTCATAGCCGATCATTAGAGTTTAAAACAGCAGGTCTGGGACAGGTAGGGGTTCCATAACCGCAGGCAGAACAGTTTAAACTGGAATAGCAGCAAGGCCAGGCGGACTGGGGATAGCAAGGAGTCACCACGGCCGGTAGTCCCGACGTATGGTCCTAGGGCTCAGGTCTCTCAGTTGGCTTTTCATAGCCGATCATTTAGAGTTGAAAACAGCAGGTCTGGGACAGGTAGGGGTTTCGTAGCCGCAGGCAGAACAGTTGAAACTGGAATAGCAGCAAGGCCAGGCGGACTGGGGGCAGCAGGGTGTCATCATGCCCGGTAGTCCTGACGTATGGTCCTAGGGCTCAGGTTCTCAGAGAGAAAGAGAGAACGAGAGAATTAGAGAGAGCATACTTAAATTCACACAGGACACTGGATAAGACAGGAGAAGTACTCCAGGTATAACCAACTAACCCCAGCCCCCCGACACATAAACTACTGCAGCATAAATACTGGAGGCTGAGACAGGAGCGGTCCGGAGACACTGTGGCCCCATCCGAAGAAACCCCCGGACAGGGCCAAACAGGAAGGATATAACCCCACCCACTCCGCCAAAGCACAGCCCCCGCACCACTAGAGGGATATCCCCAACCACCAACTTACAATCCTGAGACAAGGCCGAGTATAGCCCACAGAGGTCTCCACCACAGCACAAACCAAGGGGGGGGGGGGGCGCCAACCCAGACAGGAAGATCACGTCAGTAACTCAACCCACTCAAGTGACGCACCCCTCCCAGGGACGGCATGAAAGAGCACCAGCAGGCCAGTGACTCAGCCCCTGCAACAGGGTTAGAGGCAGAGAACCCCAGTGGAGAGGGGAACCGGCCTGGCAGAGACAGCAAGGGCTGTTCGTTGCTCCAGCCTTTCCGTTCACCTTCACACTCCTGGGCCAGACTACACTCAATCATATGACCTACTGAAGAGATAAGTCTTCAGTAAAGACTTAAAGGTTGAGACCGAGTCTGCGTCTCTCACATGGGTAGGCAGACTGTTCCATAAAAATGGAGATCTATAGGAGAAAGCCCTGCCTCCCGCTGTTTGCTTAGAAATTCTAGGGACAATTAGGAGGCCTGCGTCTTGTGACCGTAGCGTACGTATTGGTATGTACGGCAGGACCAACTCGGAAAGATAGGTAGGAGCAAGCCCATGTAACGCTTTATAGGTTAACAGTAAAACCTTGAAATCAGCCCTTGCCTTAACAGGAAGCCAGTGTAGGGAAGCTAGCACTGGAGTAATATGATCAAATTTCTTGGTTCTAGTCAGGATTCTAGCAGCCGTATTTAGCACTAACTGAAGTTTATTTAGTGCTTTATCCGGGTAGCCGGAAAATAGAGCATTGCAGTAGTCTAATCTAGAAGTAACAAATGCATGGATTAATTTTTCTGCATCATTTTTGGACAGAAAATTTCTGATTTTTGCAATGTTACGTAGATGGAAAAAAGCTGTCCTTGAAACAGTCTTGATATGTTCGTCAAAAGAGAGATCAGGGTCAAGAGTAACGCCTAGGTCCTTCACAGTTTTATTTGAGACGACTTTACAACCATCAAGATGAATTGTCAGATTTAACAGAAGATCTCTTTGTTTCTTGGGACCTAGAACAAGCATCTCTGTTTTGTCCGAGTTTAAAAGTAAAAAGTTTTCAGCCATCCACTTCCTTATGTCTGAAACACAGGCTTCTAGCGAGGGCAATTTTGGGGCTTCACCATGCTTCATTGAAATGTACAGCTGTGTGTCATCCGCATAGCAGTGAAAGTTAACATTATGTTTTCGAATAACATCCCCAAGAGGTAAAATATATAGTGAAAACAATAGTGGTCCTAAAACGGAACCTTGAGGAACACCGAAATGTACAGTTGATTTGTCGGAGGACAGACCATTCACAGAGACAAACTGATAAAATCCAGAGATGTTCCATCAGGTTCTATAATATAATGATATGGCATTTAGCAGAAGCTTTTATCCAAAGCGACTTTCAGTCATGTGTGCATACATTTTTAAGTATGGGTGGTCCCGGGGATCGAACCCACTACCCTGGTGTTACAAGCGCCACGCTCTTCCAATTGAGCTACAGAGGACCACCGGTCTCTGGCTGGGCCACTCAAAGACATTCAGAGACTTGTCCCGAAGCCACTCCTGCGTTGTCTTGGCTGTGTGCTTAGGGTCGTTGTCCTGTTGGAAGGTGAACCTTCGCCCCAGTCTGAGGTCCTGAGCACTCTGGAGCAGGTTTTCATCAAGGATCTCTGTACTTTGCTCTGTTCATCTTTCCCTCGATCCTGACTAGTCTCCCAGTCCCTGCCACTGAAAAACATCCCCACAGCATGATGCTGCCACCAACATGCTTCACCGTAGGGATGGTGCCAGATTTCCTCCAGATGTGACGCTTGGCATTCAGGCCAGAGTTTAATCGTGGTTTCATCAGACCAGAGAATCTTGTTTCTGAGAGTATTTAGGTGCCTTTTGGCAAACTCCAAGCGGGCTGTCATGTGCCTTTTACTGAGGAGTGGCTTCCGTCTGGCCACTCTACCATAAAGGCCTGATTGGTGGAGTGCTGCAGAGATGGTTGTCCTTCTGGAAGTTTCTCCCATCTCCACAGAGGAACTCTGGAGCTCTGTCAGAGTGACCATCGGGTTCTTGGTCACCTCCCTGACCAAGGCCCTTCTCCCCCGATTGCTCAGTTTGGCCAGGCAGCCAGCTCTAGGAAGAGTCTTGGTGGTTCCAAACTTCTTCCATTTAAGAACAATGGAGGCCACTGTGTTCTTGGGGACCTTCAATGCTGAAGATATTTTTTGGTACCCTTCCCCAGATCTGTGCCTCGACACAATCCTGTCTCAGAGCTCTACGGACAATTCCTTCAACCTCATGGCATGGTTTTTGCTCTGACATGCACTGTCAACTGTGGGACCTTATATAGACAAGTGTGTGACTTTCCAAATCATGTCCAATCAATGTAATTTACCACAGGTGGACTCCAATCCAGTTGTAGAAACATCTCAAGGATGATCAATGGAAACAGGATACACTTGAGCTCAATTTCGAGTCTCATAGCAAAGGGTCTCAATACTTATGTAAATAAGGTATTTCTGTTTTTTATTTTTTGATAAATCTGCAAAAATGTCTAAAAACCTGTTTACGCTTTGTCATTATGGGGTATGTGTGTAGATTGATGAGGATTTGTATTTTTTAAATGTATTTTAGAATAAGGCTGTAACGTAACAAAATGTGGAAAAAGTCAAGGGGTCTGAATACTTTCCGAATGTGCTGTATATATACTGTATATACTGTACACAACACTGGAGAAGACATGAGTGACACCACAACCACCTCACAGGAACTACTAGACAGACAATACAGACAGACAATACAGACAGACAATACAGACAGACAATACAGACAGACAATACAGACAGACAATACAGACAGAAAGGCAGGCAGGCAGGCAGGCAGGCAGGCAGGCAGGCAGGCAGGCAGACAGACAGACAGACAGACAATACAGACAGACAATACAGACAGACAGACAGACAGACAATACAGACAGACAATACAGACAGACAATACAGACAGACAGACAGACAGACAGACAATACAGACAATACAGACAGACAATACAGACAGACAGACAGACAGACAGACAGACAATACAGACAGACAGACAGACAGACAATACAGACAGACAATACAGACAGACAGACAGACAGACAGACAGACAGACAGACAGACAGACAGACAGACAGACAGACAGACAGACAGACAGACAGACAGACAGACAGACAGACAGACAGACAGACAGGAACTACGACCTCATAAATGACTTGGTGTAAAAGTCAATGATTGTTTCTATTTCTTTATACGTCTCCTATTTATAGGAAATACAGCAATAAAAAGTGCTACTGAATGAATACTTAATGTAAGGAACAAAGTCAATACATGATGTCCAGATGAGCTAATCAATCTGGATTCACTCATCCAAATAGCCACTGAATAGCAGCATATAAATACAATGGCATTTCTGTATATGATTTCTGCATAAAGCACAGTTGTTTGGTGTTACATTTGCAACATATTACTAACAACCTGATAAGAAACAGTAATAGCTGAGTCCACTGTGAACGGCAAACAGGTGCCATTTCAAAACCCATTTCTCTGTTTGCTATAGCAGCCGCCGATAGACTGCTATACACGTCTAGCTGTTTGGTCACGCCTGGGTTATCAGTGTATTACACCTTCGCTCTCCCCAAGCAGCAGCCAGCCTGCCTCCAACAGAACAGGCCCCAGCATCGCCTCCTCCCTCGTCACATCAGCTCTCTCCCTTCCCACCTCCACAGTCCCCCAATCCCAACTGGCACTGTTGCTAGGAGATCAGGTTCTGGGTGCCTAGCAACAGATGTTTCTCTATTCCAGTCATGACTGAGCACAAATTTTGTCACGACTCACCTCCCATTGGTTGAAGATTGCAGACAGATGAAGCTAGCCTCCCCTCAACTGACCCTTTACTAACGCCTTGGTTACTGTTGCAACCTTGGACAACATTTTCCCAGGAAGCCCAATTCCCTCACAATGATCTCAAACTGTGTTTCTAATACACAATTAAATCAAACACAGACTACCCCTTGCTAATCAAAAAACGATTGGGTATGTTGTGGTGGACTGTCATTACAATCGCTTCACGGGAACCTGTTCAAATGATGTTTGTAGTCTAGCTAGCCACTGAACGGCTCTGGATTCACTGTCAGCATGCAGTCAAAGCTATGACCACTTTTGGAACGAACTAACGTTAGTGCTCTCAATTTTTATTTTTTTTATTTCACCTTTATTTAACCAGGTAAGCCAGGTAAAATCATATCCTGATGTCAACAGCAGATGGGAGTTGTATTCATAACATTGCTAACTTAGCTAGCTAACATACATTGAGAAAACAAGTTATATTAAGGTGCTAGCTAGCTAGCGTTAGCAACATTTGGTGGTCAATGAGACTGAGAGCTAACCAGCTGAGCTAGCAAACAAAGTAACAAAAGTATAATTTAGGATTAGAAAAATACTTCATTAGGCTGTGGATTTCAGGAATCACAGTAGCAAGTACTCCTGATGCACTGTTCAATTATTTAGCCATTTAAACATCATTTTGTTGAAGAAAACTCAGTTTTTGCCATAGCCCTCACTGGCTTTCATGCCCTATGGGCCCCGGTGTAAAGTAGTGCACTACGTAGGGAATAGGGTGCCATTCTCTGGTCTAAAGTAGTGCACTACGTAGGGAATAGGGTGCCATTCTCTGGTCTAAAGTAGTGCACTACGTAGGGAATAGGGTGCCATTCTCTGGTCTAAAGTAGTGCACTACGTAGGGAATAGGGTGCCATTCTCTGGTCTAAAGTAGTGCACTACGTAGGGAATAGGGTGCCATTTGGGACGCAGCTCTGAATCCGGACTTACAGCCAAGGTGTGGTCTGACTCTGCATGGCCTTCCAGTATCCATGTGGACTTCGTCCAAGGAGGCAGTGGGGCAAGGATAGGTTAAAGAACAGTTGTATCTCTGGCAGGCTGCCTATCCAGTACAGTGTAACTGTAAGGTCCCCTTGTCCACCGTGGTATCCCCTACCTAAACAAGCCCCTGTCTCTCTCTGCTACACACGTCTATGCTTCTGCTAGCTGAATAGAGAAAACTTTAAAAAGCCTCTAGAGACTAGAGGAAAGATGTTGAACCTATTAGCTAATCCACTTGTCCAATTCCTGTGAGGAATAATAGAGTAATTAACCTTTCCTGATAGTGATCTTAGACTAACATCTAGAGCTAACAATAACAACCTCATGAAAGGCTGCCCTGCTGCTCTGTTCTGCTCTGCTCTACTCTACTCTGTTCTACTGTACTCTGTTCTACTGTACTCTGTTCTACTGTACTCTGTTCTACTCTACTGTACTCTGTTCTGCTCTACTCTGTTCTGCTCTACTCTGTTCTGCTCTACTCTACTCTACTCTACTCTACTCTACTGTACTCTGTTCTACTCTACTGTACTCTGCTCTACTGTACTCTGCTCTGTTCTGCTCTACTGTACTCTGTTCTACTGTACTCTGTTCTACTGTACTCTGTTCTAATCTGCTCTGCTCTCCTCTACTCTGTGCTGCTATGTTCTGCTCTACTCTGTTCTGTTCTGCTCTACTCTGTTCTGTTCTACTCTACTCTGTTCTGTTCTGTTCTACTCTGTTCTGTTCTCCTCTACTCTGTTCTGTTCTCCTCTACTCTGTTCTGTTCTGTTCTACTCTGTTCTGTTCTGCTCTGTTCTGTTCTGCTCTACTCTGTTCTGTTCTACTCTGTTCTCCTCTACTCTGTTCTGTTCTGTTCTACTCTGTTCTGTTCTGCTCTGTTCTGTTCTGCTCTACTCTGTTCTGTTCTGCTCTGTTCTGTTCTGCTCTACTCTGTTCTGTTCTCCTCTACTCTGTGATGCTATGTTCTGCTCTACTCTGCTGTGTTCTGCTCACCCTGGCCGCTCCCAGTGCTCTGAACCAGTCACAGCCAGATCAGTACTGCTTATCTTCCTACAGGCATTACTAGGCAGGCTGTTACTTAGAAACCACCCTCGGCTGGGTTGTAGACAACCGGATGCATCCGGTTTTCAGGGGAAATAGAAAGAGAACCTGTGACACTTTTGGACGTTAACAAGGCGACACTCCATCTTAACTCCTCCTCCACGTTTACTGGATTGGTTGAATAGTGCAGAAGAGAACCTTCCCCAATAGTTTTTGCCCCCCCTAGTCAGGACCAGAAAGAAAGGAATGCCACTCAGGCATTTTCTTTTATGCCTGCAACGTTAGGTTACTCAGAAACAAACCTACAGCTAGATCATAATAGTACTCAGCATGCATAGTAACAGTATGACTGTTTCCATTGTGAACAACACATGAACATTTTCCAATATCTAGGCTATAATAACAAGACCATGATTTATCATGTCCTCCAACAGTATGATACTATCACTTTCTAAAGACTATTTAAAACACCTCTGAAAAAGAGGAAACCTTATTCACTTTCTAAACACTGTTTAAAACACCTCTGAAAAAGAGGAAACCTTATTCACCTTCTAAACACTGTTTAAAACACCACTAAAGAATAGGAAACCTTTGGTGGTATATAGGATTGGCTATATACTAATATGAACAACGCTATAACAATGACTCTAATGAGGGTTACATAAGTCTGAAACAGGTGTAGAATGCAACTAGACAGGGGCCCTGCTCTGATCGGGGGGTGTGTGATTAGTCCCCTCCTGTACTCCCTGTTCACTCATGACTGCGTGGCCGTGCAAGACTCCAACACCATCATTAAGTTTGCTGACGACACGACGGTGGTAGGCCTGATCACCGGCGACAATGAGACGGCCTCCAGGGAAGACGTCAGTGAGCTGGCAGTGTGGTGCCGGGACAACAAACTCTCCCTCGACGTTAGTAAGACCAAGGAGCTGATCGTGAACTACAGGAAACGGGGGGCCGAGCACGCCCACGTTCACATCGACGGGGCTGCAGTGGAGCGGTGTCCAAATTACTAAGGACTTGGACAATGGTCCACACACACGAAATCAGTGGTGAAGAAGGCGTTACAGTGCCTCGTCCCCTTCAGGAGGTTGAACAGATTTGATATGGGCCCTCAAATCCTCAAAAGTTCTACAACTGCACCATTGAGAACATCTTGACTGGCTGCATCACTGCTTGGTATGGCAATAGCACCGGCCTCGATCGCATGGCGCTACAGAGGATGGTGCGGACAGCCCAGTACATCACTGGGGCCGAGCTCCCTGCCATCCAGGACCTCTATACCAGGACAGCCCAGTACATCACTGGGGCCGAGCTCCCTGCCATCCAGGACCTCTGTACCAGGAAAGCCCAGTACATCACTGGGGCTGAACTCCCTGCCATCCAGGACCTCTGTACCAGGCGGTGTGAAAGGAAGGCCCAGAACATTGTGAAAGACTCCAGACACCAATGCCATAGACTGTTCTCTCTGCTTCCGCACCCCAAGCGGTACCAGAGCATCAAGTCTGACACCAACAGGCTCCTGAACAGCTTCTATCCCCAAGCCATAAGACTGATAAATAGCTAACAGAATGGCTACACGGACTATCTGAGTAGACCCTTGTATTATTATTTTTCACTGTCTCTATGTACACTGACTATGTACACTGTCTCTATGCACACTGTCTCTATGCACACTGTCTCTATGTACACTGTCTCTATGCACACTGGCACACTGCCTCTATGCACACTGTCTCTATGTACACTGTCTCTATGCACACTGTCTCTATGCACACTGGCACACTGTATCTATGTACACTGTCTCTATGTACACTGTCTCTATGTACACTGTCTCTATGCACACTGTCTCTATGCACACTGTCTCTATGCACACTGTCTCTATGTACACTGTCTCTATGCACACTGGCACACTGTCTCTATGTACACTGTCTCTATGTACACTGTCTCTATGCACACTGTCTCTATGCACACTGGCACACTGTCTCTATGTACACTGTCTCTATGTACACTGTCTCTATGTACACTGTCTCTATGTACATTGTCTCTATGTACACTGACTCTATGTACACTGTCTCTATGCACACTGTCTCTATGCACACTGTCTCTATGTACACTGTCTCTATGTACACTGACTCTATGCACACTGGCACACTGTCTCTATGTACACTGTCTCTATGTACACTGTCTCTATGCACACTGTCTCTATGCACACTGTCTCTATGCACACTGTCTCTATGCACACTGTCTCTATGTACACTGTCTCTATGTACACTGACTCTATGCACACTGGCACACTGTCTCTATGTACACTGTCTCTATGTACACTGTCTTTATGTACACTGTCTCTATGTACACTGTCTCTATGTACACTGTCTCTATGCACACTGTCTCTATGCACACTGTCTCTATGCACACTGTCTCTATGCACACTGGCACACTGTCTCTATGTACACTGTCTCTATGCACACTGTCTCTATGCACACTGGCACACTGTCTCTATGCACACTGTCTCTATGTACACTGTCTCTATGCACACTCTCTATGCACACTGGCACACTGTCTCTATGCACACTGTCTCTATGCACACTGTCTCTATGTACACTGTCTCTATGCACACTGTCTCTATGCACACTGTCTCTATGTACACTGGCACACTGTCTCTATGTACACTGTCTCTATGTACACTGTCTCTATGTACACTGTCTATATGCACACTGTCTCTATGCACACTGTCTCTATGCACACTGTCTCTATGCACACTGTCTCTATGTACACTGTCTCTATGTACATTGTCTCTATGTACACTGTCTCTATGTACATTGTCTCTATGTACACTGACTCTATGCACACTGGCACACTGTCTCTATGCACACTGTCTCTATGTACACTGTCTCTATGCACACTCTCTATGCACACTGGCACACTGTCTCTATGTACACTGTCTCTATGTACACTGTCTCTATGCACACTGTCTCTATGTACACTGTCTCTATGCACACTGTCTCTATGCACACTGTCTCTATGCACACTGTCTCTATGCACACTGTCTCTATGTACACTGTCTCTATGCACACTGTCTCTATGCACACTGTCTCTATGTACACTGGCACACTGTCTCTATGTACACTGTCTCTATGTACACTGTCTCTATGTACACTGTCTCTATGCACACTGTCTCTATGCACACTGTCTCTATGCACACTGTCTCTATGCACACTGTCTCTATGTACACTGTCTCTATGTACATTGTCTCTATGTACACTGTCTCTATGTACATTGTCTCTATGTACACTGACTCTATGCACACTGGCACACTGTCTCTATGTACACTGTCTCTATGTACACTGTCTCTATGTACACTGACTCTATGCACACTGGCACACTGTCTCTATGTACACTGTCTCTATGTACACTGTCTCTATGCACACTGTCTCTATGTACACTGTCTCTATGCACACTGTCTCTATGTACACTGTCTCTATGCACACTGTCTCTATGTACACTGTCTCTATGCACACTGTCTCTATGTACACTGTCTCTATGCACACTGTCTCTATGCACACTGGCACACTGTCTCTATGTACACTGTCTCTATGTACACTGTCTTTATGTACACTGTCTCTATGTACACTGTCTCTATGCACAATGTCTATATGTACACTGTCTCTATGCACACTGTCTCTATGCACACTGTCTCTATGCACACTGGCACACTGTCTCTATGTACACTGTCTCTATGCACACTGTCTCTATGCACACTGGCACACTGTCTCTATGCACACTGTCTCTATGCACACTGTCTCTATGTACACTGTCTCTATGCACACTGGCACACTGTCTCTATGCACACTGTCTCTATGTACACTGTCTCTATGCACACTGTCTCTATGCACACTGGCACACTGTCTCTATGTACACTGTCTCTATGTACACTGTCTCTATGCACACTGTCTCTATGTACACTGTCTCTATGCACACTTTCTCTATGTACACTGTCTCTATGCACACTGTCTCTATGTACACTGTCTCTATGCACACTGTCTCTATGCACACTGTCTCTATGCACACTGGCACACTGTCTCTATGTACACTGTCTCTATGTACACTGTCTATATGCACACTGTCTCTATGCACACTGTCTCTATGTACACTGTCTCTATGTACACTGACTCTATGCACACTGTCTCTATGCACACTGTCTCTATGTACACTGTCTCTATGTACACTGTCTCTATGCACACTGTCTCTATGTACACTGTCTCTATGCACACTGTCTCTATGCACTCTGTCTCTATGCACACTGTCTCTATGCACACTGTCTCTATGCACACTGTCTCTATGCACACTGTCTCTATGCACACTGTCTCTATGCACACTGGCACACTGTCTCTATGTACACTGTCTCTATGTACACTGTCTCTATGTACACTGTCTCTATGCACACTGTCTCTATGTACACTGTCTCTATGCACACTGGCACACTGTCTCTATGTACACTGTCTCTATGCACACTGGCACACTGTCGCTATGTACACTGTCTCTATGTACACTGTCTCTATGTACACTGTCTCTATGCACACTGTCTCTATGTACACTGTCTCTATGCACACTGTCTCTATGCACACTGTCTCTATGCACACTGGCACACTGTCTCTATGTACACTGTCTCTATGTACACTGGCACACTGACTCTATGTACACTGTCTCTATGCACACTGTCTCTATGTACACTGGCACACTGTCTCTATGTACACTGTCTCTATGTACACTGTCTCTATGCACACTGTATCTATGTACACTGTCTCTATGCACACTGTCTCTATGCACACTGTCTCTATGCACACTGTCTCTATGCACACTGTCTCTATGTACATTGTCTCTATGTACACTGACTCTTATGCACACTCAATCACACACACTCAAACGGACACTCCAACACACTCACACATTTCATTTGCTCACACACACATAACACACAATCATACTGACTCTACACACACGCACACACACTCCCATACGATCCTCATATACGCAACTGCTAATCTGTTTATCATATATCCTGATGCCTAGTCACCTGACCCTTATACATATCTACCTCCATCACTCCAGTATCCCCTTACCCCTATACATATCTACCTCCATCACTCCAGTATCCCTGTCCCCTTACCCCTATACATATCTACCTCCATCACTCCAGTATCCCTGTCCCCTGACCCCTATACATATCTACCTCCATCACTCCAGTATCCCTGTCCCCTTACCCCTATACATATCTACCTCCATCACTCCAGTATCCCTGTCCCCTTACCCCTATACATATCTACCTCCATCACTCCAGTATCCCTGTCCCCTTACCCCTATACATATCTACCTCCATCACTCCAGTATCCCTGTCCCCTTACCCCTATACATATCTACCTCCATCACTCCAGTATCCCTGTCCCCTTACCCCTATACATATCTACCTCCATCACTCCAGTATCCCTGTCCCCTTACCCCTATACATATCTACCTCCATCACTCCAGTATCCCTGTCCCCTTACCCCTATACATATCTACCTCCATCACTCCAGTATCCCTGTCCCCTTACCCCTATACATATCTACCTCCATCACTCCAGTATCCCTGTCCCCTTTCCCTATACATATCTACCTCCATCACTCCAGTATCCCTGTCCCCTTACCCCTATACATATCTACCTCCATCACTCCAGTATCCCTGTCCCCTTACCCCTATACATATCTACCTCCATCACTCCAGTATCCCTGTCCCCTTACCCCTATACATATCTACCTCCATCACTCCAGTATCCCTGTCCCCTTACCCCTATACATATCTACCTCCATCACTCCAGTGTCCCTGTCCCCTTACCCCTATACATATCTACCTCCATCACTCCAGTATCCCTGTCCCCTTACCCCTATACATATCTACCTCCATCACTCCAGTATCCCTGTCCCCTTACCCCTATACATATCTACCTCCATCACTCCAGTATCCCTGTCCCCTTACCCCTATACATATCTACCTCCATCACTCCAGTATCCCTGCACATTGTTAATATGGAACTGACCCTGGAACTGTACATAGCTTACTTACTTTCTTGTATTCTTCTTATTTCTATTCATCCTGTGCTTTTGTTCTACTCTACTTTTTATAAATGTTTTATAGTAAAAAACATGATCACATGACTAACCTACAGCCCCTCTCTCTCTCTCTCTCTCTCTCTCTCTCTCTCTCTCTCTCTCTCTCTCTCTCTCTCTCTTCTCTTCCCCCCCCCCCTCCCTCCCTCCCTCCCTCCCTCCCTCTCTCATCTCTGTCATTAGCTGTTATTGGAGGTTCCCCCTGCTGCTGTAAAAGAAAGCCACCAAGCTCCACATCTCTGACTGCTGAATCTAAATGTTCCGATCCTCTGGGAATTAGCATAGAGTCTGACTGCCAAGGGTTTATTTTAGTACTTTGTTTGGTTTGATCTGTATTGGAAGGTAGCATAGTCGACATAGTGGATGTGTGCAGGTACAGTGTATAAAATCTCATTTTATTTGTCACACGCGGTGAATACAACGGGTGTAGACTTAACCGTGAAATGCTTGTTTATGAGCACTTCCCAACGATGCAGAGTTAATAAATAATAATACAAATACAAATTGTAACACGAGAAATAAAACACACAAGAATTGAGCTATATACAGGGAGTACCAGATCAATGTGGAGCTATATACAGGGAGTACCAGTACCAGATCAATGTGGAGCTATATACAGGGAGTACCAGTACCAGATCAATGTGGAGCTATATACAGGGAGTACCAGTACCAGATCAATGTGGAGCTATATACAGGGAGTACCAGTACCAGATCAATGTGGAGCTATATACAGGGAGTACCAGTACCAGATCAATGTGGAGCTATATACAGGGAGTACCAGTACCAGATCAATGTGGAGCTATATACAGGAAGTACCAGTACCAGATCAATGTGGAGCTATATACAGGGAGTACCAGATCAATGTGGAGCTATATACAGGGAGTACCAGTACCAGATCAATGTGGAGCTATATACAGGGAGTACCAGTACCAGATCAATGTGGAGCTATATACAGGGAGTACCAGTACCAGATCAATGTGGAGCTATATACAGGGAGTACCAGTACCAGATCAATGTGGAGCTATATACAGGGAGTACCAGCACCAGATCAATGTGGAGCTATATACAGGGAGTACCAATACCAGATCAATGTGGAGCTATATACAGGGAGTACCAGTACCAGATCAATGTGGAGCTATATACAGGGAGTACCAGTACCAGATCAATGTGGAGCTATATACAGGGAGTACCAGTACCAGATCAATGTGGAGCTATATACAGGGAGTACCAGTACCAGATCAATGTGGAGCTATATACAGGGAGTACCAGTACCAGATCAATGTGGAGCTATATACAGGGAGTACCAGTACCAGATCAATGTGGAGCTATATACAGGGAGTACCAGTACCAGATCAATGTGGAGCTATATACAGGGAGTACCAGTACCAGATCAATGTGGAGCTATATACAGGGAGTACCAGTACCAGATCAATGTGGAGCTATATACAGGGAGTACCAGTACCAGATCAATGTGGAGCTATATACAGGGAGTACCAGTACCAGATCAATGTGGAGCTATATACAGGGAGTACCAGCACCAGATCAATGTGGAGCTATATACAGGGAGTACCAATACCAGATCAATGTGGAGCTATATACAGGGAGTACCAGTACCAGATCAATGTGGAGCTATATACAGGGAGTACCAGTACCAGATCAATGTGGAGCTATATACAGGGAGTACCAGTACCAGATCAATGTGGAGCTATATACAGGGAGTACCAGTACCAGATCAATGTGGAGCTATATACAGGGAGTACCAGTACCAGATCAATGTGGAGCTATATACAGGGAGTACCAGTACCAGATCAATGTGGAGCTATATACAGGGAGTACCAGTACCAGATCAATGTGGAGCTATATACAGGGAGTACCAGTACCAGATCAATGTGGAGCTATATACAGGGAGTACCAGTACCAGATCAATGTGGAGCTATATACAGGGAGTACCAGTACCAGATCAATGTGGAGCTATATACAGGGAGTACCAGTACCAGATCAATGTGGAGCTATATACAGGGAGTACCAGTACCAGATCAATGTGGAGCTATATACAGGGAGTACCAGTACCAGATCAATGTGGAGCTATATACAGGGAGTACCAGTACCAGATCAATGTGGAGCTATATACAGGGAGTACCAGTACCAGATCAATGTGGAGCTATATACAGGGAGTACCAGTACCAGATCAATGTGGAGCTATATACAGGGAGTACCAGTACCAGATCAATGTGGAGCTATATACAGGGAGTACCAGTACCAGATCAATGTGGAGCTATATACAGGGAGTACCAGCACCAGATCAATGTGGAGCTATATACAGGGAGTACCAATACCAGATCAATGTGGAGCTATATACAGGGAGTACCAGTACCAGATCAATGTGGAGCTATATACAGGGAGTACCAGTACCAGATCAATGTGGAGCTATATACAGGGAGTACCAGTACCAGATCAATGTGGAGCTATATACAGGGAGTACCAGTACCAGATCAATGTGGAGCTATATACAGGGAGTACCAGTACCAGATCAATGTGGAGCTATATACAGGGAGTACCAGTCCCAGATCAATGTGGAGCTATATACAGGGAGTACAATATCAACGTGGAGCTACAGTTGAAGTCGGAAGTTTACATACACTTAGGTTGGAGTTATTAAAAAACTTTCAACCATTCAACAAATTTCTTGTTAACAAACTATAGTTTTTCCAAGTCGGTTAGGACATCTACTTTGTGCATGACACAAGTAATTTTTCCAACAATTGTTTACAGACAGATTATTTCACTTATAATTCACTGTATCACAATTCCAGTGGGTCAGAAGTTTACATACACTAAGTTGACTGTGCCTTTAAACAGCTTGGAAAATTCCAGAAAATGATGTCATGGCTTTAGAAGCTTCTGATAGGCTAATTAACATAATTTGAGTCAATTGGAGGTGTACCTGTGGATGTATTTCAAGGCCTACCTTCAAACTCAGTGCCTCTTTGCTTGACATCATGGGAAAATCAAAAGAAATCAGCCAAAAAATTGTAGACCTCCACAAGTCTGGTTCATCCTTGGGAGCAATTTCCAAACACCTGAAGGTACCACGTTCATCTGTACAAACAATAGTACGCAAGTATAAACACCATGGGACCGCGCAGCCGTCATACCGCTCAGGAAGGAGACGCGTTCTGTCTCCTAGAGATGAACGTACTTTGGTGCGAAAAGTGCAAATCAATCCCACAACAACAGCAAAGGACCTTGTGAAGATGCTGGAGGAAACAGGTACAAAAGTATCTATATCCACAGTAAAACGAGTCCTATATCAACATAACCTGAAAGGCCGCTCAGCAAGGAAGAAGCCACTGCTCCAAAACCGCCATAAAAAAGCCAGACTACGGTTTGCAACTGCACATGGGGATTTTTAGAAATATCCTCTGGTCTGATGAAACAAAAATAGAACTGTTTGGCCATAATGACCATCGTTATGTTTGGCAGCTCTCTTTAGAAACAACACTGCCCTTCAGAAATTACCAATAACACTAGCAGCAAATACATCCGTAAACAGAGAGAGCAGAGCATTCCTCTCCAACCCAACAGCAACGTCAAACCTGCTCAACGCAGTCAACAGTTAACAATCTGCCTGTGTTCTTTGGGCACTAAGTTCAGACTACTGTATATCTAATGAGCTACTCCAGTTCTCTCCTCAGTCAGTCCATAGCTTAGTCCAATGTCTCAGTACTCTACACCAGTCCAGTAGTCCAATGTCTCAGTACTCTACACCAGCCCAGTAGTCCAATGTCTCAGTACTCTACACCAGTCCAGTAGTCCAATGTCTCAGTACTCTACACCAGCCCAGTAGTCCAATGTCTCAGTACTCTACACCAGTCCAGTAGTCCAATGTCTCAGTACTCTACACCAGCACAGTAGTCCAATGTCTCAGTACTCTACACCAGTCCAATAGTCCAATGTTTCAGTACTCTACACCAGTCCAGTAGTCCAATGTCTCAGTACTCTACACCAGCCCAGTAGTCCAATGTCTCAGTACTCTACAACAGTCCAGTAGTCCAATGTCTCAGTACTCTACACCAGCACAGTAGTCCAATGTCTCAGTACTCTACACCAGTCCAGTAGTCCAATGTCTCAGTACTCTACACCAGTCCAGTAGTCCAATGTCTCAGTACTCTACACCAGTCCAGTAGTCCAATGTCTCAGTACTCTACACCAGTCCAGTAGTCCAATGTCTCAGTACTCTACACCAGTCCAGTAGTCCAATGTCTCAGTACTCTACACCAGTCCAGTAGTCCAATGTCTCAGTACTCTACACCAGTCCAGTAGTCCAATGTCTCAGTACTCTACACCAGTCCAGTAGTCCAATGTCTCAGTACTCTACACCAGCACAGTAGTCCAATGTCTCAGTACTCTACACCAGTCCAGTAGTCCAATGTCTCAGTACTCTACACCAGCCCAGTAGTCCAATGTCTCAGTACTCTACACCAGTCCAGTAGTCCAATGTCTCAGTACTCTACACCAGCCCAGTAGTCCAATGTCTCAGTACTCTACACCAGTCCAGTAGTCCAATGTCTCAGTACTCTACACCAGCACAGTAGTCCAATGTCTCAGTACTCTACACCAGTCCAGTAGTCCAATGTCTCAGTACTCTACACCAGCCCAGTAGTCCAATGTCTCAGTACTCTACACCAGTCCAGTAGTCCAATGTCTCAGTACTCTACACCAGCCCAGTAGTCCAATGTCTCAGTACTCTACACCAGTCCAGTAGTCCAATGTCTCAGTACTCTACACCAGTCCAGTAGTCCAATGTCTCAGTACTCTACACCAGCCCAGTAGTCCAATGTCTCAGTACTCTACACCAGTCCAGTAGTCCAATGTCTCAGTACTCTACACCAGCCCAGTAGTCCAATGTCTCAGTACTCTACACCAGTCCAGTAGTCCAATGTCTCAGTACTCTACACCAGCCCAGTAGTCCAATGTCTCAGTACTCTACACCAGTCCAGTAGTCCAATGTCTCAGTACTCTACACCAGTCCATAGCTTAGTCCAATGTCTCAGTACTCTACACCAGTCCAGTAGTCCAATGTCTCAGTACTCTACACCAGTCCAGTAGTCCAATGTCTCAGTACTCTACACCAGCCCAGTCAGTGGTCTAGCAGTACGCTCCCTCCCAGGGATCAATGTGCGCTGGCTTTGTGCGTGACGTAAACCCATCCGAGTATAACAACAGCAGGGTAAGAAAAGAAGGGGTCTATCAGTTATATAAGAAGCAGGGTTTAATGGCAGGCAAGGATGTTACATCAGCAACCTGGATAACAGACTGTTGTGAGTTAAACTAAGTTGGCAAAGTAACTGTAAATTGGCAACGTTACTGTAAGTTGGCAAAGTAACTGTAAATTGGCAACGTTACTGTAGGCTACATAACTTTCAGCCAAGTACTATTTTAGGCCTTTATCTGAATCTATAACGACAGTGAGGCTTTTATATTTTAGGCACTCAAAGTACTACAGAAAATAGCCATTATGCAAGTATAATTGAAGGGTATAGTATACAAGAGAACGTCTCACAGGTTTGAGAGAAACATAATATGTACTTGTGGAGAGTAAGGCTAGGTTCCACGTGAAACAAAGATGACTGACTTACCTTCTGATATAGCGTGAGGTTTGATGACGCAACAGGCGCAGTCTGTGTAATTGGCCGTGTTAGCGGGACCATGGCCCGCTGTGGATGGGAAGAAAAACTCCAGCTCCTGAACAAAAGAACAAAGCATTACTCACTACTGGTGTCCCCCAAGGCTCTGTACTAGGTCCTCTCCTGTTCTCACTACTGGTGTCCCCCAGGGCTCTGTACTAGGTCCTCTCCTGTTCTCACTACTGGTGTCCCCCAGGGCTCTGTACTAGGTCCTCTCCTGTTCTCACTACTGGTGTCCCCCAGGGCTCTGTACTAGGTCCTCTCCTGTTCTCACTACTGGTGTCCCCCAGGGCTCTGTACTAGGTCCTCTCCTGTTCTCACTACTGGTGTCCCCCAGGGCTCTGTACTAGGTCCTCTGCTGTTCTCACTACTGGTGTCCCCCAGGGCTCTGTACTAGGTCCTCTCCTGTTCTCACTACTGGTGTCCCCCAGGGCTCTGTACTAGGTCCTCTCCTGTTCTCACTACTGGTGTCCCTCAGGGCTCTGTACTAGGTCCTCTTTAATGTGTCACTACTGGTGTCCCTCAGGGCTCTATACTAGGTCCTCTCCTGTTCCCACTACTGGTGTCCCCCAGGGCTCTGTACTAGGTCCTCTATAATGTCTCACTACTGGTGTCCCCCAGGGCTCTGTACTAGGTCCTCTTTAATGTCTCACAACTGGTGTCCCCCAGGGCTCTGTACTAGGTCCTCTATAATGTCTCACTACTGGTGTCCCCCAGGGCTCTGTACTAGGTCCTCTTTAATGTCTCACTACTGGTGTCCCCCAGGGCTCTGTACTAGGTCCTCTTTAATGTCTCACTAGTAGTGTCCCCCAGGGCTCGGTTCTAGGTCCTCTATAATGTCTCACTACTGGTGTCCCTCAGGGCTCAGTACTAGGTCCTCTATAATGTCTCACTACTGGTGTCCCCCAGGGCTCTGTACTAGGTCCTCTCCTGTTCTCACTACTGGTGTCCTTCAGGGCTCTGTACTAGGTCCTCTTTAATGTCTCAAAACTGGTGTCCCCCAGGGCTCAGTACTAGGTCCTCTTTAATGTCTCACTACTGGTGTCCCTCAGGGCTCTGTACTAGGTCCTCTTTAATGTCTCACAACTGGTGTCCCCCAGGGCTCTATACTAGGTCCTCTTTAATGTCTCACTACTGGTGTCCCCCAGGGCTCAGTACTAGGTCCTCTTTAATGTCTCACTACTGGTGTCCCCCAGGGCTCTGTACTCTGTCCTCTTTAATGTCTCACTGCTGGTGTCCCCCAGGGCTCAGTACTAGGTCCTCTTTAATGTCTCACTACTGGTGTCCCCCAGGGCTCTGTACTCTGTCCTCTTTAATGTCTCACTACTGGTGTCCCCCAGGGCTCAGTACTAGGTCCTCTTTAATGTCTCACTACTGGTGTCCCCCAGGGCTCTATACTAGGTCCTCTCCTGTTCTCACTACTGGTGTCCCCCAGGGCTCAGTACTAGGTCCTCTTTAATGTCTCACTACTGGTGTACCTCAGGGCTCAGTACTAGGTCCTCTTTAATGTCTCACAACTGGTGTCCCCCAGGGCTCAGTACTAGGTCCTCTTTAATGTCTCACTACTGGTGTCCCCCAGGGCTCTGTACTCTGTCCTCTTTAATGTCTCACTACTGGTGTCCCCCAGGGCTCAGTACTAGGTCCTCTTTAATGTCTCACTACTGGTGTCCCCCAGGGCTCTGTACTCTGTCCTCTTTAATGTCTCACTACTGGTGTCCCCCAGGGCTCTATACTAGGTCCTCTCCTGTTCTCACTACTGGTGTCCCCCAGGGCTCAGTACTAGGTCCTCTCCTGTTCTCACTACTGGTGTCCCCCAGGGCTCAGTACTAGGTCCTCTATAATGTCTCACTACTGGTGTCCCCCAGGGCTCAGTACCATGTCCTCTTTAATGTCTCACTACTGGTGTCCCCCAGGGCTCTATACTAGGTCCTCTCCTGTTCTCACTACTGGTGTCCCCCAGGGCTCAGTACTAGGTCCTCTCCTGTTCTCACTACTGGTGTCCCCCAGGGCTCAGTACTAGGTCCTCTCCTGTTCTCACTACTGGTGTCCCCCAGGGCTCTGTACTAGGTCCTCTTTAATGTCTCACTACTGGTGTCCCCCAGGGCTCTGTACTAGGTCCTCTCCTGTTCTCACTACTGGTGTCCCCCAGGGCTCTGTACTAGGTCCTCTTTAATGTCTCACTACTGGTGTCCCCCAGGGCTCAGTACTAGGTCCTCTCCTGTTCTCACTACTGGTGTCCCCCAGGGCTCTGTACTAGGTCCTCTTTAATGTCTCACTACTGGTGTCCCCCAGGGCTCAGTACTAGGTCCTCTTTAATGTCTCACTACTGGTGTCCCCCAGGGCTCTGTACTAGGTCCTTTATAATGTCTCACTACTGGTGTCCCCCAGGGCTCTGTACTAGGTCCTCTCCTGTTCTCACTACTGGTGTCCCCCAGGGCTCTGTACTAGGTCCTCTTTAATGTCTCACTGCTGGTGTCCCCCAGGGCTCAGTACTAGGTCCTTTATAATGTCTCACTACTGGTGTCCCCCAGGGCTCTGTACTAGGTCCTCTCCTGTTCTCACTACTGGTGTCCCCCAGGGCTCTGTACTAGGTCCTCTTTAATGTCTCACTACTGGTGTCCCCCAGGGCTCAGTACTAGGTCCTCTTTAATGTCTCACTACTGGTGTCCCCCAGGGCTCAGTACTAGGTCCTCTTTAATGTCTCACTACTGGTGTCCCCCAGGGCTCTGTACTAGGTCCTCTTTAATGTCTCACTGCTGGTGTCCCCCAGGGCTCAGTACTAGGTCCTCTTTAATGTCTCACTACTAGTGTCCCCCAGGGCTCAGTACTAGGTCCTCTTTAATGTCTCACTACTAGTGTCCCCCAGGGCTCTGTACTAGGTCCTCTCCTGGTCTCTCTACTAGAATGAATTACTCTTGCTGCTGAGGCCAGTGAGTCAGACCCATGTCCAGCGTTTCTGGTGCCATCTGTGCCGAACTGGGCTCGGAGGCTTGGCGGGGCCTCTTTCCGTGCCACACCCGAGTCAGTGGGGCCTAGAAGCCTTCTCCACACCGACACCGCCTCGTCACCCATCAGCTCCATGGCAACCACAGGGCCAGAGGTCATAAACTGCACCAGGTTGCTAAAAAACATAGCATAAAAAAAAAACTGTCAGCTCTGGATGTGAGCGAATAACACTGTTAGCAACATAACCTTTACTGGAATCTCTACTACAGTGCAAATAAACTACTTATGAACTATTTCTGCTCAGATGGTGAGGAATATGTCATTGAAGGTCACATTTTTTAAGGTTAAGAATACACCACAGAGATTTGGAATTATTCAGATGAAATGAGTGGATGAAACTACTTCTAATTCTCATTCTCTTGATTTAAGAAGTAATTATCCCTGTCAAGACTGTTCAAATGTCACCACAATGTCAGTGCAATAAATGTCATAGAGACTGCTAATAATGGTGGTTACTGGTTAGTTGGCCCTTGGAGCCTCCTTGAAACCTGCTCTGGCCGCACAGAGAGACGGGCTAATCATTTACACAGGAAGGACTCACTTGAAGAAAGACTTTGTCTGATGTTCTGTGTAAAAGTCTGCTGCCTCCCTCCTGTAAAGGAACCCATAAAACACACAGGGTTAATGAGTGATCAAATGAAGTCAGGCGTTGACTCTACAGGGCTCCGGTCTAAAGTAGTGCACTATATAGGGAATAGGGTGCCATTCTCTGGTCTAAAGTAGTGCACTATATAGGGAATAGGGTGCCATTCTCTGGTCTAAAGTAGTGCACTATATAGGGAATAGGGTGCCATTCTCTGGTCTAAAGTAGTGCACTATATAGGGAATAGGGTGCCATTCTCTGGTCTAAAGTAGTGCACTATATAGGGAATAGGGTGCCATTCTCTGGTCTAAAGTAGTGCACTATATAGGGAATAGGGTGCCATTCTCTGGTCTAAAGTAGTGCACTATATAGGGAATAGGGTGCCATTCTCTGGTCTAAAGTAGTGCACTATATAGGGAATAGGGTGCCATTCTCTGGTCTAAAGTAGTGCACTATATAGGGAATAGGGTACCATTCTCTGGTCTAAAGTAGTGCACTATATAGGGAATAGGGTGCCATTCTCTGGTCTAAAGTAGTGCACTAAATAGGGAATAGGGTGCCATTCTCTGGTCTAAAGTAGTGCACTATATAGGGAATAGGGTGCCATTCTCTGGTCTAAAGTAGTGCACTATATAGGGAATAGGGTGCCATTCTCTGGTCTAAAGTAGTGCACTATATAGGGAATAGGGTGCCATTCTCTGGTCTAAAGTAGTGCACTATATAGGGAATAGGGTGCCATTCTCTGGTCTAAAGTAGTGCACTATATAGGGAATAGGGTGCCATTCTCTGGTCTAAAGTAGTGCACTATATAGGGAATAGGGTGCCATTCTCTGGTCTAAAGTAGTGCACTATATAGGGAATAGGGTTCCATTCTCTGGTCTAAAGTAGTGCACTATATAGGGAATAGGGTGCCATTCTCTGGTCTAAAGTAGTGCACTATATAGGGAATAGGGTGCCATTCTCTGGTCTAAAGTAGTGCACTATATAGGGAATAGGGTGCCATTCTCTGGTCTAAAGTAGTGCACTATATAGGGAATAGGGTGCCATTCTCTGGTCTAAAGTAGTGCACTATATAGGGAATAGGGTGCCATTCTCTGGTCTAAAGTAGTGCACTATATAGGGAATAGGGTACCATTCTCTGGTCTAAAGTAGTGCACTATATAGGGAATAGGGTGCCATTCTCTGGTCTAAAGTAGTGCACTATATAGGGAATAGGGTGCCATTCTCTGGTCTAAAGTAGTGCACTATATAGGGAATAGGGTTCCATTCTCTGGTCTAAAGTAGTGCACTATATAGGGAATAGGGTGCCATTCTCTGGTCTAAAGTAGTGCACTATATAGGGAATAGGGTGCCATTCTCTGGTCTAAAGTAGTGCACTATATAGGGAATAGGGTGCCATTCTCTGGTCTAAAGTAGTGCACTATATAGGGAATAGGGTGCCATTCTCTGGTCTAAAGTAGTGCACTATATAGGGAATAGGGTGCCATTCTCTGGTCTAAAGTAGTGCACTATATAGGGAATAGGGTGCCATTCTCTGGTCTAAAGTAGTGCACTATATAGGGAATAGGGTGCCATTCTCTGGTCTAAAGTAGTGCACTATATAGGGAATAGGGTGCCATTCTCTGGTCTAAAGTAGTGCACTATATAGGGAATAGGGTGCCATTCTCTGGTCTAAAGTAGTGCACTATATAGGGAATAGGGTGCCATTCTCTGGTCTAAAGTAGTGCACTATATAGGGAATAGGGTGCCATTCTCTGGTCTAAAGTAGTGCACTATATAGGGAATAGGGTGCCATTCTCTGGTCTAAAGTAGTGCACTATATAGGGAATAGGGTGCCATTCTCTGGTCTAAAGTAGTGCACTATATAGGGAATAGGGTGCCATTCTCTGGTCTAAAGTAGTGCACTATATAGGGAATAGGGTGCCATTCTCTGGTCTAAAGTAGTGCACTATATAGGGAATAGGGTACCATTCTCTGGTCTAAAGTAGTGCACTATATAGGGAATAGGGTGCCATTCTCTGGTCTAAAGTAGTGCACTATATAGGGAATAAGGTGCCATTCTCTGGTCTAAAGTAGTGCACTATATAGGGAATAGGGTGCCATTCTCTGGTCTAAAGTAGTGCACTATATAGGGAATAGGGTGCCATTCTCTGGTCTAAAGTAGTGCACTATACAGGGAATAGGGTGCCATTCTCTGGTCTAAAGTAGTGCACTATATAGGGAATAGGGTGCCATTCTCTGGTCTAAAGTAGTGCACTATATAGGGAATAGGGTGCCATTCTCTGATCTAAAGTAGTGCACTATATAGGGAATAGGGTGCCATTCTCTGGTCTAAAGTAGTGCACTGTATAGGGAATAGGGTGCCATTCTCTGGTCTAAAGTAGTGCACTATATAGGGAATAGGGTGCCATTCTCTGGTCTAAAGTAGTGCACTATATAGGGAATAGGGTGCCATTCTCTGGTCTAAAGTAGTGCACTATATAGGGAATAGGGTGCCATTCTCTGGTCAAAAGTAGTGCACTATATAGGGAATAGGGTGCCATTCTCTGGTCAAAAGTAGTGCACTATATAGGGAATAGGGTGCCATTCTCTGGTCTAAAGTAGTGCACTATATAGGGAATAGGGTGCCATTCTCTGGTCTAAAGTAGTGCACTATATAGGGAATAGGGTGCCATTCTCTGGTCAAAAGTAGTGCACTATATAGGGAATAGGGTGCCATTCTCTGGTCTAAAGTAGTGCCCTGTATAGGGAATAGGGTGCCATTCTCTGGTCTAAAGTAGTGCCCTGTATAGGGAATAGGGTGCCATTCTCTGGTCTAAAGTAGTGCACTGTATAGGGAATAGGGTGCCATTCTCTGGTCTAAAGTAGTGCACTATATAGGGAATAGGGTGCCATTCTCTGATCTAAAGTAGTGCACTGTATAGGGAATAGGGTGCCATTCTCTGGTCTAAAGTAGTGCACTGTATAGGGAATAGGGTGCCATTCTCTGGTCTAAAGTAGTGCACTATATAGGGAATAGGTGTGCCATTCTCTGGTCTAAAGTAGTGCACTGTATAGGGAATAGGGTGCCATTCTCTGGTCTAAAGTAGTGCACTATATAGGGAATAGGGTGCCATTCTCTGGTCTAAAGTAGTGCACTATATAGGGAATAGGGTGCCATTCTCTGGTCTAAAGTAGTGCACTATATAGGGAATAGGGTGCCATTCTCTGGTCTAAAGTAGTGCACTATATAGGGAATAGGGTGCCATTCTCTGGTCTAAAGTAGTGCACTGTATAGGGAATAGGGTGCCATTCTCTCGTCTAAAGTTGTGCACTATATAGGGAATAGGGTGCCATTCTCTGGTCTAAAGTAGTGCACTGTATAGGGAATAGGGTGCCATTCTCTGGTCTAAAGTAGTGCACTATATAGGGAATAGGTGTGCCATTCTCTGGTCTAAAGTAGTGCACTGTATAGGGAATAGGGTGCCATTCTCTGGTCTAAAGTAGTGCTCTATATAGGTAATAGGGTGCCATTCTCTGGTCTAAAGTAGTGCACTATATAGGGAATATGGTGCCATTCTCTGGTCTAAAGTAGTGCACTATATAGGGAATAGGGTGCCATTCTCTGGTCTAAAGTAGTGCACTATATAGGGAATAGGGTGCCATTCTCTGGTCTAAAGTAGTGCACTATATAGGGAATAGGGTGCCATTCTCTGGTCTAAAGTAGTGCACTATATAGGGAATAGGGTGCAATTCTCTGGTCAAAATTAGTGCACTATATAGGGAATAGGGTGCCATTCTCTGGTCTAAAGTAGTGCACTATATAGGGAATAGGGTACCATTCTCTGGTCTAAAGTAGTGCACTATATAGGGAATAGGGTGCCATTCTCTGGTCTAAAGTAGTGCACTATACAGGGAATAGGGTGCCATTCTCTGGTCTAAAGTAGTGCACTATATAGGGAATAGGGTGCCATTCTCTGGTCTAAAGTAGTGCACTATATAGGGAATAGGGTGCATTCTCTGGTCTAAAGTAGTGCACTATATAGGGAATAGGGTGCCATTCTCTGGTCTAAAGTAGTGCACTATATAGGGAATAGGGTGCCATTCTCTGGTCTAAAGTAGTGCACTATATAGGGAATAGGGTGCATTCTCTGGTCTAAAGTAGTGCACTATATAGGGAATAGGGTGCCATTCTCTGGTCTAAAGTAGTGCACTATATAGGGAATAGGGTGCATTCTCTGGTCTAAAGTAGTGCACTATATAGGGAATAGGGTGCCATTCTCTGGTCTAAAGTAGTGCACTATATAGGGAATAGGGTGCCATTCTCTGGTCTAAAGTAGTGCACTATATAGGGAATAGGGTGCATTCTCTGGTCTAAAGTAGTGCACTATATAGGGAATAGGGTGCCATATGGGACGCTGCCCCAACCACCAACACCATTCCTCTCCTTTCTCATTACATGACTGTTGTATTCTGCACACTCCGTCAAAGACACTCTGAGAGACATTCTAGTTAATGTAGCTGTGTTACAAGTGGTAGAGCGGGAACATTTTCCTGCTCCGTCTCCAGAAGCTTAGCTGCCTACCACATCATAATAAAGGTGACCTTGGTATTTTTCAGCTGTTTGCCCTGTCCTCATAACAAGCTGCAACGCTGATGTTCCAGGTGTGCAAATGAGGGATCCTCCTCCTCATTGTTTAAGAATAACAGAAAAAGCCTGAAAAGCCAGTCCTACAAAATGTCCCCACTGTGACATTCACACTGAGAGTACTTTCAATATTTTTCGAAAACATGTCAGAAAAGAGACACATCATGCATGCACAGATCACAATCATTTTCTAAAATCTATAATCATGAAAATCACAGGTGGGCAACATATGAAATGCATCTGTAAACCTTCCCTGTCAGCCATTTGAGAGGGAAAATAAGCGGTTAGCGTTTTCCATTTCAAACAGTTTGAGTCAAGGCTGCTCCTCATCCTGTCAGGCATCGAGACACTCACAGAAACAGATGAATCCTGTTTAAACTGGTGGTGATATTTATGTTATGGTTTGAGTCTTCCTAAAATAACTCTCACACATGTGGTTGATGTCTGATTAATGAGCATTCAAATGGGCATCTTTGATCTTGAGAACAGACACAATTTGCCTTTATGCCTGAAAACATTTATGAAATTCTACCGGAGGCTATATCAATCCCAAGAGCTAGGCTAACCATCTCCCCCACATTATATTGCTGATCCCCACCAACCCTCCACACTGATCCCAGCCAGCTACAGTACTACAGATTCCTATCACCTTTAAAAACACCTGCAATTTCAATAGCAGATACTTAAGCCAGAATCATAATTTCTCATTGATTCTTATTCTATTCTACAGTAATTTCATATTCTAAGCAGGTGGGGACACAACCTGTTTTGCTCTTGTGCAAACATACATCCAAGCCACAGAAGCAGCGTGTGTTGTGTGATTGTAAGGAGTGGTGCTGCCACCCTCTGATCTCATGTGAAACAGTCTGCCTCCAGACTCCAGGCAATGACAAACTTCCTCCTCTGTCCTTCAAATACCACATTGTCAAGTGAGCTGTTCTGAAATGGGATCAGGGCTGTGGCTTGATATCTTATAAACTGTACAGTTTGCTCATTCAAAAAGTCCTTGCTGTAGGTTCGGGCGGTCTCCATATTGTCATAGTGTTTCTGTACCATACCTGGGTATTAATATTAATTATTATACCATACTGGGGTATATGGTATTACGGGAAGTGCACACAAGGGGTGCCATTTCCCCCACCAACAAATTGGGATGCACAAAACAATTTAGGGAACATGGATATTGATTGTCTCTGCCAAATTTTTTATTGTATTTATTTAACCTTTATTTAACTAGGCAACTTAATAAGGAACAAATTCGTATTTACAATGACGGACTACCAAGAGGAAAAAGGCCTCCTGTGAGGAAGTAGGATAAAAATTAAAAATATAGGACAAAACACACATTAAGCAAAGAGAGACGCCACAACACTACATAAAGAGAGACACCACGACACTACATAAAGAGACACCACAACACTACATAAAGAGAGACACCACAACACTACATAGAGAGATACGCCACAACACTACATAGAGAGATACGCCACAACACTACATAAAGAGAGACACCACAACACTCCATAAAGAGAGACACCACAACACTACATAAAGAGAGACACCACAACACTACATAAAGAGAGACACCCCAACACTTCAAAAAGAGACACCACAACACTACATAGAGAGAGACGCCAAAACACTACATAAAGAGAGACACCACAACACTACATAAAGAGAGACACCACAACACTACATAAAGAGAGACACCACAACACTACATAAAGAGAGACACCACAACACTACATAAAGAGAGACACCACAACACTACATAAAGAGAGACACCACAACACTACATAAAGAGAGACACCACAACACTACATAGAGAGAGACGCCACAACAATACATAAAGAGAGACGCCACAACACTACATAGAGAGATACGCCACAACACTACATAAAGAGAGACGCCACAACACTACATAGAGAGATACGCCACAACACTACATAGAGAGATACGCCACAACACTACATAAAGAGAGACACCACAACACTCCATAAAGAGAGACACCACAACACTACATAAAGAGAGACACCACAACACTACATAAAGAGAGACACCCCAACACTTCAAAAAGAGACACCACAACACTACATAGAGAGAGACGCCAAAACACTACATAAAGAGAGACACCACAACACTACATAAAGAGAGACACCACAACACTACATAAAGAGAGACACCACAACACTACATAAAGAGAGACACCACAACACTACATAAAGAGAGACACCACAACACTACATAAAGAGAGACACCACAACACTACATAAAGAGAGACACCACAACACTACATAGAGAGAGACGCCACAACACTACATAAAGAGAGACGCCACAACACTACATAGAGAGATACGCCACAACACTACATAAAGAGAGACGCCACAACACTACATAGAGAGATACGCCACAACACTACATAAAGAGAGACACCACAACACTCCATAAAGAGAGACACCACAACACTACATAAAGAGAGACACCACAACACTACATAAAGAGAGACACACCAACACTTCAAAAAGAGACACCACAACACTACATAGAGAGAGACGCCAAAACACTACATAAAGAGAGACACCACAACACTACATAAAGAGAGACACCACAACACTACATAAAGAGAGACACCCCAACACTACATAAAGAGAGACACCACGACACTACATAAAGAGAGACACCACAACACTACATAAAGAGAGACACCACAAAACTACATAAAGAGATACACCACAACACTACATAGAGAGAGACGCCACAACACTACATAAAGAGAGACACCACAACACTACATAAAGAGAGACACCACAACACTACATAAAGAGAGACACCACAACACTACATAAAGCGAGACACCACAACACTACATAAAGAGAGACACCACAACACTACATAAAGAGAGACACCACAACACTACATAAAGAGAGACACCACAACACTACATAAAGAGAGACACCACAACACTACATAAAGAGAGACACCACAACACTACATAAAGAGAGACACCAAAACACTACATAGAGAGAGACGCCACAACACTACATAAAGAGAGACACCACAACACTACATAAAGAGAGACACCACAACACTACATAAAGAGAGACACCACAACACTACATAAAGAGAGACACCACAACACTACATAAAGAGAGACACCACAACACTACATAAAGAGAGACACCACAACACTACATAAAGAGAGACACCACAACACTACATAAAGAGACACCACAACACTACATAAAGAGAGACACCACAACACTACATAAAGAGAGACACCACAACACTACATAAAAAGAGACACCACGACACTACATAAAGAGAGACACCAAAACACTACATAGAGAGAGTCACCACAACACTACATAAAGAGAGACACCACAACACTACATAAAGAGAGACACCACAACACTACATAAAGAGAAACCACAACACTACATAAAGAGAGACACCACAACACTACATAAAGAGAGACACCACAACACTACATAAAGAGAGACACCACAACACTACATAAAGAGAGACACCACAACACTACATAAAGAGAGACACCACAACACTACATAAAGAGAGACACCACAACACTACATAAAGAGAGACACCACAACACTACATAAAGAGAGACACCACAACATTACATAAAGAGAGACACCACAACACTACATAAAGAGAGACACCACAACACTACATAAAGAGAGACACCACAACACTACATCAAGAGAGACACCACAACACTACATAAAGAGAGACACCACAACACTACATAAAGAGACCACAACACTACATAAAGAGAGACACCACAACACTACATAAAGAGAGACACCACAACACTTCATAAAGAGACACCACAACACTACATAGAGAGAGACGCCACAACACTACATAGAGAGACACCACAACACTACATAAAGAGAGACACCACAACACTACATAAAGAGAGACACCACAACACTACATAAAGAGAGACACCACAACACTACATAAAGAGAGACACCACAACACTACATAAAGAGAGACACCACAACACTACATAAAGAGAGACACCACAACACTACATCAAGAGAGACACCACAACACTACATAAAGAGAGACACCACAACACTACATAAAGAGACCACAACACTACATAAAGAGAGACACCACAACACTACATAAAGAGAGACACCACAACACTTCATAAAGAGACACCACAACACTACATAGAGAGAGACGCCACAACACTACATAGAGAGACACCACAACACTACATAAAGAGAGACACCACAACACTACATAAAGAGAGACACCACAACACTACATAAAGAGAGACACCACAACACTACATAAAGAGAGACACCACAACACTACATAAAGAGAGACACCACAACACTACATAAAGAGAGACGCCACAACACTACATAGAGAGATACGCCACAACACTACATAAAGAGAGACACCACAACACTCCATAAAGAGAGACACCACAACACTACATAAAGAGAGACACCACAACACTACATAAAGAGAGACACACCAACACTTCAAAAAGAGACACCACAACACTACATAGAGAGAGACGCCAAAACACTACATAAAGAGAGACACCACAACACTACATAAAGAGAGACACCACAACACTACATAAAGAGAGACACCCCAACACTACATAAAGAGAGACACCACGACACTACATAAAGAGAGACACCACAACACTACATAAAGAGAGACACCACAAAACTACATAAAGAGATACACCACAACACTACATAGAGAGAGACGCCACAACACTACATAAAGAGAGACACCACAACACTACATAAAGAGAGACACCACAACACTACATAAAGAGAGACACCACAACACTACATAAAGCGAGACACCACAACACTACATAAAGAGAGACACCACAACACTACATAAAGAGAGACACCACAACACTACATAAAGAGAGACACCACAACACTACATAAAGAGAGACACCACAACACTACATAAAGAGAGACACCACAACACTACATAAAGAGAGACACCAAAACACTACATAGAGAGAGACGCCACAACACTACATAAAGAGAGACACCACAACACTACATAAAGAGAGACACCACAACACTACATAAAGAGAGACACCACAACACTACATAAAGAGAGACACCACAACACTACATAAAGAGAGACACCACAACACTACATAAAGAGAGACACCACAACACTACATAAAGAGAGACACCACAACACTACATAAAGAGACACCACAACACTACATAAAGAGAGACACCACAACACTACATAAAGAGAGACACCACAACACTACATAAAAAGAGACACCACGACACTACATAAAGAGAGACACCAAAACACTACATAGAGAGAGTCACCACAACACTACATAAAGAGAGACACCACAACACTACATAAAGAGAGACACCACAACACTACATAAAGAGAAACCACAACACTACATAAAGAGAGACACCACAACACTACATAAAGAGAGACACCACAACACTACATAAAGAGAGACACCACAACACTACATAAAGAGAGACACCACAACACTACATAAAGAGAGACACCACAACACTACATAAAGAGAGACACCACAACACTACATAAAGAGAGACACCACAACACTACATAAAGAGAGACACCACAACATTACATAAAGAGAGACACCACAACACTACATAAAGAGAGACACCACAACACTACATAAAGAGAGACACCACAACACTACATCAAGAGAGACACCACAACACTACATAAAGAGAGACACCACAACACTACATAAAGAGACCACAACACTACATAAAGAGAGACACCACAACACTACATAAAGAGAGACACCACAACACTTCATAAAGAGACACCACAACACTACATAGAGAGAGACGCCACAACACTACATAGAGAGACACCACAACACTACATAAAGAGAGACACCACAACACTACATAAAGAGAGACACCACAACACTACATAAAGAGAGACACCACAACACTACATAAAGAGAGACACCACAACACTACATAAAGAGAGACACCACAACACTACATAAAGAGAGACACCACAACACTACATAAAGAGAGACACCACGACACTACATAAAGAGAGACACCAAAACACTACATAAAGACAGTCACCACAACACTACATAAAGAGAGACACCACAACACTACATAAAGAGAGACACCACAACACTACATAAAGAGAGAAACCACAACACTACATAAAGAGAGACACCACAACACTACATAAAGAGAGACACCACAACACTACATAAAGAGAGACACCACAACACTCCATAAAGAGAGACGTCACAACACTACATAAGAGACACCACAACACTCCATAAAGAGACACCACAACACTACATAAAGAGACACCACTACACTACATAAAGAGAGACACCACAACACTACATAAAGAGAGACACCACAACACTCCATAAAGTGAGATGCCACAACACTACATAGAGACGCCACAACACTACATAAAGAGAGACGCCACAACACTACATAGAGACGCCACAACACTACATAAAGAGAGACGCCACAACACTACATAAAGAGAAACGCCACAACACTCCATAAAGAGACTTAAGACAACACTCCATAAAGAGAGAGACACCACAACACTACATAAAGAGAGACACCACAACTCTACATAAAGAGAGACGCCACAACACTACATAAAGAGAGACACCACAACACTACATAAAGAGAGACACCACAACACTACATAAAGAGAGACACCACAACACTACATAAAGAGAGACACCACAACATAAAGAGAGACACCACAACACTACATAAAGAGAGACACCACAACACTACATAAAGAGAGACACCACAACACTACATAAAGAGAGACACCACAACACTACATAAAGAGAGACACCACAACACTACATAAAGAGAGACACCACAACACTACATAAAGAGAGACACCACAACATTACATAAAGAGAGACACCACAACACTACATAAAGAGAGACACCACAACACTACATAAAGAGAGACACCACAACACTACATCAAGAGAGACACCACAACACTACATAAAGAGAGACACCACAACACTACATAAAGAGAGACACCACAACACTACATAAAGAGAGACACCACAACACTACATAAAGAGATACAACACTACATAAAGAGACCACAACACTACATAAAGAGAGACACCACAACACTACATAAAGAGAGACACCACAACACTACATAAAGAGAGACACCACAACACTACATAAAGAGAGACACCACAACACTACATAAAGAGAGACACCACAACACTACATAAAGAGAGACACCACAACACTACATAAAGAGAGACACCACAACACTACATAAAGAGAGACACCACGACACTACATAAAGAGAGACACCAAAACACTACATAAAGAGAGTCACCACAACACTACATAAAGAGAGACACCACAACACTACATAAAGAGAGACACCACAACACTACATAAAGAGAGAAACCACAACACTACATAAAGAGAGACACCACAACACTACATAAAGAGAGACACCACAACACTACATAAAGAGAGACACCACAACACTCCATAAAGAGAGACGTCACAACACTACATAAGAGACACCACAACACTCCATAAAGAGACACCACAACACTACATAAAGAGACACCACTACACTACATAAAGAGAGACACCACAACACTACATAAAGAGAGACACCACAACACTCCATAAAGTGAGATGCCACAACACTACATAGAGATGCCACAACACTACATAAAGAGAGACGCCACAACACTACATAGAGACGCCACAACACTACATAAAGAGAGACGCCACAACACTACATAAAGAGAAACGCCACAACACTCCATAAAGAGACTTAAGACAACACTCCATAAAGAGAGAGACACCACAACACTCCATAAAGAGAGACGTCACAACACTACATAAGAGACACCACAACACTACATAAAGAGAGACACCACAACACTACATAAAGAGAGACACCACAACACTACATAAAGAGAGACACCACAACACTACATAAAGAGACACCACAACACTACATCAAGAGAGACACCACAACACTACATCAAGAGAGACACCACAACACTACATAAAGAGAGACACCACAACACTACATAAAGAGAGACACCACAACACTACATAAAGAGATACACCACAACACTACATAAAAAGACCACAACACTACATAAAGAGAGACACCACAACACTACATAAAGAGAGACACCACAACACTTCATAAAGAGACACCACAACACTACATAGAGAGAGACGCCACAACACTACATAGAGAGACACCACAACACTACATAAAGAGAGACACCACAACACTACATAAAGAGAGACACCACAACACTACATAGAGAGACACCACAACACTACATAAAGAGAGACACCACAACACTACATAAAGAGAGACACCACAACACTACATAAAGAGAGACACCACAACACTACATAAAGAGAGACACCACGACACTACATAAAGAGAGACACCAAAACACTACATAAAGAGAGTCACCACAACACTACATAAAGAGAGACACCACAACACTACATAAAGAGAGACGTCACAACACTACATAAGAGACACCACAACACTTCATAAAGTGAGACACCACAACACTCCATAAAGAGACACCACAACACTACATAAAGAGAGACACCACTACACTACATAAAGAGAGACACCACAACACTACATAAAGAGAGACCACAAAACTCCATAAAGAGAGACGTCACAACACTACATAAGAGACACCACAACACTCCATAAAGTGAGACACCACAACACTCCATAAAGAGACACCACAACACTACATAAAGAGAGACACCACAGTACTACATAAAGAGAGACACCACAAAACTCCATAAAGAGAGACGTCACAACACTACATAAGAGACACCACAACACTACATAAAGAGAGACACCACAACACTACATAAAGAGAGACACCACAACACTACATAAAGAGAGACACCACAACACTACATAAAGAGAGACACCACTACACTACATAAAGAGAGACACCACAACACTCCATAAAGTGAGACACCACAAAACTCCATAAAGAGACACCACAACACTACATAAAGAGAGACACCACTACACTACATAAAGAGAGACACCACAACACTACATAAAGAGAGACGCCACAACACTACATAAAGAGAGACGCCACAACACTACATAGAGACGCCACAACACTACATAAAGAGAGACGCCACAACACTACATAAAGAGAAACGCCACAACACTCCATAAAGAGACTTAAGACAACACTCCATAAAGAGAGAAACACCACAACACTACATAAAGAGAGACACCACAACTCTACATAAAGAGAGACGCCACAACACTACATAGAGACACCACAACACTACATAAAGAGAGACCTAAGACAACAACACAACATGGTAGCAACACAACATGGCAGCAGCACAACATGGTAGCAACACAACATGGCAGCAGCACAACATGGTAGCAACACAACATGGTAGCAACACAACATGGCAGCAGCACAACATGGTAGCAGCACAACATGGTAGCAGCACAAAACATGGTACAAACATTATTGGGCAGACAACAGCACAAAGGGCAAGAAGGTAGAGACAACAATACATCAGGCGAAGCAGCCACAACTGGCAGTAAGAGTGTCCATGATTGAGTCTTTGAATGAAGAGATGGAGATAAAACTGTCCAGTTTGAGTGTTTTTTGCAGCTTATTCCAGTCGCTAGCTGCAGCGAACTGAAAAGAGGAGCGACCCAGGGATGTGTGTGCTTTGGGGACCTTTAACAGAATGTGACTGGCAGAACAGATGTTGTATGTGGTGAATGAGGGTTGCTTCTTACCGAACCGAACCACATGACCTTTGTTTTGGAGGTGTTCAGAACAAGGTTAAGGGCAGAGAAAGCTTGTTGGACACTAAGAAAGCTTTGTTGTAGAGCGTTTAACACAAAATCCGGGGAGGGGCCAGCTGAGTATAAGACTGTATCATCTGTATCCAAAATGGATGAGAGAGCTTCCTACTGCCTGAGCTATGTTGTTGATGTAAATTGAGAAGAGCGTGGGGCCTAGGATGGAGCCTTGGGGTTCTCCCTTGGTGACAGGCAGTGGCTGAGACAGCAGATGTTCTGACTTTACACACTGCACTCTTTGAGAGAGGTAGTTAGCAAACCAGGCCAAAGACCCCTCAGAGACACCAATACTCCTTAGCCGGCCCACAAGGATGGAACGGTCTACCGTATCAAAAGCTTTGGCCAAGTCAATAAAAATAGCAGCACAACATTGCTTAGAATCAAGGGCAATGGTGACATCATTTAGGACCTTTAAGGTTGCAGTGACACATCCATAACATGAGCGGAAACCAGATTCCATACCAGAGAGAATAGTGTCAGTCAGTTGATTATTGACAAGTTTTCCCAACACTTTTGATAAACAGGTCAAGTTAGAAATTGGCCTATAACAGTTAGGATGAGCTTGATCTCCCTCTTTAAATAAAGGACGCACCGTGGCTGCCTTCCAAGCAATGGGAACCTCCCCAGAGAGGAGAGACAGGTTAAAGGTCAGAGACAGGCTTGGTGATGATAGGGGCAGCAACCTTAAAGAAGAAAGGGTCTAAACCATCTGACCCAGATGTTGTTTGGGGTCAAGTTTAAGGAGTTCCTTTAGCACCTCGGACTCAGTGACCGCCTGCAGGGAGAAACTTTGTAGCGGGGGAAAAAGAGGGAGGAGCATCGGGGCTAGTCACATTAGAAGGGCTGGGAGATGAGGAAGTGTTGGACGGGAAAGGAGGCATGGCTGAGTCAAATAGGAATCCTGACTTAATTAAGTGGTGATTAAAGAGCTCAGCCATGTGCTCCTTGTCATTAACAATCACATCATCAACATTAAGGGACATGGGCAGCTGTGAGGAGGAGGGTTTATTCTCCAGGTCTTTCACCGTTTTCCAGAACTTCTTGGGGTTAGACCCAGAGAGAGAACTGCTCCTTAAAGTAACTAACTTTGTCCTTCCGGATAGCCTGAGTGCACTTATTTCTCATTTGCCTGAACGACAGCCAGTCAGCCTGAGTATGCGTGTGCCAAGCCTTTCGCCAAATGGAATTCTTGAGGTGGAGTAACTCTGCCAGATCACGGTCGAACCAGGGGCTGAACCTGTTTTTAATTCTCATTTTCTTTATAGGGGCGTGTTTGTTAACAATACCACTGAAAATATCAAAAAAGAAGGTCCAAGCGTCTTCGACAGAGGGGATCAAGCTGATTCTATACCAATTTACAGAGGCCAGGTCATGAAGGAAGGCTTGCTCATTAAAGTTTTTCAGCAAGCGTCTATGACAAATCAGGAGAGGTCGTTTAACTGAGCAGCCATTACAAACACAGGCTGTAAAACAGTGATCACTAAGGTCATTACAGAAAACACCAGACTGATACCGATCAGGATTATTTGTGAGGATAACATCAAGGACAGTAGCCTCTAACCAAGAAGCTTGATCTTGACAGCTCTAACCTTCGGTTACACGGTTATCCGTAGTTCTGCCAGCCCTGGTACGGACGATAGAATATTACTGTCAACCACATTAGGTATCACATTGTAATGTATTACAAACCCACCTCCGGATGGAAAGAACAGACTCAGAGGACAAACTATTCTAACACAGACAGACACAAAGACAACCTCACTGCTTTGTTTGCAATCTAACACTGTGAGAGTCCTTCCGGATGTAAATAGTAGCAGTACTGGGATGATGACCAGCCTCTTGGCTGCCTGCTAGGCAACCTCATTCCAGGTCCACGCCATATGTTCACTGCAGGTAATAACATAGCCCTGGTCCCCTGGCACGCCATATGTTCACTGCAGGTAATAACACAGCCCTGGTCCCCTGGCACGCCATATGTTCACTGCAGGTAATAACACAGCCCTGGTCCCCTGGCACGCCATATGTTCACTGCAGGTAATAACATAGCCCTGGTCCCCTGGCACGCCATATGTTCACTGCAGGTAATAACACAGCCCAGGTCCCCTGGCACGCCATATGTTCACTGCAGGTAATAACACAGCCCTGGTCCCCTGGCACGCCATATGTTCACTGCAGGTAATAACACAGCCCAGGTCCCCTGGCACGCCATATGTTCACTGCAGGTAATAACACAGCCCTGGTCCCCTGGCACGCCATATGTTCACTGCAGGTAATAACACAGCCCTGGTCCCCTGGCACGCCATATGTTCACTGCAGGTAATAACACAGCCCAGGTCCCCTGGCACGCCATATGTTCACTGCAGGTAATAACACAGCCCTGGTCCCCTGGCACGCCATATGTTCACTGCAGGTAATAACACAGCCCTGGTCCCCTGGCACACCATATGTTCACTGCAGGTAATAACACAGCCCAGGTCCCCTGGCACGCCATATGTTCACTGCAGGTAATAACACAGCCCTGGTCCCCTGGCACGCCATATGTTCACTGCAGGTAATAACACAGCCCTGGTCCCCTGGCACGCCATATGTTCACTGCAGGTAATAACACAGCCCTGGTCCCCTGGCACGCCATATGTTCACTGCAGGTAATAACACAGCCCTGGTCCCCTGGCACGCCATATGTTCACTGCAGGTAATAACACAGCCCAGGTCCCCTGGCACGCCATATGTTCACTGCAGGTAATAACACAGCCCTGGTCCCCTGGCACGCCATATGTTCACTGCAGGTAATAACACAGCCCAGGTCCCCTGGCACGCCATATGTTCACTGCAGGTAATAACACAGATCTGGTCCCCTGGCACGCCATATGTTCACTGCAGGTAATAACACAGCCCTGGTCCCCTGGCACGCCATATGTTCACTGCAGGTAATAACACAGCCCTGGTCCCCTGGCACGCCATATGTTCACTGCAGGTAATAACACAGCCCAGGTCCCCTGGCACGCCATATGTTCACTGCAGGTAATAACACAGCCCTGGTCCCCTGGCACGCCATATGTTCACTGCAGGTAATAACACAGCCCAGGTCCCCTGGCACGCCATATGTTCACTGCAGGTAATAACACAGATCTGGTCCCCTGGCACGCCATATGTTCACTGCAGGTAATAACACAGCCCTGGTCCCCTGGCACGCCATATGTTCACTGCAGGTAATAACACAGCCCTGGTCCCCTGGCACGCCATATGTTCACTGCAGGTAATAACACAGCCCTGGTCCCCTGGCACGCCATATGTTCACTGCAGGTAATAACACAGCCCTGGTCCCCTGGCACGCCATATGTTCACTGCAGGTAATAACACAGCCCTGGTCCCCTGGCACGCCATATGTTCACTGCAGGTAATAACACAGCCCTGGTCCCCTGGCACGCCATATGTTCACTGCAGGTAATAACACAGCCCTGGTCCCCTGGCACGCCATATGTTCACTGCAGGTAATAACACAGCCCTGGTCACCTGGCACGCCATATGTTCACTGCAGGTAATAACACAGCCCTGGTCCCCTGGCACGCCATATGTTCACTGCAGGTAATAACACAGCCCTGGTCCCCTGGCACGCCATATGTTCACTGCAGGTAATAACACAGCCCTGGTCACCTGGCACGCCATATGTTCACTGCAGGTAATAACACAGCCCTGGTCCCCTGGCACGCCATATGTTCACTGCAGGTAATAACACAGCCCTGGTCCCCTGGCACGCCATATGTTCACTGCAGGTAATAACACAGCCCTGGTCCCCTGGCACGCCATATGTTCACTGCAGGTAATAACACAGCCCTGGTCACCTGGCACGCCATATGTTCCTGACATGTGTGAGAGAATCAAGCCCACCCCTCTATCTGTGAATGGGAGGAGCTTTGGCACTTGGCAGAATGAGCTGTCTGTGGCACATTTCACATTTCTCTCAAAATGGTATATTCTCATCTCCCACTCTCTTCTCCCTCACTGGCACCCTCTGATATATCAGAGAGGACAGCAATGGAAAGATGGTCGTGGAATGTAGCCTTCCGGTCAGGGAGACATGGAGATATGAATCGAGAAAAAGGAAGCTATTGTTCCTTCACTTAAACACATCTCTGAGTGGGGTGCAGCTTTAGACCCAAGACCTGGTAGGTCATCTGACAACAACCCTGTCATTTACACAGAGACACAGACACGGTGCAGACTACAGCCATCTGTAACTGAGCTCATTGACATTGTCTAGGTGGGGCTGATGATTTGCCGACATAATAACTTGGACCTTACCACGTCAGCTTTGTCATTTTGGCTTTGGTTAGGATCAGGTTGGCGTCGCGTATCATCTGCAGAATGTCTCCCATCTTGTTGACGGCATCTGGTTTTATCATAGCAAGAGTTCTGCAGGAAACAAGGGAAGAGAGAGACATGCTCTGTACATTGTGTGCCATGTGGACCGGAACCTGGGTTTAGTGTTCAGAACATCACATCTCTGACCAGAACATCACATCTCTCCAACCAGACAATGCTGCCAGCATTAGAAGGACTATTTCTCAGTCTGTCATCACATCTCTGACCAGAACATCACATCTCTCCAACCAGACAATGCTGCCAGCATTAGAAGGACTATTTCTCAGTCTGTCATCACAGCTCTGACCAGAACATCACATCTCTCCAACCAGACAATGCTGCCAGCATTAGACAGACTCTTTTTCAGTCTGTCATCATATCTCTGACCAGAGCCAAATGTATATACTTAGTTCTAGCCCTGACACTATGTTATCAATAAAACAATTTGGGGGCATTTTAATAATTGATAACAAGACATAACTTTACATATGGTAATAAGAGAGAGAGAGAGAGAGAGAGAGAGAGAGAGAGAGAGAGAGAGAGAGAGAGAGAGAGAGAGAGAGAGAGAGAGAGAGACAGAGGCAGAGAGAGAGAGAGACAGAGACAGAGAGAGAGAGACAGAGAGCAACAGAGACAGAGAGACAGACAGAGAGACACAGAGAGAGAGACAGAGACAGAGAGCAACAGAGACAGAGACAGAGAGCAACAGAGAGAGAGAGAGAGAGAGAGAGAGAGACAGACAGACAGAGAGACAGAGAGAGAGAGAGACAGACAGACGGAGAGACACAGAGAGAGAGAGAGACACAGAGAGAGAGAGAGAGAGACAGACAGAGAGACACAGAGAGAGAGACAGAGACAGAGAGCAACAGAGACAGAGACAGAGAGCAACAGACACAGAGAGCGAGAGAGAGAGAGAGAGAGAGAGAGAGAGAGAGAGAGAGAGAGAGAGAGAGAGAGAGAGAGAGAGAGAGAGAGAGAGAGTGAGTCCTAGTTAGTCTAGTATGTGAGAGTAGTACTGTGGGCTGAGCTGAGGTGTTTAGTATTCATCACAGAGCAGAGAAAGGCCTGTGGGGCTGTAGAAGGGTGAGTCATCCCAATGAGACAGAGACACGACTCTGAACAAACAAGACTCCTTACCACCTCCACGTCACACAATGCGTCCCCAATGGCACCCTATTCCCTATATAGTGCACTACTTTAGACCAGGGCCCATACGGTATTGTACTATATAGGGAAAAGTGTACCATTGGGGATCGACCCATAGCCCATAAATATTCAGTTACTGGCTCTGCAGGGTTCATTAAAGACGCATCAGACTAGTCAGTAGAGAGATCCTTGGTGAAAACCTGCTCCAGAGCACTCAGGACCTCAGACTGGGGCGAAGGTTCACCTTCCAACAGGAGAATGAGCACTCAGGACCTCAGACTGGGGCGAAGGTTCACCTTCCAACAGGAGAATGAGCACTCAGGACCTCAGACTGGGGCGAAGGTTCACCTTCCAACAGGAGAATGAGCACTCAGGACCTCAGACTGGGGCGAAGGTTCACCTTCCAACAGGAGAATGAGCGCTCAGGACCTCAGACTGGGGCGAAGGTTCACCTTCCAACAGGAGAATGAGCACTCAGGACCTCAGACTGGGGTGAAGGTTCACCTTCCAACAGGAGAATGAGCACTCAGGACCTCAGACTGGGGCGAAGTTCACCTTCCAACAGGAGAATGAGCACTCAGGACCTCAGACTGTGGCAAAGGTTCACCTTCCAACAGGAGAATGAGCACTCAGGACCTCAGACTGGGGCGAAGGTTCACCTTCCAACAGGAGAATGAGCGCTCAGGACCTCAGACTGGGGCGAAGGTTCACCTTCCAACAGGAGAATGAGCACTCAGGACCTCAGACTGGGGCGAAGGTTCACCTTCCAACAGGAGAATGAGCACTCAGGACCTCAGACTGGGGCGAAGTTCACCTTCCAACAGGAGAATGAGCACTCAGGACCTCAGACTGTGGCAAAGGTTCACCTTCCAACAGGAGAATGAGCACTCAGGACCTCAGACTGGGGCAAGGTTCACCTTCCAATAGGACAACGACCCTAAGCACACAGCCAAGACAACGCAGGAGTGGCTTCGGGACAAGTCTCTGAATGTCCTTGAGTGGCCCAGCCAGAGTCCGGACTTGAATCCGATTGAACATCTCTGGAGAGACCTGAAAATAGCTGTGCAGCGACGCTCCCCATCCAACCTGACAGAGCTTGAGAGGATCTGCAGAGAAGAATGGGAGAAACTCCCCAAATACAGGTGTGCCAAGCTTGTAGCGTCATACACAAGAAGACTTGAGGCTGTAATCACTGCCAAAGGTGCTTCAACAAAGTACTGAGTAAAGGGTCTGAATACTTATGTAAATGCGATATTTCAGTTTTTATTTTATTTTTGCAAAATGTTCTAAAAACCTGTTTTTGCTTTGTCATTATGGGGTATTGTGTGTAGATTGATGAGGGGAAAAAAACCATTTTATCAATTTTAGGATGTAACCTAACAAAATGTGTAAAAAGCCAAGGGGTCAGAATAATTTCCGAAGGCACTGTGTGTTCATATAACTAGTAATAAAGGGACAGATAGTAAACAGCAGCAGCCAATGTGATGAGTCAAAAGAGTTATTGCAAAAATGGTCAATGCAGATAGTCCAGTTAGCTATTTTTAATGTGGCATGACCACAACCAGTCATGATGTTTTCATCTGATTGTCAAACAAATCACTTCAAAAAGTATGTTACCGTCGCACGTTCATCCAAAATATAAGTGCCTTTGAACGGGGTATGGTAGTAGGTGCCAGGCGCACCGGTTAGAGTGTGTCAAGAACTGCAACACTGCTGGGTTTTTCACACTCAACAGTTTCCTGTGAATCCTGTGTGTATCAAGAATGGTCCAAAGGAGATCCAGCCAACTTGAGAACTGTGGGAAGCATCGGTGTCAACATGGGCCAGCATCCCTGTGGAACACTTTCCACACCTTGTAGAATCCATGTATTTTAGTCAATGCCACTCCGACATTGCTCATCCTAATATTTATATTTTCTTAATTCCATTATTTTACTTTTAGATGTGTGTATTGTTGTGAATTGTTAGATACTACTGTACTGTTGGAGCTAGAAACACCAGCATTTCGCTACACCCGCAATAACATCTGCTAAATATGTGTATGTGACCAATAAAATTGGATTTGATTTGATGCTCCGACAAATTGATTCTGTTCTGAGGGCAAAAGGGGTGCAACTCAATATTAGGAAGGTATTCCGAAATGGACCTGGGGCTTTCCCACCATTACCCGATATGCATAAATAAATAAAATATAGAGACCCGTTCCGAACGGACCCTAATAACTGTAATAAAAGCGAACATCATTACCATCGTAATAAACTAAAACAGGAGGCAACCGTCATAAAGTCGAATCGGCTTAACAGATAACGTGTGTTATTTAACATCACTACTAAAACAGTACTCCCTTATAGGAAAGGGTCATTGTTTACAAGTTGCTATCTATCCCATAAACCCATTGTTGAAAACCACATATTTTCATCTTCTTCTGTGGTTTGGTAACTTCCTGTTCTTCGACGGACTCTGGCCGGGCTGAAGAAGACGCAGGGTTTGTAAGTATGCGGCGTCCGTCTCGCAACGGAGCCTTCAACCGCAAGGGGGCAAAGTTTAATTATAATAATATTGATATGAAATATATGTATGGAAATAAATTATTGATCTATTATTAATTATTATTCGGCTGTATGGATTCCTAAACTTTTTTTTTGTGGGGGCCTTTTTTGTCAACAATGTGACCTCATTAACCTGAGGACAGTGGCCAGGCTAAACCCCTCACCATCTCCTTTCCTCACCATCTCCTTTCCTCACCATCTCCTTTCCTCACCATCTCCTTTCCTCACCATTTCCTTTCCTCACCATTTCCTTTCCTCACCATTTCCTTTCCTCACCATCTCCTTTCCTCACCATTTCCTTTCCTCACCATCTCCTTTCCTCACCATCTCCTTTCCTCACCATCTCCTTTCCTCACCATCTCCTTTCCTCACCATCTCCTTTCCATTTTGAAACAACTTGCTGAAGCAAGACAGAATGAAAGGAAACAACTTGCTGAAGCAAGACAGAATGAAAGGAAACAACTTGCTGAAGCAAGACAGAATGAAAGGAAACAACTTGCTGAAGCAAGACAGAATGAATGGAAACCAGTTGCTGAAGCAAGACAGAATGAAAGGAAACCAGTTGCTGAAGCAAGACAGAATGAGAGCGATGAACTGAGCAGCCCACGACAGGGGGTCGTTTGTCGAGGGGGGGGACATTTTATATTTTTAAATGACTACTATTACTATAATTGTTTAACTAGACGGTAATTGTCCATGAAGTACAATTGATGGGACTTGTTTTAACTCTTTAAAAGTAACTTTTTTTTGGGTAGTGGTAGAAGTTTAAAAAGTCTTACTTTACTATTTAAAGCAAAGCAGTTTTAAAGTATGTATGGTTTTGAAAAACTTTACAGTAATGATAGTGTCTGCAGTAGTAATAATAATAATAATAATAATAATAATAATAATATGCCATTTAGCAGACGCTTTTATCCAAAGCGACTTACAGTCATGTGTGCATACATTTTTGTGTATGGGTGGTCCCGGGGATCGAACCCACTACCTTGGCGTTACAAGCGCCGTGCTCTACCAGTTGACTGGTTATAGTTATAGTAGTGGTAGGGACTGGTTATAGTTATAGTAGTGGTAGTGTCTACAGTAGTAATGGTAGTGACTGGTTATAGTTATAGTAGTGGTAGTGACTGGTTATAGTTATAGTAGTGGTAGTGACTGGTTATAGTAGTGGTAGTGACTGGTTATAGTTATAGTAGTGGTAGTGTCTGGTTATAGTTATAGTAGTGGTAGTGTCTACAGTAGTAATGGTAGTGACTGGTTATAGTTATAGTAGTGGTAGTGACTGGTTATAGTTATAGTAGTGGTAGTGACTGGTTATAGTTATAGTAATGGTAGTGACTGGTTATAGTTATAGTAGTGGTAGTGACTGGTTATAGTTATAGTAATGGTAGTGACTGGTTATAGTTATAGTAGTGGTAGTGTCTACAGTAGTAATGGTAGTGACTGGTTATAGTTATAGTAGTGGTAGTGACTGGTTATAGTTATAGTAGTGGTAGTTTCTACAGTAGTAATGGTAGTGACTGGTTATAGTTATAGTAGTGGTAGTGACTGGTTATAGTAGTGGCAGTGGTAGTGACTGGTTATAGTTATAGTAATGGTAGTGACTGGTTATAGTTATAGTAGTGGTAGTGACTGGTTATAGTTATAGTAGTGGTAGTGACTGCAGTAGTAATGGTGTTGACTGGTTATAGTTGAAAAAGTAGGTAGATGACAAGTTAGTATAGCATGAACCTGTGAAAGTTGGTTTGGTGTATCAAGCTTCAAAGGTTGAAGAGTTACTGTTGGTTAGTTATATTATGCTAACTCATGCACATGTATATAGTTATTACTTAATAAAAGTTTTAAAGAATGTGAAGTTAGTATAGCATGAACCTGTGAAAGTTGGTTTGGTGTCTCTAGCTTGAACGGTTGAAGAGTTACAATTATTGTTGGTATGTATTATATGCAAATATATTCACATTTAAGAAGTTATAATTTATAGCGCAGACCAGAGCAGTAGTTGTAGTCAGTAGTTGTGGTCAGCAGTTGTGGTTTTGTGGTGTTTGGTTGTGTGGTCAGTAGTTGTGGTCAGTAGTTGTGTGGTCAGTAGTTGTGGTTTTGTGGTGTTTGGTTGTGTGGTCGGTAGTTGTGGTCAGTAGTTGTGTGGTCAGCAGTGTTCAGTAGTTTTGTTCAGTAGTTGTAGTCACTAGTTGTGTGGTCAGTAGTTGCGTGGGTGTGGTCAGTAATTGTGGTCAGTAGTTGTGGTGGTCAGTAGTTATGGTGATTAGATGTGTGGCCAGTAGTTGTGTGGTTGTGGTCAGTAGTTGTGTGGTCAATATTTGTGTGGTTGTGGTCAGTAGTTGTGGTCAGTAGTTGTAGTCAGTAGTTGTGTGGTCAGTAGTTGAGTGGTCAGTAGCTGTGTGGTTGTGGTCTGTAGTTGTGTGGTCAATATTTGTGTGGTTGTGGTCAGTAATTGTGGTCACTCTTCACCCTCATCATTTTTGCCCTCTGCATCTGTGAGTATCCACGGCTCCGTTTGGGCTGCTCAACACAGAGCTGTTAGTGGACGTTCGCTTGCCACTTTTTGTCACGCTAAACTCAGACAAACAGCTGTCACTTTTTATGGGTAGAATTCCTAATCCGCTCTATCCAATCAGAGGGGTACAGCCCGCACTCCAAACTAGAGCACGGAGCATGATCCTGAGAAGGAGGACGACGCTAGTGAGCATTACCAATCTTCTCTTTATCATTCTAGGTCGCCCAGACCGGGGAAGCATTTGAAATCTTTGTGCTAGCTGTTCAGTCCGAAACAGATTTACAAATCATGGGAATTTGTGGAGCTATAAAGACGTTCTCTCTCTCTCTCTCTCTCTCTCTCTCTCTCTCTCAGAGTCAAGCATTGCTAGGCAACAGTAGCCTTGGCAACACTGCTCCCTTATGGCTAAAGCCAGTGTGAGAAACATGCTAACATACAGTACGTTTGTGCTTTAATACTAAATAAATACTGCACTTTGACCCACAAAACGTATTTGCTAGATTCATGATAGTGTTGTTGGACAAAGCAAGGAAAGTGAACTTCAAAACATTATGTAGTTTTATTGGAATTTGCAGCTGTCGTTGGTAAATAATTTATCTGCCAGCTTCTGACATGACTTACTGCAGCTAGAAAGAGCGCAGTTGATGGGTTACTAAAACATCTACTGATTGGTAGACGCTATTCCTAATCCGTTTTCAGATTTGACAAGCAGAGGAGTAGATGTTATACCCTCTATGTTTCTGTCTGACTTGTTGGAGGAGTGGTCAAAACGGCAGTTGTTTGGAAAAAGTTGGGGAAAAAATGTGGTAATGCAGTCACTAAAACAGCTGTATTGTTATACTGAACAAAAATATAAATGCAACATGCAACAATTTGCAACAAAGATTTTTCTGAGTTACAGTTCATATAAGGAAATCAGTCAATTGAAATAAATAAATTAGGCCCTAATCTATGGATTTCACATGACTGGGCAGGGGCGGAGCCATGGGTGGGCCTGGGAGAGCATAGGCCCACCCACTGGGGCCCCCCTTCCCCAGACGATCCCGCAGGTGAAGAAGCCGGATGTGGAGGTCCTGGGCTGGCGTGGTTACATGTGACCTGCGGTTGTGAGGCCGGTTGGACGTACTACCAAATCCTCTAAAACGACGATGGAGGCGGCTTATAGTAGAGAAATTAACATAGAATTATCTGGCAACAGCTCTGGTGGACATTCCTGCAGTCAGCATGCCAATTAAACGCTCCCTCAAAACTTGAGACATCTGTGGCATTGTGTTGTGTGACAAAACTGCACATATTAGAATGTTCTTTTATTGTCCCCAGCACAAGGTGCATCTGTGTAATAATCATTGTGTAAAGGTCATGCTTTAATCAGCTTCTTGATATGCCACACCTGTCAGGTGGATGGATAATCTTGACAAAACATAAAATGCTCACTAACAGGGATCTTAACAAATTTGTGCAGAACATCTGAGAGAAATAAGCTTTTTTGTGCGTATGGAAAATTTCAGGAAACTTTTATTTGTTTTTTATTTATTTATTCATGAACCATGGGACCAACACTTTACATGTTGCGGTTATATTTTTGTTCAGTATAGATCCGTAGCGGATATTTTGGATCCGCAAACAGATTTGAATAGAAGAGAAGTAGAGGAAGATTTCATACACTCTAACCTTTTGTCTAACTCTTTGGAATAGTGCTCAAAACGGCAGTTGTTTGCAAAAAAGTTACAGAAAATGTTGTTGTTGCGGTTACTAAAACAGCTGTAACTTTTTATCAGAATACGATTTTGTTCAAACGCCAGATTTGAGTAGCAGATAAGTAGAGGAAGATGTAAAACCCTATAACGTTTTGTCTGTTGTTGCAAAGCGGTCAAAGTAGCTGATTTTGTGTCAAAAGTTGCATTATTGCATTTACAGTGAACGGAAGTTGGATGTGATGATGTCACAATGAGGCCTATTAGAATCTTGAGGAAATCTAATGTAAGATGGAGGACAAAAAGGGGGGACAAAAAAATATAGAACTTCAAAAGTATTAAATATATCAAAAAGTTGCATACAAACACAATATTCCGGATCGATCTGCACGTTTTACAGTTTGAATGGCGTTTGTAGCTTCAACGTGTAGGAGGAGTAGTGTTCCAAAGAAGAAGAAGTATGTCGAAGACTTAGAATGGGACGTTTGCTTTGCAAGTCCCATTAACTACGCTCAGCTCATAAGGCCCCTTGTTGATGTGAGACCTAAGGCAATTGCCTCTTCTGCCTAATGGTAAATCCGCCAGTGCATCAACCTCTAAACAGTGCATAATAATTATCTGTCTGTCTCCCTACAGGATGTCAGAAGAATGACAACTGCATCCCCTAAGGAGGTCTCCCGAGTGGCGCAGTCTAAGGCACTGCATCGCAGTGCTAGCTGTGCCACTAGAGATCCTGGTTCGAATCCAGGCTCTGTCGTAGCCGGCCGCGACCGGGAGACCGATGGGGCGGCGCACAATTCGTCCAGGGTATGGGAGGGAATGGCCGGCAGGGATGTAGCTCAGTTGGTAGAGCATGGCGTTTGCAACGCAAGAGTTGTGGGTTCGATTCCCACGGGGGGCCAGTATGATTTTTCTTATTTATAATAATGTATGCACTCACTAACTGTAAGTCCCTCTGGATAAGAGCGTCTGCTAAATGACTAAAATGTAAAATGTAAAAACGTGAGGTCAGAGGTGCGAGGTCAACTCAGTGTGTAGTCTGGTCTGTCAATCTATCAAGAGCATGTGGAACAGCACAATACGAATAGATGGAATGTTAAACAGCATGCTATCATTGATCATTCCCAGCCTTTAACAGTGTATTGCTGCTTGTTCTTTGGAGATGTTGCACCACCACAGCAACTTACAGTGGCTTGCGAAAGTATTCACCCCCCTTGGCATTTTTCCTATCTTGTTGCCTTACAACCTAGAATTAAAATAGATTTTTTGGGGGTTTGTATCATTTGATTTATCACAACATGCCTACATTTACATTACATTTACATTTTAGTCATTTAGCAGACGCTCTTATCCAGAGCGACTTACAGGAGCAATTAGGGTTAAGTGCCTTGCTCAAGGGCACATTAACGTCATTTAGCAGACGCTCTTATCCAGAGCGACTCACAAATTGGTGCGTTCACCCTAAAGCCAGTGGGATAACCACTTTACAATTTGGGGGGGGGGGGGGGGTTAGAAGGATTACTTTATCCTATCCCAGGTATTCCTTAAAGAGGTGGGGTTTCAAATGTCTCCGGAAGGTGGTGAGTGACTCCGCTGTCCTGGCGTCGTGAGGGAGCTTGTTCCACCACAGGCGGCAGGTAGTTTAGTGGGTAAGAGCGTTGTGCCAGTAACCGAAAGGTCGCTGGTTCTAATCCCCGAGCTGACTAGGTGAAAAATCTGTTGATGTGCCCTTGAGCAAGGCACTTAACCCTAATTGCTCCTGTAAGTCACTCTGGATAAGAGCGTCTGCTAAATGACAAAAAAAAAAAAAAAAGATGCAAAATATTTTTTGGTGTGAAACAAACAAGAAATAAGACAACAAAACAGAACTTGAGCGTGCATAACTATTCACCCCCCCCCAAAGTCAGTACTTTGTAGAGCCACCTTTTAAAGCAATTACAGCTGCAAGTCTCTTGGGGTATGTCTCTATAAGCTTGGCACATCTAGCCACTGGGATTTTTGCCCATTCTAGAAGGCAAAACTGCTCCAGCTCCTTCAAGTTGGATGGGTTCCACTGGTGTACAGCAATCTTTAAGCCATACCACAGATTCTCAATTGGATTGAGGTCTGGGCTTTGACTAGACCATTCCAAGACATTTAAATGTTTGGGTTTGCACCAGACATAGCGTTTTCCTTGATGGCCAAAAAGCTCAATTTTAGTCTCATCTGACCAGAGTACCTTCTTCCATATGTTTGGGGAGTCTCCCACATGCCTTTTGGCGAACACCAAATGTGTTTGCTTATTTCTTTCTTTAAGCAATGGCTTTTTTCTGGCCACTCTTCCGTAAAGTCCAGCTCTGTGGAGTGTACGGCTTAAAGTGGTCCTATGGACAGATACTCCAATATCCGCTGTGGAGCTTTGCAGCTCCTTCAGGGTTATCTTTGGTCTCTTTGTTGCCTCTCTGATTAATGCCCTCCTTGCCTGGTCCGTGAGTTTTGGTGGGCGGCCCTCTCTTGGCAGGTTTGTTGTGGTGCCATTTTCTTTCTATTTTTTAATAATGGATTTATTGGTGCGCCGTGTGATATTCAAAGTTTCAGATATTTTTTTATACCCCAACCCTGATCTGTACTTCTCCACAACTTTGTCCCTGACCTGTTTGGAGAGCTCCTTGGTCTTCATGGTGCCGCTTGCTTGGTGGTGCCACTTGCTTAGTGGTGTTGCAGACTCTGGGCCATTCAGAACAGGTGTATACAGTTGAAGTCGGAAGTTTACATACACCTTAGCCAAATACATTTAAACTCAGTTTTTCACAATTCCTGAAATATAATCCTAGTAAGAATTCCCTGTTTTAGGTCAGTTAGGATCACCACTTTATTTTAAGAATGTGAAATGTCAGAATAATAGTAGAGAGAATGATTTATTTCAGCTTTTATTTATTTAATCACATTCCCAGTGGGTCAGAAGTTTACATACACTCAATTAGTATTTGGTAGCATTGCCTTTAAATTGTTTAACTTGGGTCAAACGTTTTCAGGTAGCCTTCCACAAGCTTCCACAATAAGTTGGGTGATTTTTGGCCCATTCCTCCTGACAGAGCTGGTGTAACTGAGTCAGGATTGTAGGCATCCTTGCTCGAAAACGCTTTTTCAGTTCTGCCCACAAACTTTCTATAGGATTGAGGTCAGTGCTTTGTGATGGCCACTCCAATACCTTGACTTTGTTGTCCTTAAGCCATTTTGCCACAACTTTGGAAGTATGCTTGGGGTCATTGTCCATTTGGAAGACCCATTTGTGAGCAAGCTTTAACTTCCTGACTGATGTCTTGAGATGTTGCTTCAATATATCCACATAATTTCCCTTCCTCATGATGCCATCTATTTTGTGAAGTGCACCAGTCCCTCCTGCAGCAAAGCAACCCTACAACATTATGCTGCCACCCCCGTGCTTCACGGTTGGGATGGTGTTCTTCGGCTTGCAAGCGACCCCCTTTTTCCTCCAAACATAACGATGGCCATTATGGCCAAACAGTTCTATTTTTGTTTCATCAGACCAGAGTACATTTGTCCAAAAAGTACGATCTTTGTCCCCATGTACCGTTGCAAACCGTAGTCTGGCTTTTTTTATGGCGGTTTTGGAGCAGTGGCTTCTTCCTTGCTGAGCGGCCTTTCAGGTTATGTCGATATAGGACTCCTTTTACTGTGGATATAGATACTTTTGTACCTGTTTCCTCCAGCATCTTCACAAGGTCCTTTGCTGTTGTTGTGGGATTGATTTGCACTTTTCGCACCAAAGTACGTTCATCTCTAGGAGACAGAACGCATCTCCTTCCTGAGCGGTATGACGGCTGTGTGGTCCCATGGTGTTTATACTTGCGTACTATTGTTTGTACAGATGAACGTGGTACCTTCAGGCGTTTGGAAATTGCTCCCAAGGATGAACCAGACTTGTGGAGGTCTACAATTGTTTTTCAGAGGTCTTGGCTGATTTCTTTTGATTTTCCCATGATGTCAAGCAAAGAGGCACTGAGTTTGAAGGTAGGCCTTGAAATACATCCACAGGTACACCTCCAATTGACTCAAATTATGTCAATTAGCCTAACAGAAGCTTCTAAAGCCATTACATCATTTTCTGGAATTTTACAAGCTGTTGAAAGGCACAGTCAATTTAGTGTATGTAAACTTCTGACCCACTGGAATTGTGATACAATGAATTATAAGTGAAATAACCTGTCTGTAAACAATTGTTGGAAAAATTACTTGTGTCATGCACAAAGTAGATGTCCTAACCGACTTGCCAAAACTATAGTTTGTTAACAAGAAATGTGTGGAGTGGTTAAAAAACGAGTTTTAATGACTCCACTGAGATGATGTGACAGATCATGTGACACTTAGATTGGACACAGGTGGACTTAATTTAACTAATTATGTGACTTCTGAAGGTAATTGGTTGCACCAGATCTTATTTAGGGGCTTCATAGCAAAGGGGGTGAATACATATGCACGCACCACTTCTCCGTTATTTATTTTTTAGAATTTTTTGAAACAAGTAATTTTTTTCATTTCACTTCACCAATTTGGACTATTTTGTGTATGTCCATTACATGAAATCCAAATCAAAATCCATTTAAATTACAGGTTGTAACGGAACTAAATAGGAAAAACGCCAAGGGGGATGAATACTTTTGCAAGGCGCTGTACATATTACCTCTCTTTCTTGCTGCCGAGCTTGTTTCCTGTGTACTGGTCTCCATATCCAATCAGGTCGAGTTGACGGGAGAACACGTTCACACGGTTTCCAACAAACAGGTCCTCCTGGTGAAGCTCATCGTATTTGGTCCGCCTCAGGAAGGTACGCTGGTTCTTCACATCAAACTGGAAAGAAAACAAAATCTAATTTCTAGCAGGTCCAAATAAAGTAACAAAAGACCTGAGCATTTCAAGCCTGAGTATTCACTGAGGAAAAAAACAGATGACTTGTTTTATGCAGATAGACATGAGCTGATAGTTTCTTCAATAGAGTATGAGTCATAATATCCTTAAAACCTAGCGGTCAAACAAGGAAATGGTTCCAATCATTTTAACACCATTCATTTTTCCAATAGGGGATTTTAGAAACATTTAAAATAAGGGCTGTGTTTTGTGTAGGCTTACCCTGGGGTGACGTTTTGATAACCGTGTAAATCTCTCTAAGACAAGGTGACTTTTATCAATTTATATCTGCCTGTATATACCCCCAAAACTGAAATGCTAATTAACTGCTAATGTGGCTATCATAAAGAACTACAAATGCCATGATGATCTGAACGAGACTGCTGAATTCGAGGCAAAGGTAAGAATCTCTGGATTAACGATCTAATGTTAGCTAAATTTAGTAATGAATAAATTGGCAACATTTCTATAATTGACAATTCTGTGAACCGTCTTGTGCAAGTTTTAAATTGACACAATACTTGTTAGCAAAGGTGTCTGCTATAGATGACGTGCAGGAGCTTGCAGGGATTTGTAGCCTTGCATGATGTCTACTTTGATGCTAATTAGCATTTTCGAATCTGAGAGGAAATGGAGCCGAATATATAAATAAAAGTCACCTTGTCGGAGAGAGATTTACAAGGTTATCAAAACTTCACGCCACGGTAAGCCTACACGAAACACAGCCCTTATTTTAAATGTTTCTAAAATTCCCTATGGGAATAATGAATGGTGGAAATACGATTGGAACCATTTCCCTGTTTGACCGCTAGGTTTTATGGGTATTATGAGGGGCTCTATTCTAGACATTATTGAGCCACTATTTTTCTCAGAGGAATCTATCAAAATGGGGATATGATTTGTAAACAAAGTAGTTAAACATTAAACTGAAATGCACTTTGCATGGTACATGTTGCAACACTGATAGTGAAGGGTCAACGTCAGGGCGTTTACATGTTGCAACACTGATGTTGAAGGGTCAACGTCAGGGCGTTTACATGTTGCAACACTGATAGTGAAGGGTCAACGTCAGGGCGTTTACATGTTGCAACACTGATAGTGAAGGGTCAACGTCAGGGCGTTTACATGTTGCAACACTGATGTTGAAGGGTCAACGTCAGGGCGTTTACATGTTGCAACACTGATGTTGAAGGGACAACGTCAGGGCGTGTGGATGTGATACCCTGGTTTGGTTCCCTGGACCCTGGCACATTGCCAGAAAAAAAGGCTACTATTCACTTTCATGTATACTGAACAAAAATTTAAAACGCAACATCTTCCACGATTTTACTGAGTTCATATAAGAAAATCAGTCAATTGAAATAAATTCATTAGGCCCTAATCTATGGATTTCACATGACTGGGCAGGGGCGGAGCCATGGGTGGGTCTGGGATGGCATAGGCCCACCCACTGGGGAGCCAGGCCCAGCCAATCAGAATGAGTTTTTCCCACAAAAGGGCTGTAATTACAGACAGAAATACTCCTCAATTTCATCAACTGTCCAGGTGGCTGGTTAAAGATGATCCCGCAGGTAAAGAAGCCAGATGTGGAGGTCCTGGACTGGCGTGGTTACACGTGGTCTGCGGTTGTGAGGCCGGGTGGACGTACTGCCAAATTCTCTAAAATGACGTTGGAGGTGGATTATGGTAGAGAAATTAACATTACATTCTCTGGCAAGAGCTCTGGTGGACATTCCTGCAAAACTTGAGACATCTGTGGCATTGTGTTATGTGACAAAACTGCACATTTTAGAGTGGACTTTTATTGTCCCCAGCACAAGGTGCACCTGTGTAATGATCATGCTGTTTAATCATCTTCTTGATATGCCACACCTGTTTGGTGGATGGATTATCCTGGCAAAGGAGAAATGCTCACTAACAGGGATGTAAACACAATTGTGAAAAAAATATGAGATAAATATGTTTTTTGTGCATATGGAACATTTCTGGGATCTTTTATATCAGGTCATGAAACAGGGGATCATCACTTTACATGTTGCGTTTATATTTTTGTTCAGTATATTTTAAGTAACTTCAGGGTAGGCTTTGCAAGACACAGATCCTACATCGTACAAGCCTGAAGCTCAGACAGAGGACAATATGTAAGATTGAAAAGGGCGAGTAGAAATAGATCTAAAGACACTTTTGGTCCTCAAAACATCCTCTGGTATCAGCATCTTCCCCACACTGCCTACACCACGGGGCCGTGCCATTACCTAGCTATCTTACCATCTCCACAGAGCCATCTTTGGGGTAGAACAGCAGCTGGTAACGGCGCAGTAGAGCAGCACTGGGGTCATACCACTCTGCCAGGAAGGCAAAACGCTCCTCCTAAAGACAGGACAACAGCGGGAAGCAGAGGGATGTCATGACAGTGACCTAACACAGGTTAAGGGTGCAGGTTACAAGGGTGTAAATCAATTCAAATCAAATTTTATTTGCCACATGCGCCGAATACAACAGGTGTAGACTTTACAGTGAAATGCTTACCAATAATGTTAAGTCAAAAATAGATAAGTAAAAAATAAAAATGTGTTCGAGACCACCTAAAGCAAGACCAATTCAAGACCAAGACCGGAGCAAATGGAGTCAGAGTAAAGACCGGAGGGGGCCAAACCGAGTCGAGACCGAGACCGGAGGGGGCCAAACCGAGTCGAGACCGAGACCGGAGCAAATGGAGTCAGAGTAAAGACCGGAGGGGGCCAAACCGAGTCGAGACCGAGACCGGAGCAAATGGAGTCAGAGTAAAGACCGGAGGGGGGCCAAACCGAGTCGAGACCGAGACAAGGGGGCCAAGACAAGACCGAGACCAAATGTGAGTCCAATTCAAGACCATGATTGTACTTTTGTCAAATCACCACCATAATAAAAGTTGAAAATGTCCAGTATTTCTGAGTTCATATTTCACAACAACATTTAGAGTCTTTAGACATTCAGAATAGTGAAAAAATGCATGCTGGGGGAAAACAGAGCCACTCACCACTTACTAACCCAAACACAGTGGGGAACAATGGGCCTTCTACGCCTTCAGAGAAGGGCTAAGGATTGATAAAATAATTATTATTATAATGACAATTATATTATTATTTTCAATGATGTTCTGATTTAATCTCGTCCATTTTTGTTGGAAAGGGTTAACACTGAAGAGGAAAAAAATATCCAATCAGGGTTTTTCTTTGCTGGTCTCTGGGGAGATACATCTAGCTAGCTAGCTAAGTCAGCCATTGGCTAGGCCATCAGAAGCTAGATAAAGGCATCTGCCATTCAACTGTATTAGGGCAACATTTTGGAGTGACAGTGGAATCAACCAATCACATTTTGACTTAATGGGTGGGACTGTTTTTAAAAAAACGTATGGAAACTTCTGCCTTCTTGAAGGCCAACAGGTAATAATATAAATAATAATAATATAATATGCCATTTAGCAGACGCTTTTATCCAAAGCGACTTACAGTCATGCGTGCATACATTTTTCTTGTGTATGGGTGGTCCCGGGGATCGAACCCACTACCTTGGCGTTACAAGCGCCGTGCTCTACCAGCTGAGCTACAGGTCACTGCGCAATAGTGAGCAGTAGTTTTCCCGCGGTCTAGCTAGCTAGCTTTGGTTGTCGGCTAGTTTGCAGCGGCTGCAGCAAATGTAATCAAAGAGGATGTTTTTTAGCTTCTCCCTTTTGAAGAATAACTTTCAACAAGAAGTTAAGTTTCAAATTATCATCATCTGGTGAGTGAAACTGTGTTTTTTATTGCAGCTTGCTGTTGTTAGCCATCTCTTTTGAAAATAACTTATGTGAGTGACACATTGTTCCATTTAAAGTGGAACTGACAGCATTTTAGCAACATGAAATCTTATTCAAATCTGTTCATATTCACCCCCAGGAAGAATATGACACTTTTTAAACATTTTCTGACAAGCGACCACTTAGATATGGTCATTTTCACATTTTCATAAATTCTTAGAATGTTTGTGAATTACGTATACTAAGGCATTTGTGAAAATTCTATAGAAATATAGAGTGGGAAAGCGGCTATGCATTTGGACAATTAATAGACACTGCAGTAAATAAAACCGAATAAAAACATCTGTCTTGTCCAGGACCGGAGTCTACACAGACCGGTGCACCGTAGCCAATCAGAGCTACAGTAGGCTTTCATACAAACAAGCCATTTGCCACACGGACCTGCCATCATTCACTTTGAACTGGACTGTGTGTTTACAGGCAGTTGCAACAGCGCGACTTTAGATCATTAGAACGTATTCGTCGAAAGCCACAAAATACACCTGAATGGATTTCTGCAAATATGTAAACATCACGGGAGTCCTCTTACATTTGGGAACTTTATAGTCCTATTGATCAAACAACCATGAAAAGGTAGGCTCTCTCTCCCTCAGTTATGCACATCAACAACAAGATCAACAACTAATGCTAGCCAGAGCAAGAGGAGCTAAAATCTAATGAAGGAACATTAGATAAACTCTCTCAAACTTTTTCAGCTAGTTGGCCATCAAACTTGCCCTAATAAACGATGGAGAATTGTAGCCTCCTTGTCCGTCTGCAGCTTGCCTGCCAATGCATGCTTGTCCCAACCAAGCACCCAAGCTAACTTGGTAAAGTTGGCTAGCTTGCTAGCTAGCTACTTCCAGACACAAATGAGGGGGCTTTATTTGGCTCATCGCGCTCTAGCGACTCCTTGTGGCGGGCCGGGCACCTGCAGGCTGACTTCGGTTGTCAGTTGAACAGTGTTTCCTCCTACACATTGGTGCAGCTGGCTTCCGGGTTAACCGGGCGGGTGTTAGGAAGCGCGGTTCGGTGGGTCATGTTTCAGAGGACCTTAGCCTCTCCCGAGCCCGTTGGGGAGTTGCAGCGATGAGACAAGATCATAATCGGGGAGAAAAAGGGGGTAAAATACCCAACAAATATATAAAAAATATATATAATAACACAAACCTGTCACACACTGAAGGCCTATAGGTTTGCCACTGCGCAAACATGTCTATAATAGATATTAAGGCTGTTAAGATACTGTATTAATGTTTAAAGAGAGTTGTGTATATATTTGGCCTGGCGAAGCGGTTTTATGCGCTTACTGAATGGAAGCTGATAATTATGAGTTTTTTTACTCTGCAGGTCTCGGGAAGAAATTACGAGTCCTCACTGCCCGAGACCGAGTACAAATGTATTCGACACTGAGACAAGACACTGAGGGGTACACTACAGAACACTAACTGAATTGACCTTATAGCTCATTAATCCATTAGGCCTCCATTTATATTTCTTCAGGCTATCATGACCATGTTAAATTATTCAAGATGGTCCACTTTAAAGTCTGAAGTACACTAAATGCTTAGCCATCATTGACTCCACACTGCCCTTCGTTAGTCTCGCCTTTGACTTGAGGACAAACAGAGCTGGGGAGGCTATTTTTACCCTGCCATCATCAGCATAGCGGCGACAGAGCTGACAATAAAAGCTCTCTATACAAACACACAGTCTAGAGGCCATACTGTCTGTCATTAAACCTTCCAAAGTAGATTATTCCAGAAACTTTAATTATATTATTTAGGCACAGATAAGCAAATAACCATGATCAAGTGACTCTGCTAGAATACAAAGAAGTCACCGAGGTACCAACGTAATATCAACCCCTGCATTCGGAAGCTGCTGAGGTATGGCATTTAACAAGGTTGAAAATGAAGTTTTTAGGTGATATTTGATCTATTTCATGCTGGAAATTGTGGACAGCTTGTAGACATTAGGTAGATCAAGTATCAGACAGTACAAAGAGGGGTAGAGTTGACCCAAGGACAACCAGCTATCTATATTGGGATTGATTTGCCAGAGGAAAAAACAGCTATTTATCCTTGGGATTGATTTGACCGAGGGACAACCAGCTATCTATCCTTGGGATTGATTTGACCGAGGGACAACCAGCTATCTATCCTTGGGATTGATTTGACCGAGGAACAACCTGCTATCTATCCTTGGGATTGATTTAACCGAGGAACAACCAGCTATCTATCCTTGGAGCTGATTTGACCGAGGAACAAGAAGCTATGTATCCATGGAATTGATTTGACTGAGGAACAACCTGCTATCTATCCTTGGGATTGATTTGACAGAGGAAGACAAATTATAGGTAAAAGTGCTAAACATTGGCATACAATTAAAATGAGTCAGCTAACTCCTCCTGATTGGGTAAATGAGTCAGCTAACTCCTCCTGATTGGTTAAATGAGTCAGCTAACTCCTCCTGATTGGGTAAATGAGTCAGCTAACTCCTCCTGATTGGTTAAATGAGTCAGCTAACTCCTCCTGATTGGTTAAATGAGTCAGCTAACTCCTCCTGATTGGTTAAATGAGTCAGCTAACTCCTCCTGATTGGGTAAATGAGTCAGCTAACTCCTCCCAATTGGTTAAATGAGTCAGCTAACTCCTCCCAATTGGTTAAATGAGTCAGCTAACTCCTCCTGATTGGGTTAATGAGTCAGCTAACTCCTCCTGATTGGTTAAATGAGTCAGCTAACTCCTCCTGATTGGTTAAATGAGTCAGCTAACTCCTCCTGATTGGGTAAATGAGTCAGCTAACTCCTCCTGATTGGGTAAATGAGTCAGCTAACTCCTCCTGATTGGGTAAATGAGTCAGCTAACTCCTCCTGATTGGGTAAATGAGTCAGCTAACTCCTCCTGATTGGGTAAATGAGTCAGCTAACTCCTCCTGATTGGGTATATGAGTCAGCCTCCTGCTCCGTGGCTTGACGACTCATTGCGAGCTCACAGAAGAGGACTCCGGGCAGCCGAGCAGAAATGGAGGAAAACTAGACTCCCTGCGGACCCGTCATCTTTTCACTCCCTCCTCTCTACATTCTCTTCCTCTGTTTCCGCTGCGAAAGCCACTTTCTACCACTCTAAATTTCAAGCCTCTGCCTCTAACCCTAGGAAGCTCTTTGCCACCTTCTCCTCCCTGCTGAATCCTCCTCCTCCCCCTCCCTCTCTGTGGATGACTTCGTCAACCATTTTGAAAAGAAGGTTGACGACATCCGATCCTCATTTATTAAGTCAAATGACACTGCTGGTCCTGCTCACACTGCCCTACCCTATGCTTTGACTTCTTTCTCCCCTCTCTCTCCAGATGAAATTTGGCGACTTGTGACGGCCGGCCGCCCAACAACCTGCCCGCTTGACCCTATCCCCTCCTCTCTTCTCCAGACCATTTCCGGAGACCTTCTCCCTTACCTCACCTCGCTCATCAACTCATCCTTGACCGCTGGCCATGTCCCTTCCGTCTTCAAGAGAGCGAGAGTTGCACCCCTCCTCAAAAAACCTACACTCGATCCCTCCGATGTCAACAACTACAGACCAGTATCCCTTCTTTCTTTTTTCTCCAAAACTCTTGAGCTTGCCGTCTCTAGCCAACTCTCCTGCTATCTCTCTCAGAATGACCTTCTTGATCCAAACCAGTCAAGTTTCAAGACTGGTCATTCAACTGAGACTGCTCTTCTCTGTGTCACGGAGGCTCTCTGCACTGCTAAAGCTAACTCTCTCTCCTCTGCTCTTATCCTTCTAGACCTATCCGCTGCCTTTGATACTGTGAACCATCAGATCCTCCTCTCCACCCTCTCCGAGTTGGGCATCTCCGGCGCTGCTCACTCTTGGATTGCGTCCTACCTGACAGGTCGCTCCTACCAGGTGGCGTGGCGAGAATCTGTCTCCGCACCACGTGCTCTCACCACTGGTGTCCCCCAGGGCTCAGTTCTAGGCCCTCTCCTATTCTCTCTATACACCAAGTCACTTGGCTCTGTCATATCCTCACATGGTCTCTCCTATCATTGCTACGCAGACGACACACAATACATTTTCTCCTTTCCCCCTTCTGATAACCAGGTGGCGAATTGCATCTCTGCATGTCTGGCAGACATATTAGTGTGGATGTCGGATCACCACCTCAAGCTGAACCTCAGCAAGACGGAGCTGCTCTTCCTCCCGGGGAAGGACTGCCCGCTCCATGATCTCGCCATCACGGTTGACAACTCCATTGTGTCCTCCTCCCAGAGTGCAAAGAACCTTGGCGTGACCCTGGACAACACCCTGTCATTCTCCGCTAACATCAAAGCGGTGACCCGATCCTGCAGGTTCATGCTCTACAACATTCGCAGAGTACGACCCTACCTTACACAGAAAGCGGCACAGGTCCTAATCCAGGCACTTGTCATCTCCCGTCTGGATTACTGCAACTCGCTGTTGGCTGGGCTCCCTGCCTGTGCCATTAAACCCCTACAACAAATCCAGAATGCCGCAGCCCGTCTGGTGTTCAACCTTCCCATGTTCTCTCACGTCACCCCGCTCCTCCGCACACTCCACTGGCTTCCAGTTGAGGCTCGCATCTACTACAAGACCATGGTGCTTGCCTACGGAGCTGTGAGGGGAACGGCACCTCCATACCTTCAGGTTCTGATCAGACCCTACACCCAAACGAGGGCACTACGTTCATTCACCTCTGGCCTGCTAGCTCCCCTACCTCTACGGAAGCACAGTTCCCGCTCAGCCCAGTCAAAGCTATTCGCTGCTCTGGCACCCCAATGGTGGAACAAGCTCCCCCACGACGCCAGGACAGCGGAGTCACTGACCACCTTCCGGAGACACTTGAAACCCTACCTCTTTAAGGAATACCTGGAATAGTATAAAGTAATCCTTCTTCCCCCACCCCCCCCAAAAAAGTTGAATGCACCAATTTGTATGTCGCTCTGGATAAGAGCGTCTGCTAAATGATGTAAATGTAAATGTAAGCTAACTCCTCCTGATTGGTTAAATGAGTCAGCTAACTCCTCCTGATTGAGTAAATGAGTCAGCTAACTCCTCCTGATTGGTTAAATGAGTCAGCTAACTCCTCCTGATTGAGTAAATGAGTCAGCTAACTCCTCCTGATTGGTTAAATGAGTCAGCTAACTCCTCCTGATTGAGTAAATGAGTCAGCTAACTCCTCCTGATTGAGTAAATGAGTCAGCTAGCTTTTTCTTATTAGGTAAATGAGTCAGCTAGCTTCTTCTGATTGAGTAAATGAGTCAGCTAACTCCTCCTGATTGAGTAAATGAGTCAGCTAACTCCTCCTGATTGAGTAAATGAGTCAGCTAACTCCTCCTGATTGAGTAAATGAGTCAGCTAACTCCTCCTGATTGAGTAAATGAGTCAGCTAACTCCTCCTGATTGAGTAAATGAGTCAGCTAACTCCTCCTGATTGAGTAAATGAGTCAGCTAACTCCTCCTGATTGAGTAAATGAGTCAGCTAACGCCTCCTGATTGGGTAAATGAGTCAGCTAACTCCTCCTGATTGAGTAAATGAGTCAGCTAACTCCTCCTGATTGGTTAAATGAGTCAGCTAACTCCTCCTGATTGAGTAAATGAGTCAGCTAACTCCTCCTGATTGAGTAAATGAGTCAGCTAACTCCTCCTGATTGAGTAAATGAGTCAGCTAACGCCTCCTGATTGGGTAAATGAGTCAGCTAACTCCTCCTGATTGAGTAAATGAGTCAGCTAACTCCTCCTGATTGGTTAAATGAGTCAGCTAACTCCTCCTGATTGAGTAAATGAGTCAGCTAACTCCTCCTGATTGAGTAAATGAGTCAGCTAACTCCTCCTGATTGGTTAAATGAGTCAGCTAACTCCTCCTGATTGAGTAAATGAGTCAGCTAACTCCTCCTGATTGGTTAAATGAGTCAGCTAACGCCTCCTGATTGGGTAAATGAGTCAGCTAACTCCTCCTGATTGAGTAAATGAGTCAGCTAACTCCTCCTGATTGGGTAAATGAGTCAGCTAACTCCTCCTGATTGGGTAAATGAGTCAGCTAACTCCTCCTGATTGAGTAAATGAGTCAGCTAACTCCTCCTGATTGAGTAAATGAGTCAGCTAACTCCTCCTGATTGGGTAAATGTGTCAGCTAACTTCTTCTGATTAGGTAAATGAGTCAGCTAACTCCTCCTGATTGGGTAAGAGTGCCTTCTACATTAAAACACATAGCCAAACACTGTATCGGCTAAGTAGTGAATCATCACTGACTCATAACTAGAGCTGTTGTCAATGTGTATTGATTTAACACTGGGTCAATCACTAACACCAATTTTACAGAGTTGATGATTTTGCACTAGGCCAGAGTGTGCCCTCTACAAATTGAATCAATCACTGGCTGTGTCTGAAATTTCACCCTGCACCATATATAGTGCACTACTGTTGACCAGAACTCTATAGGCCCTGGTCAAAAGCAGTGCACTATATAGTGAATAGGGTACCATTTAAGACACTGCCATTGCCTCTAAAGCCCCATGTCGTTGCATACTTGGGGCATGCGGATGTCACTGACGCTCGTTTAATGTGAGCGGGCCAGAGATGCAATCTGAGGGCTACTGATCCTGTTTTGAGCAGTCCCAGACATCCCAATATGTTCAAACGTTTGATTTGTAGACTCTCGAGCCGGAGCCATGACTTTAACCAAAGTGTCAAATCGTTACAGCTCTGAATTTCACAAGCAGAATTTCACAAGCAGAATTTCACAAGCAATGTTATTCAATTCAAAATGTTGGCTAGATATTTCAACTCTATATGGCAAGCGTCAATGTCTGACTGAAAACTTTTTATGAGGCTGCTTTTTGCCACAGCTCATTGTAGCTACGTTAACAATCTAATCACGTCATTGTTTTGGCGAGACGGCGTGGTGGTACGGAGAATCCTCACGACCAAGTTGAGGTCCTCTGTAGCTCAGCTGGTAGAGCACGGCGCTTGTAACGCCAGGGTAGTGGGTTCGATCCCCGGGACCACCCATACGTAAAAATGTATGCGCACATGACTGTAAGTCGCTTTGGATAAAAGCGTCTGCTAAATGGCATATTATTATTATTATTATTATTAAGAATCTTGTAGTGTGTGACCCCGTCCGTCCGTCCGTCTCTGCCACATAATTTAGTATACGCACCACTACGTTGGCAAGACAAAAAACTACAGGAAAGTTGAATGTGAGAGGCTGAACAATGTTAGGATTTTGAAAGTAGTGTAGTGTACACCCAGCCTAAACTAACACCTGTGCTAGCCAGGCCAAGTTCTGATAACTAGATCCATGTGGGTCTCCAGCCACACAGAGCAGAGCAGGGCTTTCGTTTCAGCCAGCTCTGGGAAGAGAACGATCTGCCATAGTTTCTCAGACACCTGCTGTCCAACATTGCTATCATTGGAAACATACCCTGCTGCTGCCTGCACTAAACTAAGGCAGATCAATATTCCTCACGAAATGAATCACGTACAGTGAACGATAGACTAGGTAAGAAGAGATTGTTACACAGTCAATACAGAATGCAGCTTATACCGTGGTTGTGGAGCTAAAGGGCTTAAACCTGCTTAGAAAATGGTACTGGTCCATATTCCCAAAGAGCCTCAGAGCGCTGATCTGAGTATCTAGTCCCCCTGTCTTATTCATTATGATCCAAAAAAGGCAAAACTGACCCTGGATCAGCACTCATACTAACATTACAATACATTCATAACAGATTTCACAGCACACTAAGTGTGTGCCCTCAGGCCCCTACTCCACTACAACACAAAATCCATGTGTAAGTGTGTGTATAGTGCGTATGTTATCGTGTGTGTGTATGCATGTGTCTGTGTCTGTGTTTGTGTTGCTTCACAGTCCCTGCTGTTCCATAAGGTGTATTTGTATCTGTTTTTTAAATCTGATTCTACTGCTTGCATCAGTTACTTGATGTGGAATAGAGTTCCATGTAGTCATGGCTCTATGTAGTACTGTGCGCCTCCCATAGTCTGTTCTGGACTTGGGGACTGTGAAGAGACCTCTGGTGGCATGTCTTGTGGGGTATGCATGGGTGTCCGAGCTGTGTGCCAGTAGTTCAAACAGACAGCTCGGTGATTTCAACATGTCAATACCTCTCACAAACACAAGCAGTGATGAAGTCAATCTCTCCTCCACTTTGAGCCAGGAGAGATTGACATGCATATTATTAATGTTTGCTCTCTGTGTACATCCAAAGGCCAGCCTTGCTGCCCTGTTTTGAGCCAATTGCAATTTTCCTAAGTCTCTCTTTGTGGCACCTGACCACACGACTGAACAGTAGTCCAGGTGCGACAAAACTAGAGCCTGTAGGACCTGCCTTGTTGATTGTGCTGTTAAGAAGGCAGAGCAGCGCTTTATTATGGACAGACTTCTCCCCATCTTAGCTACTGTTGTATCAACATGTTTTGACCATGACAGTTTACAATCCAGGGTTACTCCAAGCAGTTTAGTCACCTCAACTTGGTCAATCTCCACATTATTTATTACAAGATTTAATTGAGGTTTGGAGTTTAGTGAATGATTTGTTCCAAATACAATGTTTTTAGTTTTAGAAATATTTAAGACTAACTTATTCCTTGCCACCCACTCTGAAACTAACTGCAACTCTTTGTTAAGTGCTGCAGTCATTTCAGTCGCTGTAGTAGCTGACGTGTATAGTGTTGAGTCATCCGCATACATAGACACTCTGGCTTTACTCAAAGCCAGTGGCATGTCGTTAGTAAAGATTGAAAAAAGTAATGGGCCTAGACAGCTGCCCTGTGGAATTCATTTACATCATTTAGCAGACGCTCTTATCCAGAGCAACTTACAAATTGGTGCATTCAACTTATGATAGCCAGTGGGACAACCACTTTTTTTTTATTTTGTTGGAGAGGCTTCCATTAAAGAACACCCTCTGTGTTCTGTTAGACAGGTAACTCTTTATCCACATTATAGCAGGTGGAGTAAAGCAATAACACATACGTTTTTCCAGCAGCAGACTATGATCGATAATGTCAAAAGCCGCACTGAAGTCTAACAAAACAGCCCCCACAATCTATTTATCATCAATTTCTCTCAGCCAATCATCAGTCATTTGTGTAAGCGCTGTGCTTGTTGAATGTCCTTCTCTATAAGCATGCTGAAAGTTTGTTGTCTGATTTGTTGTCTGAATTTGTTGTCTGAATGAGCCATCTGATTCAATGAATGATGGAGCTGAGTTTGCCATTTTGTTTACTATAAAATAGCATTGTATCTGGTCAAACACCATTTTTTCCAACAGTTTACTAAGGGTTGGTAACAGGCTGATTGGTCGGCTATTTGAGCCAGTAAAGGGTGCTTAGTTAGCGGAAAGACTTTTGCTTCCCTCCAGGCCTGAGGGCACACACTTTCTATTAGGCTTAAATTGAAAATAAGGCAAATAGGAGTGGCAATATCGTCCGCTATTATCCTCAGTAATTTTCCATCCAAGTTGTCAGACCCCGGTGGCTTGTCATTGTTGATAGACAACAATAATTTTTTCACCTCTTCCACACTCACTTTACGGAATTCAAAATTAAAACGTTTGTCTTTCATAATTTGGTCAGATATACTTGGATGTGTAGTGTCAGCGGTTGTTGCTGGCATGTCATGCCTAAGTTTGCTAATCTTGCCAATGAAAAAATAATTAAAGTAGTTGGCAATATCAGTTGGTTTTGTGATGAATGAGCCATCTGATTCAATGAATGATGGAGCTGAGTTTGCCTTTTTTCCCAAAATGTCATTTAAGGTGCTCCAATCATTCTTTATGTAATTTATCTTTGTTTCATTGTGTAGTTTCTTCTTCTTTTTATTCAGTTTAATCACATTATTTCTCAATTTGCAGTACGTTTGCCAATCGGTTGTGCAGCCAGACTTATTTGCCATTCCTTTTGCCTCATCCCTCTCAAACATACCATTTTTCAATTCCTCATCAATCCACAGGGATTTAACCGTTTTTACAGTCATTTTCTTAATGGGTGCATGCTTATTAGTAACTGGAATAAGACATTTCATAAATGTGTCAAGTGCAGTGTCTGTTTGCTCCTCATTACACACTACGGACCAACATATATTATTTACATCAACAACATAGGAATCACTACAAAACGTATTGTATGACCTCTTATAAACAACTTTAGTTTTCCTAGATATGGCTACTATATTGTGATCACTACATCCAATGGATTTGGATACTGCTTTCAAACAAATCTCTGCAGCATTAGTAAAGGTATGATCAATACATGTTGATGATTTAATTCCTGTGCTGTTTGTAACTACCCTGGTAGGTTGATTGATAACCTTAACCAGGTTGCAGGCACTGGTTACAGTTTGAAGCTTTCTCTTGAGTGGGCAGCCTGATGAAAGCCAGTCAATATTTACAGTGCCTTGCAAAAGTATTCATCCCCCTTGGCGTTTTTCCTATTTTGTTGCATTACAACCTGTAATTTAAATGGATTTTATTTGCATTTCATGTAATGGACATACACAAAATAGTCCAAATTGGTGAAGTGGAATGAAAAAAATTATTAACGGAAAAGTGGTGCGTGCATATGTATTCACCCCCTTTGCTATGAAGTCCCTAAATAAGATCTGGTGCAACCAATTACCTTCAGAAGTCACATAATTAGTTAAATAAAATCCACCTGTGTGCAATCTAAGTGTCACATGATCTGTCACATCATCTCAGTATATATACACCTGTTCTGAAAGGCCCCAGAGTCTGCAACACCACTAAGCAAGGGGCACCACCAAGCAAGCAGCACCATGAAGACCAAGGAGCTCTCAAAACAGGTCAGGGACAAAGTTGTGGAGAAGTACAGATCAGGGTTGGGTTTATAAAAAAATATCAGAAACTTTGAACATCCCACGGAGCACCATTAAATCTATTATTAAAAAATGGAACGAATATGGTACCACAACAAACCTGCCAAGAGAGGGCCACCCACCAAAACTCACAGACCAGGCAAGGAGGGCATTAATCAGAGAGGCAACAAAGAGACCAAAGATAACCCTGAAGGAGCTGCAAAGCTCCACAGCGGAGATTGGAGTATATGTCCATAGGACCACTTTAAGCCGTACACTCCACAGAGCTGGGCTTTATGGAAGAGTGGCCAGAAAAAAGCCATTGTTTAAAGAAAAAAATAAGCAACAACACATTTGGTGTTCGCCAAAAGGCATGTGGGAGACTCCCCAAACATATGGAAGAAGGTACTCTGGTCAGATGAGCATAAAATTTAGCTTTCTGGCCATCAAGGAAAACGCTATGTCTGGTGCAAACCCAACACCTCTCATCACCCTGAGAACACCATCCCCACAGTGAAGCATGGTGGTGGCAGCATCATGCTGTGGGGATGTTTTCATCGGCAGGGACTGGGAAACTGGTCAGAATTGAAGGAATGATGGATGGCGCTAAATACAGGGAAATTCTTGAGGGAAACCTGTTTCAGTCTTCCAGAGATTTGAGACTGGGACGGAGGTTCACCTTCCAGCAGGACAATGACCCTAAGCATACTGCTAAAGTAACACTTGAGTGGTTTAAGGGGAAATATTTAAATGTATTGGAATGGCTTAGTCAACGCCCAGACCTCAATCCAATTGAGAATCTGTGGTATGACTTAAAGATTACTGTACACCAGCGGAACCCATCCAACTTGAAGGAGCTGGAGCAGTTTTGCCTTGAAGAATGGGCAAAAATCCCAGTGGCTAGATGTGCCAAGCTTATACATTTACATTTTAGTCAATTAGCAGACGCTCTTATCCAGAGCAACTAACAGTTAGTGAGTGCATACATTTTCATACTGGCCCCCCGTGGGAAACGAACCCACAACCCTGGCATTGCAAGCGCCATGCTCTACCAAATGAGCTATAGAGACATACCCCAAGAGACTTGCAGCTGTAATTGCTGCAAAAAGTGGCTCTACAAAGTATTGACTTTGGGGGGGTGAATAGTTATGCACGCTCAAGTTCTGTTTTGTTGTCTTATTTCTTGTTTGTTTCACAATCAAAAATATCTTCAAAGTGGTAGGCATGTTGTATAAATCAAATGATACAAACCCCCCAAAAATCAATTTTAATTCCAGGTTGTAAGGCAACAAAATAGGAAAAATGCCAAGGGGGGTGAATACTTTCGCAAGCCACTGTAAATCACACAGAAAGTATACCTCTCCATTGATATCACATACATTATCAAGCATGTCACACGTGTTATCCAGATACTGACTGTTAGCACTTGGTGGTCTATATCAGCTTCCCACCAGAATGGGCTTTAGGTGAGGCAGATGAACCTGTAGCCATATTACTTCAACAGTATTTAACATGAGATCCTCTCTAAGCTTTACAGGACTGTGGTTCTGAATATAAACAGCAACACCTCCCCCATTGGCATTTCTATATTTCTGTAAATGTTATAACCTTGTATTGCTACCACTGTATCATCAAATGTATTATCTAAGTGAGTTGCAGAGATAGTCAGAATATGAATGTCATCTGTTACTAGCAAATTATTGATTTCATGAACCTGGTTTCTTAAGCTACATATGTTAACTTGGACTATTTTGAGCACTTTTCTTCTGGGATGCTTACTTGTTTTTATTGCTTTACTGGGAAGCTTAGCGGCAGTAGATGTGCTCATGTTCTTTATGTTAGTGCAGGGTGAGCTGCACACAGTGGACTTCTTGCTAGGGTGCACCGCCTCAGTGCTAACAGTATAAATTAGGTTTCTTATATTGTGTCTACCGACGGCCCTGGTGTAATGTACATTTTCTGAAACGTTTCGACAACTATGCGTCACAATTGTAGGGATTAGCTGAGCTGGGCTTGGGTCATTGTTAAGTCATTGTCTCAACGCAGCCTTATAATAATAATAATAATAATAATAATAATAATATGCCATTTAGCAGACACTTTTATCCAAAGCGACTTACAGTCATGGGTGCATACATTTTGTTTTTGTGTATGGGTGGTCCCGGGGATCGAACCCACTACTCTGGCTTTACAAGCGCCATGCTCTACCAGCTGAGCTACAGAGGACCACTGTGAAAGGATCCAGGAACCCAAATGATTTGGGTGGATCCCATCCTCCTTATAAAATGTGTTGTGTTTCCAAAAGGTATCGAAATTGTCAACATAAATTACACCCATTGAGCTGCAGCTTATTTATTGTGCCGAATTTGCCCATGTACCTCTAAGCTAGTCTACAATGCACATCACATACAGTCAGTGCATTATCACACTCATAGTTGGTCAACTGATTGCTTGGCAGGCAAGCCAAATTCTGGTTAGTTAACTGTCATACTTACTGTGCTGGTCTCCTAGTTGGACATGTCATGGACGGATGAGACAAGCGCATGGCCAATGATATGAAAAACAAAACGATATACATGTAAGTGTTGGGGAAAACTCTGTCACCATCCTCTCCCCACAAATGCCTTCATAGCAGCTATAAATGATGAATAGCAGCTATAAATGATGAATAACACGGTGGGACGTTAGATAGAGATATAGGCCAAACATGCTTCTGCTCTGACAGATTTTCTGTCCATCACACAACCTGGACAGTGCATTGTGGGGAAATTACGCCATCTGCCGGTAGACAATACGGGAACTAATTTACCACAATGGCCTGGGGAGCCTAATGTTAGCAAGCAAAAATGTATTCTTTGTGTAAAGTATTTCAACTGACTAAGTAACTTCGCATGGTTGTATGATGTTAGAATTACAACCATATCTTGTTTCTGCCTGCATCTTCAACAACTGCATGAGTGACTGTCTAGCTAACTACGTTGGTTAGCTAGCTAACGCATTCATATATATATATACACACACAGTCATTGCGCTAACGATAGCTAGCTTTGCTAGCCAAAGTTCGCTAACGACGGTTCACTGCTACCTAAATGTCATCGTATCGTATGCCATTTCAAAAAGTTATAGCATGTCTTTTAATGCTTTGGTAGCACCTACATTTATGACACCACGAGGGAAGCTTGGGATGCTTTATCTTACCATTATTTTAGCTAGAGATCCCCGATGATGACAGTTCGTGTGGCTATAGTAGCAGTTCGTTTGGTTAGCAGTTAGCTAGTTAGCTTCGTTTTTACAACCTATCACCATAGCAACATGCGCACAAACGTTTAGCACAGGCAAAAGTGATTTTACAACAACAAATAAATAACTTGCACGCTGTACATAAATATAGCAGGCGAATTTCCACAGAATTAGCAACGAATGCAAAAAAATAATAATGTTGTTTCCGGAAGTACAACTATGACCCTATTGCGCAACGTGGGTTGGCTTCTTCTGTTTTGATTTAGTCAGAGATGGGGTTAGTTAAATATGTCAATAAATAACCAGTCTTTATTTTACCCGAAGAGGACAAGGTGCAGCACCGGCTTAGTACTTTGATTTAGCTGAGTGAGATAGGCTACCAGTAAGTGACCATGGACAAAACAGATATTCTAAAACCTTTAATGGATGTTGATCTGGGTCCACTTATTTTAGATGGTGGACTGGCAACAGAACTGGAATCAACAGGTTGTAAATTACAGGTGAAGTACATCAAATTGCATTTTATGAGTAATTCCAAAGAGAGCTGGGGTGTAATCATTACATTATTCCAAACAGCAACTAAAACGAGAGACTCTGTTGGACAAATGCAGGTTTGCAACAGAATCGCCGTAATGAATATGCCCCTGTACTTCACGTCATGTATATTTGACTATAATGTTTTGCGTGGGTACAGGGAGATCCTTTATGGAGTGCAAGGCTGCTACATACTAACCCACAGGCTATTAAAGATGCTCATTACAGGTGAGTTGTTTAACATACACTATTGTTGATTGTTGTTCTAGTTCCGCCTTTACTGTTGCAAAGCATTACAGATGTGGCTCTGTGTCTCTCTTCCTAGGTTCCTGTGTGCTGGTGCCGATGTGATAACGACAGCCACGTACCAGGCTAGCGTTGAGGGCTTCACCAGGCACCTGGACATCACCCCTGAACAGGCCAACCAACTGATCATGTCAGGAGTGACTCTGGCCAGAGAGACTGTCAAACACTTTATGACTGACCAGCCTCCCTCAGGTGAGTGGGCACTGTAAATTACCGGTGGAGTCCCTGCCCGACTACATTCTAGACCATTTTTAAAAAACATTTTTAGTCATTTAGCAGACGCTCTTATCCAGAGCGTCTTACAGTTAGTGAATACATATCTTTTTATACTGGCCCCCCGTGGGAATCGAACCCACAACCCTGGCGTTGCAAACGCCATGCTCTATCAACTGAGCTACATCCCTGCCGGCCATTCCCTCCCCTACCCTGGACGACGCTGGGCCAATTGTGCGCCGCCCATGAGTCTCCCGGTCGCGGCCGGCTGCGACAGAGCCTGGATTCGAACCAGGATCTCTAGTGGCACAGTTAGCACTGCGATGCATTGCCTTAGACCACTGCGCCACTCAGGAGTTGGGATGGGAAACTTTGACTTTGGGTGGGGGGCAACAAAAAATCTAAACTCATCATGGGGGGGCGCAGTGGCTCACGGCTCTGCATACCCACATCCATACCCACACAGGCAGTCTGAGCCAGCTCTAGCCTTTTGGGGGCCCTAAGCAAAGTTGTTGCCCCTCCCCCTCCACCCCCACCTTGTGAGCCACACATCAATGGTGGCCATTGTGGTCCTCTGTAGCTCAATTGGTAGAGCATGGCGCTTGTAACGCCAGGGTAGTGGGTTCGATCCCCGGGACCACCCATACGTAAAAATTTATGCACACATGACTGTAAGTCGCTTTGGATAAAAGCGTCTGCTAAATGGCATGTTATTATTATTATTATTATTTGACAGCTGAGAATAGTTTTTGTTTTTTTTAGTTCATTTCCTGCAATTCTACACATTTTTTTTTTTTTTTTATTTTTATTTTGTCTGGTCACTGGTGTAGCCTACAAACGTAATGTTGTACAAAACTGTTCTAACTATTGCATTCCGTGCCTCATTAAGCATACGTGCGATTTCATGTAATTTTTTCAGGAGGGGAGTAAGCTACATGCAGCTATTTAACATGTTTTACTCAAAATACATTATCGACATGTTGGTAAAACTTTGTCATTATCGGCAACATGAGCACGACACAAATAGACGGTCTGGTGATGTCATGTTCTTCTTAGCTGCTGAGTTACATGCAGCTACAGTGAGGGGAAAAAGTATTTGATCCCCTGCTAATTTTGTACGTTTGCCCACTGACAGAGACATGATCAGTCTATACTTTTAATGGTAGGTTTATTTGAACAGTGAGAGACAGAATAACAACAAAAAAATCCAGAAAAACGCATGTCAAAAATGTTATAAATTGATTTGCTTTTTAATGAGGGAAATACATTTTTGACCCCTCTGCAAAACATGACTTAGTACTTGGTGGTCTTTTGTGTTTCTTCCATTTGCGAATAATCGCACCAACTGTTGTGACCTTCTCACCAAGCTGCTTGGCGATGGTGTTGTAGCCCATTCCAGCCTTGTGTAGGTCATTAAAATTATAGACTGATTATTTCTTTGTCAGTGGGCAAACGTACAAAATCAGCAGGGGATCAAATACTTTTTTCCCTCACTGTATTTACTCTCGCCACGATATCAGCATATATGGCATAACTATGGCACCAGGCGAAACGAACTACTCTTTTCACCGGTCCGGATACCTAAAACGTTTCGCTGCCCAGAGGTGAAACGCAGCAAGACACAGACACGCAGCCTAATTACAAACTTCATGTTGTACACACAACTGTTGAAACTATTGCATTCCAGGCCTCAATAAACATTGGCGGTGGGTGAGGTGAGTTTCCCCCTAGTATGTAAAGCGCTTTGAGTACCTCAGTTGGTAGAAAAGCGCTATATAAATCCAATCAATTATTATTATTATTAATTTGCGATTTAATGTTATTTTTTCATCATCATTGCAAACATTGGCTAAGCTGCTCAGGACCTACCAACTCAGCGAGGCACTCAGAGATCCTGTAACTCCCTGTGTCTCTGAAGCTCTTAGTTCTATGATCATATCTGAGTTGTTAAATGTTCATACATTACATGATTACATGGTATCTTTTTATTTTCTCAGATCGCAGGGTGCCTCTGGTGGCAGGCTCTGTTGGACCTTACGGAGCGTTTCTGCACAACGGCTCGGAGTACACTGGCGCTTACGCTGCGGAGATGAGTGTTGAGGTAAGGCAGGCAATGCCAAGAAACAACTCCACATTGGGGTTGACCTATCATGATCTATACTGAACAAAAATATAAACGCAACATGTAAAGTGTTGGTTCCATTTTTCATGAGCTGAAAAAAAGATCCCAGAAATGTTCCATACGCACAAAAAGCTTATTTCTCTCAAACTTTGTACACAAATGTGTTTACATCCCTGTTAGTGAACATTTCTCCTTTGCCAAGATAATCCATCCACCTGACAGGTGTGGCATATCAAGAAGCTGATTAAACAGCATGATCATTACACAGGTGCACCTTACAGAGGCCACTCTTAAATGTGCAGTTTTGTCACACAACACAGTGCCACAGATGCCTCAATTTTGAGGGAGCGTGCAATTGGCATGCTGACTGCAGGAATGTCCACCAGAGCTGTTGCCAGATAATTGAATGTTCATTTCTCTACTATAAGCCGCCTCCAACGTCGTTTTAGAGAATTTGGCAGTACATCCAACCGGCCTCACAACCGCTGACCACGTGTAACCACGTGTCACCACGCCAGCCCAGGACCTCCACAACCGGCTTCTTCACCTGTGGGATCATCTGAGACCAGCCACCCAGACAGCTGATGAAACTGTGGAGTATTTCTGTCTGTAATACAGCCCTTTTGTGGGGAAAAACTCATTCTGGTTGGCTGGGCCTGGCTCCTAAGCTCGCCCCTGCCCAGTCATGTGAAATCCATAGATTAGGGCTTAATAAATGTATTTCAATTGACTGTTTTCATTATATGAACTGTAACTCAGTGAAATGGTTGAAATGTTGGGTTTATATTTTTGTTCAGTATAGTAGCCCAGTGTTCCTATGGTCTGTCTGCTCTCTGTCTCTAGCCCCGTTTATACCTGGTGCTTTGTCCTGATCTTGTCCACATTCTGATGTGTGTCTCTCTCTCTCTCTCTCTCTGTGTCTCCAGGAACTGAAAGCCTGGCACCGCCCCCAGGTCCACTGCCTAGTTGCAGCAGGGGCCGATCTCATTGCCATGGAAACCATCCCAAGCGTGAAGGAGGCAGAAGCTCTGGTGGAGCTGCTCAGAGAGTTTCCAGATTGTAAAGCATGGCTCGCCTTCTCCTGTAAGGTAATGCTTGCTATAACTATATGTAATGAAGACTGTTTCTCAATTTGGCTTTCCTTGATTCCTCGCGTCCTCTCTCCTTCTCAAACTGCATTGTAGGAGACGATCCAAAGTTCCTACCCTTAGACATTATTTTCCAAAGCGTTCTGAGAAATAGGCAAGGAGAGAGGATGCAAGGGATCTAGGAAAGATAAACTGATTCTCTATAAATATGGGATGTAAGAATACAGTGATCTGTCTTCTATTCTCCTCAGGATGGACAGTGTATATCTGACAGCAGTCGTTTCTCTGAGGCGGTCCAGTTGGCCAGTAGGTCCAGTCAGTTGGTGGCTGTAGGGGTGAACTGCTGTCCTCCAGGCCTGGTCAAGCCCCTCCTAGACTCAGCCAGGAGACAGAGGAGACCAGGCCTCAGCTGGGTGGTCTACCCCAACAGTGGAGAGGAGTGGGATACATACTCTGGGTGAGTGAAACTAAATCACCTTGGATGCGTCCCAAATGGCACCCTGTTCCCTACATGGCACCCCGGGCCCATAGGGCTCTGGTCTAAAGTAGTGCACTAAATAGGGAACAGGGTGCCATTTGGGACGAAGACCTTGGCTTGTGACCTGACACATCCAGGTTGTAGTATTATACTGTATCATTTGGCTACACACTGATGTCTGCTATAGTATAAGATATCGAGGCGATATCAACTTTTCACTTCAGTCAACAGTTCCATGATGATTACTCCATTGTTTCAAGTGATTATTGAGTGAATCTCTTGAATTGATTTAACCTTTTTTATCATTTAAAGGTGGAGAAAACCAGATAATAGAATATCATCAATAGCTGAACTGAGTCTGGAGTGGATGAAACAAGGGTCTGCACTTATAGGTAAGAGAACAGATGATCTAATGTTGTCTTGTTAAGAGCGTTGTGCCAGTAACCGAAAGGTCGCTGGTTCTAATCCCCGAGCCGACTAGGTGAAAAATCTGTCGATGTGCCCTTGAGCAAGGCACTTAACCCTAATTGCTCCTGTAAGTCGCTCTGGATAAGAGCGTCTGCTAAATATGTAAATGTAAATGTCTTTGTATTGACTAACTAGGACAGGGATGGGCAACTCGCATCAATTTACAGATCAGTGTTTTTTAGGAACTCAGTCGGGATCTCAACTTCCTGTTGAGAGTTAGAATAGTAGAATACACAAGGCGCCATTTTGTGGTTGTGCATCAGCAGCATCCTGTTATGTCAGTCGCTGACAGTCACTCAATTAGCCCATGGCAACAGAATCTCACTTAGGGCCCCCAAAAGGCTATAGCCGGCTCTGACTGCCTGTGTGGGTATGGATGTGGTTACGCAGAGCCACTGATGAGTTCAGATTTGATGTGAACCCCGCCCCCATCGAAGTTGCCCATCCCTGAACTAGGATCTCTTGTCTTCCAACAGGAGGGTGTTGCCGCATCAGTCCTGCCCACATAGCGGAGCTACGAAGACAGATACATGGAAACATGTCTGGCTCCGATGCTTCACAGCATGGACAGGGAAGACCTAACAAGGAATGAGCTTACAGGGAAGACCTTACAGGGAATGAGCTTACAGGGAAGACCTTACAGGGAATGAGCTTACAGGGAAGACCTTACAGGGAAGACCTTACAGGGAATGAGCTCTTATTGCTGTTATGTAATCACACAGTCAGATTATGCAGTTAATCACTATTTTAAAATTACAATTTTGATATGCGTTTATATAAATGAATTATTAACCCTCATACTGCCAACGTATTTTATATACAGTGCATTTGGAAAGTATTCAGACTCCTTGACTTGTTGTTACGTTACAGCCTTATTCTAAAATTGATTAAATATTTGTTTTTCCTCATCAATCTACTACACACAAGCATAATGACGAAAACAGGTATTTAGCAATTTTTGCTAAAAAACTGAAATATCTTATTTACATAAGTATTATTTACATGATCATCCTTGAGATGTTTCTACAACTTGATTGGAGTCCACCTGTGGTAAATTCAATTGGTTGGACATGATTTGGAAAGGTACACACCTGTCTATATAAGATCCCACAGTTGACAGTGTATGTCAGAGCAAAAACCAAGCCATGAGGTCGAAGGAATTGTCGGTAGAGCTCCGAGACAGGACTGTGTCGAGGCACAGATCTGGGGAAGGGTACCAAAAAATGTCTGCAGCATTGAAGGTCCCCAAGAACACAGTGGCCTCCATCATTCTTAAATGGATGGAGTTTGGAACCACCAAGACTCTTCCTAGAGCTGGCCGCCCGGCCAAACTGAACAATTGGCGGAGAAGGGCCTTGGTCAGGGAGGTGACCAAGAATCCGATGGTCACTCTGACAGAGCTCCAGAGTTCCTCTGTGAAGATGGGAGAACCTTCCAGAAGGACAACCATATCTGCAGAACTCCACCAATCAATTATGGTAGAGTGACCAGACGGAAGCTACTCTTCAGTAAAAAGCACATGACAGCCCGCTTGGAATTTGCCAAAAGGCACCTAAAGACTCTCAGACCATGAGAAACAAGATTCTCTGGTCTGATGATCCGCTTGGAATTTGCCAAAAGGCACCTAAAGACTCTCAGACCATGAGAAACAAGATTCTCTGGTCTGATGTTCCATGATCTCGCCATCACGGTTGACAACTCCGTTGTGTCCTCCTCCCAGAGTGCGAAGAGCCTTGGCGTGACCCTGGACAATACCCTGTCGTTCTCCGCTAACATCAAGGCGGTGACCCGATCCTGTAGGTTCATGCTCTACAACATTCGCAGAGTACGACCCTGCCTTACACAGGAAGCGGCACAGGTCCTAATCCAGGCACTTGTCATCTCCCGTCTGGATTACTGCAACTCGCTGTTGGCTGGGCTCCCTGCCTGTGCCATTAAACCCCTACAACTCATCCAGAATGCCGCAGCCCGTCTGGTGTTCAACCTTCCCAAGTTCTCTCACGTCACCCCCCTCCTCCGCACACTCCACTGGCTTCCAGTTGAAGCTCGCATCTGTTACAAGACCATGGTGCTTGCCTATGGAGCTGTGAGGGGAACGGCACCTCCGTACCTTCAGGCTCTGATCAGTCCCTACACCCAAACGAGGGCATTGCGTTCATCCACCTCTGGCCTGCTGGCTCCCCTTCCTCTGCGGAAGCATAGTTCCCGCTCAGCCCAGTCAAAACTGTTCGCTGCTCTGGCACCCCAATGGTGGAACAAGCTCCCTCACGACGCCAGGACAGCGGAGTCACTCACCACCTTCCGGAGACATTTGAAACCCCACCTCTTTAAGGAATACCTGGGATAGGATAAAGTAATCCTTCTACCCCTCCCTGGACTTGAACCCGATCTAACATCTCTGGAGAGACCTGAAAAAAGCTTTGCAGCGACGCTCCCCATCCAACCTGACAGAGCTTGAGAGGATCTGCAGAGAAGAAGATCCGCTCCTGAGTGGCGCAGTGGTCTAAGGCACTGCATCGCAGTGCTAACTGTGCCACTAGAGATCCTGGTTCGAATCCAGGCTCTGTCGCAGCCGGCCGCGACCGGGAGACTCATGGGCGGCGCACAATTGGCCCAGCGTCGTCCAGTGTAGGGGAGGGAATGGCCGGCAGGGATGTAGCTCAGTTGATAGAGCATGGCGTTTGCAACGCCAGGGTTGTGGGTTCGATTCCCACGGGGGGCCAGTATATATAAAAAATATATGTATTCACTAACTGTAAGTCGCTCTGGATAAGAGTCAGAAATCTTGCTTGTTTGTAGGTGACCAAATACTTATTTTCCACCATAATTTGCAAATAAATTCATTAAAAATCCTACAATGTGATTTTCTGGATTTTTTTTTCTCATTTTGTCTGTCATAGTTGACGTGTACCTATGATGAAAATTACAGGCCTCTCTCATCTTTTTAAGTGGGAGAACTTGCACAATTGGTGGCTGACTAAATACTTTTTTTCCCCACTGTAGATGAAAACTCTCTTGGTAAATAGTGTGGTCTACAGCTTATCATAAGATACTCTACCTCAGGCGAGCAAAACCTCGAGACTTCCTTAGTATTTGATTTTGTGCACCAGCTGTTGTTTACAAATATACACAGACCGCCACCCCTTGTCTTACCGGAGTCAGCCGTTCTATCCTGCCGATGTAGCGTATAGCCCGCTAGCTGTAAGTTGTCCATGTCGTCGTTCAGCCACGACTCGGTGAAACATAAGATATTACAGTTTTTAATGTCCCGTTGGTAGGATAACCATAATCTTAAGTCATCCAATTTATTTTCAAATGATTGAACGTTGGCTAATAGGATTGATGGAAGAGGCAGTTTACTCGCTCGCCGTCGGATCCTTACAAGGCACCCCGATCTACGTCCACGATATCTCCGTCTCTTCCTCACGCGAATGACGGGGATTTGGGCCTTGTCGGGTGTCTGTATGATATCCTTCGCGGCCGCCTCGTTGAAGAAAAAATCTTCGTCCAATACGAGGTGAGTAATCGCTGTCCTGATATCCAGAAGCTCTTTTTGGTTATAAGAGACGATGGCAGAAACATTATGTACAAAATAAATTACAAATAATGCGGAAAAACACACATAATAGTACAATTGGTTAGAGCAGGGATGTCAATCATACGGCCCGCGGGCCAGAACCGGCCCGCCAGATGGTTCAATCCGGCCCGCGAGACGACGTCCACTTTTTTTTTTTAAAGGAACAGATATTCCAAATTTGTCCAGCAGAGTTCGCACTGAAATAACGAGAGATCCTGAAATAAACAGCACGTGACAGCAACGCGCCCAGAATGCGCCATCTGCCGATCTTGCCTTATCGTTATTAAGCTCGTTGTCAAAATTACCCACATTACCAAAATGTCTTTGTCAAAAAGGAGAAAAGTTGACACCGAGTGCAGAGTTTTCCAAGAAAAATGGACTGATTCATATTTATTCACAGAAGTGAATGGGAAATATGTGTGCTTGGTGTGTAATCAGCAAGTTTCAGTGCTCAAGGAATATAATATTCGGCGCCACTATGAGACTCATCATGGTGAAAAATACAACCATTTGCGAGGACAACTGAGAATAGAGAAGATAAATGAATTGTTAGTGGGTCTGAAGAAACAGCAGTCTGTTTTTACCCGTAGCCGAGTGGTCAGTGATGCAGCGGTGAAAGCTAGCTACCTTATTGCTAATGAGATAGCGTTAGGATCCAAGCCATTTTCTGAGGGTGAGTTCGTGAAAACATGCATGCTGAAGGCTGCAGAAATCGTGTGCCCTGAAAAGCGACAGGCCTTTGCCAACATTAGCCTAACGAGAAACACTGTCGCAGATAGAATTTCAGATCTCTCGGCAGACTTGGAGAGCCAAATGAATCACAAAGTCAAGTCATTTGTTGCATTTTCGGTTGCAATTGATGAGAGCACTGATATTACAGATGTTGCTCAACTGGCCATATTCATTCGTGGTGTTGATGCGACTTTGACAGTCACCGAGGAGTTCCTTGGGTTGGTACCTATGACGGATACTACAACAGCGGATGACATTATGAGCTCTCTCGTTGGAGCGCTGGACAGAGTCGGAGTGGACTGGTCCCGTGCCGTCAGCCTGGCTACAGATGGTGCGCCATCAATGATTGGGAGAAAAGCAGACGTTGTGACAAAGTTCAGAGAGAAAGTACAGGCCGCAAATGGAGGACAAGAGTTTTGGACATTTCACTGTATTTTGCACCAGGAAGCATTGTGTTGCAAATCATTAAAAATGGATCATGTCATGGAGGTGGTTGTCCGCACTGTTAATTACATCCGAGCAAGAGGTTTGAATCACCGTCAGTTTGACAGTCTTCTCAGTGATAAAGACATTACGCATGGCTTGCCATACCACACCGAAGTACGGTGGTTAAGCCGAGGTGCCGTGCTGAAGCGTTTCTTTGAGCTACGAGAGCAAATTGAACAGTTCATGGAGAAAAAAGGCAAACCAGTGAAGGAACTTAAATGCCCAGAATGGGTGCAGGATCTTGCCTTTCTGGTGGATATTACAGAGCACCTGAATAATCTTAACAAAATGTTGCAGGGCCGCAAAAAAGTTGTCACTCAGTATTATGACAGCATACGCACATTCAAGTTGAAACTGTCACTCTGGGAGACACAACTATCTAGCGGTGACACCGCTCATTTCCCTGGTCTAAGAGATGTGCGTGCGACCGGACTTAATGCTGACATGGCTCAATACAAAGACAAGATTACAGGATTGCTGCGGGAGTTTGAGCGACGGTTTCAGGTCTTCGGTGAACTTGAGACAGAATTTGCCGTTTTTTGCTCGCCATTCACAGTCAAGGCTTCTGATCTGCCCGCTGACATCCAACTCGAAATAATTGACTTGCAGTGTGATTCAGGTATGAAGGACAAATTTGCCTCTGTGGGCTTGGACACATTTTATCAGTATCTCTTGCCAGGGTGCCCCAAATTAACAGCCCTGGCTGCAAAGGTTTTATGCATGTTTGGGACTACCTATCTTTGTGAACAGGTTTTCTCTGTAATGAACATCAATAAAACAAAGCTGCGCTCAAGGCTAACACACAAGCACTTAAATGACATTATGAAATTGGCTGCTACTCAGGATTTGACACCTGATATTGATGCAATCGTGAAGGCTAAAAGATGCCAAGTTTCAGGAGCAGCCGCAGTGAGAGAAAGAGAGGGGAGTAGGTCAAGTCTAATTGTAAGACTCTCTCCAAAACTATTGTAAGACTTGTGCCTTTGTAGATCCACTGTGATCTGTGAGTTATAATGCACATATGTAGGCTAAATGATAAATTAAGGCATAATATTGAAAAACAAAGGTAAAGATTTGGAGTTGACGTTATTTATAGGTTATTTTGCTATTATTTTACTGGCCCGGCCCATAAATAACATTTACAGTGGTAATGTAATATTTAAAGACCATGAACATTGTGATAACGTTCTTCATAGCTCCCACTTTAGTTTGTGCATAGTGTGGTGAGTCAGTTCAGGTGGTCAGAATGTATACTGTACATTAAAATAAGTTAAGTTAATAAAACAAGTTGTTTTAATCAAAGTGAAATGCCATTTTTTCAGTTCCATAGGCCTATCTGTGAATAAATGTTTTGTGCCTTTGTAGATCCACTGTGATCTGTGAGTTATAATGCACATATGTAGGCTAAATGATAAATTAAGGCATAATATTGAAAAACAAAGGTAAAGATTTGGAGTTGACGTTATTTATAGGTTATTTTGCTATTATTTTACTGGCCCGGCCCACTTGAGATCAGATTGCGCTGTATGTGGCCCCTGAACCAAAATGACTTTGACACCCCTGGGTTTGAGGGCTGTAAAACGGCAGCCATCTTCTCCGGCGCTGTTCTTTTGTACAGGTTATATATGTCGGAGATTTCCCAGTTGGTTTGAACGTGGCATAGAAGTCATGACTTTACTCAACGTAAAAGGCATGGCTTCTTGACTTCTACATGTATTTCGTTTTTTCTTCTAGGTAAGTTGTCGCACATTGACAAATACACTCACATGCAGGAGGGCGTTCTACTGCCGCATTCAAGTGCTAGTCGGAATTAGGAAACTCTGACATTTCTGACTTGCTAACTGGTTGAAGGCGGCACGTGAATAAATACAACCAGTTAGCAAGTCGGAAATGACAGTGTCCTATTTCCGACTAGCAGATGAACGCGGCATACTCCCTGTGATCCTTGTCAATGATTTATGATTTTATGACTTGATTGGGTTGAAACGTTCACTTCTCCACTTCAAGCAGTGCTCAGGACTCTGGGTAAGCCTTGGAATCTGAATATTGTACCACTTATGTAACTTTGTCTTATCTAATAATGTCATAAGATGCTTTAGATAGTTCAATGTCCACTTGTCAATACTTTGCCTAATACATCAGACTGTGATACCTTTTTGGGATTCGTATGAGTCAAGTCAATACTCCGCTGATCTGCACAACAGGAAGCAGTTGTTATTCCACTAAAGTCTTGGTAAGTCTGGGAGTTTGAATGACAGTAATTCTTATCAAGTTTTTTTAGTCGTATGTATGGGATATACTGCCCCAGTATCGGTGCAGATCTCGCAAATGGTGCTTTCAAGACAACGGTCGGTCGGTAAATTGGAGCTCTAGAATGATGCCAAAATACGTTCGCTATTCACCAATTATGGAGTTTCGCCGAATAACTGTCTTCATTTACTCTCGTTATGTCCGGTATGTACTTCTAAAAAAGGTCTAAGTAAATATTTACAAGCAACCAAAACAATGCCTCTTCGGCACCTCGGATGTATTTAGGTCTTATTTTGCTGTGCGTGGCAGTAATGTGTGATAAACTGGAGGTGTCGACTGGGAATTTTTTGGAAGTACATACCTGCCGTAACGGGAGTAAATTATGATAGTTGTTCAGCGAAACTCCACATTTTGAGAATAACGAACGTATTTCTACTTTATAACGCCTGCAGAGCTGTCTGACAGAGTTTGAAACCGAGCTTCCCGGGCGTTAGAGGAAATGTCGACATCTCTAAAACAGAAACTGGGGCGGGGATACACATGGTATACACGTCCAGGGAAATGCTTACAGGTTCCTCGACAATGCAACAACAACAATAACTAATAAAATATAACAATAAGGACATAAAGTAAATGGCTCAGTAGAATATAATACTTTTTTTTGCATAAGTATAATAGAGGAAGGCACAATTAATCTATTTACATGTGTTTTTGGAAAGGTGAATTAGGGGCAAGTGTTTAAATTGTGCAGTATAATGTAACAATGTTATGTAACTTTATCTAATGTTCTATATTAGAAATTGATAACGCATATCCACTCTTCCTGCTCTCCCTAGCTATAATCTGAACTCCAAAGACAAGGCTCTGCCACCATGGCCCAGAAGCTGGTGATCATAGACACGGACGCAGGTATAGATGACGCCCAGGCCATAATGATGTCCTTGGCCGCTCCAGGCCTGCAGATCCTGGGGATAACATGCTGCTTTGGGAATACTGATGTGGACAACGTCTGTCAGAATGTGCTGCGGGTGCTGTCTGTCTGTGAACGGACACAGGTAGGGACCCAGCTCAGACAGGCTTGTACTGTCAGACTCAATGCTCGGCTTCCTCCCCCCCCCCCCCCAAGTGTCTTCATTTGCATTTCTATTTTCTTGACAACGTGTGGCATCCATTCATACCAAACTTGGTTATCTGTACGACCTAAAGGTAAATCGGCAGCCTGTATGTTTCTCATAGATCCCGGTGTTCCGGGGTGCTGCTGTTCCCCTGGTGGGAGCCACCAAGGCTTTCAGCCATCACTTTGGGACGGATGGGCTGGGAGATGTGCTGGAGGATAGAGATCCACAGTGGAAGGAGAAGCTCCAGAGAGAACATGCTGTTAATGCCATGATCCGACTGGTGGCTGACAACCCCAAACAGGTACTGTAGGCTACCAATACCAATCTGGGGGTCAGGGGTTTTTTCATAACTATTCAAACACAAAGGTAATAATGTTAAGCAATAATACAGTCTTCAGTCCAATGGGAGACAGTGGACGAACGATGATGGTATTGCAAAGATGATCATTGTTTAAGTCACTAAGTTTTAATAATGTTTAAGTCACTAAGTTATAATAATGTCCTCTAGTGGAATATGTGTCCATTGTAAGCCGCCAATTCTTATTTTTCCTTTTCTGTTGACAGGTGTCCCTGGTGGCTCTTGGGCCGCTCACCAACCTGGCGCTAGTCATCCGACTCGACCCTTCTTTCCCTCAGAACTTGAAGGAGCTCATCATTATGGGAGGCAACATGGAGGGTAACGTCACAATCAGTAATAGAAAATAAGGTCATTTCAATGTTCGTCCCAAATGACACCCTATTCTCGACATAAGTGCACTAAGTTTGAACAGGGCCCATAGGCTCTGGTTAAAAGTAGTGCACTTTGTAGGGAATAGGGTGCGATTTTGGGACGCAAACTAATTTGACCAGTATTTCTCCTTCAAGGTAAGGGGAATGTATCGTTATGTGGAGAGTTTAACTTTGTGTTGGATCCTGAATCTGCCTACATCGTCCTGGAGGAATACCTCTGTCCTACACACATAGCATCATGGGAATATTGCTGTAGGAATAAACTGTCATGGGTAAGAGTTAACAGCGTTCAACATTCAGACGGCTTTTATTACTTTATCTATACTGGACACTACTAAATCATTACTAATATAACAGTTTAGAATAATTTAGCATTTACTTGATTTCTTTAACAGTATTAACTTTCATCTTGCATTTCCTGTCGCTGTACACTCCTATAACCCCACCTAGTGTATGATTGACCTGTTTTTATTACCTGATATCTGAACAGGAACACAATCATTACTAATGAAACCGTTTTGTATTTCATTGATTACTCACAGCTTGCGTTGCCTACTTGTACTTCCTAGTTGCTAAGGAATGCTTCCTTTCCATGTACACTACTTTATTGAGCTGCCTACTTGGCGAGGTCTCCTGACCTCAACAGGACTTCAATAAAGACTCAAATATACCCCGTTTAGTTTGATTCACCAGTGTATTTAGTTTTAGATTTATCTTGTGTGTAACTGTGTTTTCATTGACCAGGAATTCTTTGAAGAACTGATTAACGAAGACACGCCTGCTGGTCGCTTCATGAAGAAGATCACGTCCAAGTGTTGGGGTTATTCCAAGGAGGCCATGCTGAATAAGAGGGATGTGTACTTTGGGCCTGGCTTTGTCTCCTATGATGCTTATGCAGTGGCAGCGTGTATAGACAGCTCTGTGGTGACAGAGAGTATAGTGTGCGCTGTCAGGGTGGAACTGCAGGGGGCGCTATGCAGGGGGATGATGGCTCTGGATCCGAGTAACAGACTGAAGAAAAACCACTGTGTTTCTGTCATGAAGACCTGTGATCTGACCAAGTTCAGCCAGTTACTCGTGGCTTCCCTTAGACAACCCTGCAGTAAGTAGTGTAGATGTCGGCCATGCGTTGTGGATCACCTGCTGGGTGTTGACAAAAGGTGGCGATGGTGAGGGGAAATATAGCAGCAATGAACGGGGTTCACATGATGACAGAAAGGAGACCAGATCAGTTGGATAACAACGCAAGCACTCTATCATGTAGGAAGTACAGGTTACTGCCAAAATAATGGCAGCATGAATAAATGAGGGATACAAAGTATATTGAAAGCATGTGCTTCCACACAGGTGTGGTTCCTGAGTTAATTAAGCAATTAACGTCCCATCATGCTTAGGGTCATGTATAAAAGTGCTGGACAGGCCATTATTTTGGCTACCATGGCAACGCCCCCATCCACAGGGCACGAGTGGTCAGTAAATGGTTTTATGCGCATGGAAATGATGTAAGCCATATGCCATGGCCGTCTCAGTCACCAGAGCTCAACCCAATTGAACACTTGCAGTATGTGAGATTCTGGAGCGGCGCCTGAGACAGCGTTTTCCAACACCAAATGATGGAATTTCTCATGGAAGAATGGTGTCGCATCCCTCCAATAGAGCTCCAGACACTTGTAGAATCTATGTCAAGGTGCATTGAAGCTGTTCTGGCTTGTGGTGGACCAACGCCGTATTAAGACACTTTATGTTGGTGTTTTTGTTAACTTGGCCAAATACTCTATTACAGGGTACTCAACTCTGACCCTACGAGGTCCGGATCCTGCTGATTTTCTGTTCTACCTGATAATTAATTGCGCCAACCTGGTGTCCCAGGTCTGATTAGAGGGGAACGATGAAAAAAAATAATGCAGTGGAACTGGCTTTGAGGTCCAGCGTTGAGTTTGACGGCCCAATTAAGACATTTGATGTTGGTGTTTATTTAGGCAGCTCCCTGTATCTTCCCTTATCAGTGAAAGTATTACCGTGTTTCTCTCAATACCACAAGGAGGACGCAAGTGATCCGTTTCTGGACTTATATATCAATGAAATGTACCCATTGATTAGAAATACCTCATGAGCTTAGTTCAATTGTCATAGCTCATCAGAACCCAAAATATAAGCTTGTTTTACTCCAATGTTTGTAAACAAAGTCAATGGAAACCAAGCCTCATGGTTAAAACTATAATTTTGATATCATGGAGGATCAGCCATAGATCTATGAATTTGAGTGGTTACATTTCTCCAGCCCCATTCCTCAGCTTTTACCGAAACAGTGGCAGAGAGAACGCTTTACTATTTCTACTGCTGATTGTGGCTTTAGTCTTTCCTTAATTCATTGAGTCTGTATGCCAAATCTGGAGTCAATCTGATTTATGGTTCATGAGAAGATTTGTAAAGTATTTTTAGCATTAGCATACAGTAATTCAGGCTGTATCACAACCGGCCGTGATTGGGAGTTCCATAGGGCGGCGCACAATTGGCCCAGCGTCGTCCGGGTTTGGCCGGTTTAGGCCGTCATTGTAAATAAGAATTTGTTCTTAACTGACTTGCCTAGTTAAATAAGTAAATGAATAAAGTATGTGCTAACATGCATCTATAGGTACAGTGCGCCCATAAGTGCGCCCATAATTGCGCCCATAATTGAATGCAGCAACAACAAAAATCTCAAAACCATTAAAGACTGCTGTATGTAATGAGTCTAAATCTGGAGGATGGTTCATGAGATGATTGCAGATTTAGCATTACATATGCTAATTTTAAAAAAAATGTACACCTCACCACTGCACCAAACAACTCCCCACACCTCACCACCGAAACGCTCAGGGGCTTATTTTCACATCTGATTTGTAATGTTCAATAAAAGAAAATGCATTTGAATGACCTCAGTCCGATGCCTTTTATTTCAATTTGGTGACAGATGTAATGTACAGTATAAACCTCTTGATTAAAGTAATTTATTAACCCTTAAAGGGACACTTCAGGCCTTGACTCTATTTCCCTAGAGTCAGATCAACCTTTATCCCTTAAAGGGACACTTCAGGCCTTGACTCTATTTCCCCAGAGTCAGATCAACCTTTATCCCTTAAAGGGACACTTCAGGCCTTGACTCTATTTCCCCAGAGTCAGATCAACCTTTAACCCTTAAAGGGACACTTCAGGCCTTGACTCTATTTCCCCAGAGTCAGATCAACCTTTATCCCTTAAAGGGACACTTCAGGCCTTGACTCTATTTCCCCAGAGTCAGATCAACCTTTAACCCTTAAAGGGACACTTCAGGCCTTGACTCTATTTCCCCAGAGTCAGATCAACCTTTATCCCTTAAAGGGACACTTCAGGCCTTGACTCTATTTCCCCAGAGTCAGATCAACCTTTATCCCTTAAAGGGACACTTCAGGCCTTGACTCTATTTCCCCAGAGTCAGATCAACCTTTAACCCTTAAAGGGACACTTCAGGCCTTGACTCTATTTCCCTAGAGTCAGATCAACCTTTAACCCTTAAAGGGACACTTCAGGCCTTGACTCTATTTCCCTAGAGTCAGATCAACCTTTAACCCTTAAAGGGACACTTCAGGCCTTGACTCTATTTCCCCAGAGTCAGATCAACCTTTAACCCTTAAAGGGACACTTCAGGCCTTGACTCTATTTCCCCAGAGTCAGAAACTCATGGATTCCATTTTTATGTCTCAGTATAAAGGAAGTTAGAGGTAGTTTCGTGAGCCAATGCTAACTAGCGTTAGCGCAACGACTGGAAGTCTATGGTATCTGTTAGCGTGCTAGCAGATAGCGCAATGACTGGAAGTCTATGCTAGCCCTAGTTAGTAACTTCCTTCAAACTGCATGCAGACATAAATGGTTTCCACGAGTTCATCTGACTCTGGGGAAGTAGGTAAAGGGCCTCTGTCAAAATACAGAGCTATTCCTTTAACTTAACCACATTTTTTATCAATTCCAACAAAAAGCTTATTTTTCTAACTTTCAGTAGAACTCCTTTTTTTAAAGACAAAACATCAACATTCATGATGTTTTCCTGATTTGGCCATGTATGAGTGGAAACAAAGCAAACACTGAGTGTCCCAGCTCCTAACTGTTCAATAGAACTGCATTCAAAATGGCACCCTATTCCCTATAGCAGGGTCTAAAGTAGTGCACTATTATAGGGAATAGGGTGCCATTCTCTGGTCTAAAGTAGTGCACTATATAGGGAATAGGGTGCCATTCTCTGGTCTAAAGTAGTGCACTATATAGGGAATAGGGTGCCATTTGGGATGCATTCTAGGATTCTGGTCACAAAGGATGCTTCCTCCGTCATAATTACTGTGTCAGCCACATTTCAAATCAGCCAATAAAATTAAATAATGAAAACAACTAGCCTGGTCCCAGATGTGCTCTAGTGAACAGCATGATGGCACAAACAGACTGGTATCCAGGCTAGAAAACAACCCCTAAAACAGAAGATACAGTGCATTCGGAAAGTATTCAGACCCCCTTCACTTTTTCCACATTTTGTTACGTTACAGCCATATTCTAAAATGGATTACATTGTCTTTTTCCCCCTCATCAATCTACACACAATACCTCATCATTACAAAGTGAAAACAGGTTTTTAGACATTTTTGCAAATGTATTAAAAATAAAAAACAGAAATACCTTATTTATTCAGCCCCTTTGCTATGAGACTCGAAATTAAGCTCAGGTGCATCCTGTTTCCATTGATCATCCTTAGTAAAAGGCACATGACAGCCCGCTTGGAGTTTGCCAAAAGGCACCTAAAGACTCTCAGACCATGAGAAACAAGATTCTCTGGTCTGATGAAACCAAGATTGACCTCTTTGGCCTGAATGCCAAGTGTCACGTCTGGAGGAAACCTGGCACCATCCCTACGGTGAAGCATGGTGGTGGCAGCATCATGCTGTGGGGATGTTTTCAGTGGCAGGGACTGGGAGACTAGTCAGGATCGAGGGAAAGATGAACAGAGCAAAGTACAGAGAGATCCTTGATGAAAACCTGCTCCAGAGCGCTCAGGACCTCAGACTGGGGTGAACGTTCACCTTCTAACAGAACAATGACCCTAAGCACACAGCCAAGACAACACAGGAGTGGCTTCGGGACAAGTCTCTGAATGTCATTGAGTGGCCCAGCCAGAGCCCGGACTTGAACCCGATCTAACGTCTCTGGAGAGACCTGAAAATAGCTGTGCAGTTTTTTAAATGTATTATACATTTGCTAAAATGTCTAAAAAACGGTTTGTGCTTTGTCATTATGGGGTATTGTGTGTAGATAAGGAATTATTATTTTTGAAATCCATTTTTGAATAAGGCTGTAACGTAACAAAATGTGGAAAAAGTGAACGGGTCTGAATACTTTCCAAATGCACTGCATGTGTCTGCTTCACACAAAGTGCTTATTTACATTTTACATTACATTTTAGTCATTTAGCAGACGCTCTTATCCAGAGCGACTTACAGGAGCAATTAGGGTTAAGTGCCTTGCTCAAGGGCACATTTACGTCATTTAGCAGACGCTCTTATCCAGAGCGACTCACAAATTGGTGCATTCACCCTATAGCCAGTGGGATAACCACTTTACAATTTTGGGGGGGGGTAGAAGGATTACTTTATCCTATCCCAGGTGTTCCTTAAAGAGGTGGGGTTTCAAATGTCTCCGGAAGGTGGTGAGTCTTATTTCAACAGAGTAACACTGCACCATACAGCAGTACTGAGCCAAGACCAACACAACAGCACAGCATTACCTAGCTCTGGTCCAGGGTGTTACAGCGACCTGGACCAGAGCAAGTGAACAACAATCAGTAAAAACATTCCATCCATCCTTTCTCTTGTTTAAATTTACAGGTGTCCCTAAAATAAATCTGAATCAAGTCTGTATTTCTCTCCCCCCTGAATAGAAAGCATGTAACTGCTGTGAACTAAATGGTAAGTGGGGTTTGGTTGGTGTTACAAAGTGCTGGGGCTACCAAATGACATTTAAACCTTTTCCAGACAGGACTCGTCGATAAAATTATTTATTTGTTTTGACGTACATTTAAGTACTGTTTAACAACTGATACCATGGCATGTTTTCTGATTTAGACCAGAATCCTTACTTGAGATCTGCTTACATAACAAGTTGATGTAAATATACCATTTACATGAATGCATGATTTACGTGATTGTTCAGTTAAGAGTCTGTGAGAGCGAGTTAGCCATGAGTGCCAGCCTGTTTGGCCAGCCTGTTTGGCCACGTTGCCAAGCCACGTTGCCATGTATGGCTTGATAAAGACAGCAATGGAGTTGGAAAAAAGCTGAAACAGATCTGGGACCAGGCTAAGAGTGAGTGGAGCTGAAACAGATCTGGGACCAGGCTAAGAGTGAGTGGAGCTGAAACAGATCTGGGACCAGGCTAAGAGTGAGTGGAGCTGAAACAGATCTGGGACCAGGCTAAGAGTGAGTGGAGCTGAAACAGATCTGGGACCAGGCTAAGAGTGAGTGGAGCTGAAACAGATCTGGGACCAGGCTAAGAGTGAGTGGAGCTGAAACAGATCTGGGACCAGGCTAAGAGTGAGTGGAGCTGAAACAGATCTGGGACCAGGCTAAGAGTGAGTGCCTGTCGCTCCTCAGTGGTTGGTGTCGTCTGATTGGTTGGGCCAGGGCTCCAAGCTGCGTCTGCTGAGGGTGGGTCTCCACGTGCTCCAGGGGTTATAGGTCATCTCAGTGGGGGCAGCGGGAGGGGCTGGTGCCAGGCCCAGGGCGGGGGTGCTGCTGGGTAGGTCCGGGAGGGTGGAGGTGGTGGTGGGAGTGAAGGAGTGTAGGGCTCCACCAGTGGACCAGATCGAGCTGCCAAAGGGGGTGCTACTGGGTAGGTCCGGGAGGGTGGTGGTGGACCAGTGGTTCCTGCTCCTACCCAGGATGGACTGAAGAAACAGAGGTGGGGAAATCATTAGTTTACGTCTCAAAATATATTACCTATAGTGCTTCTGTCCAGAGCCCTATGGGTTAATAATAATATAAAGTCTAATATTACTGATGGTGAACATGGGGGCATGTCTAGACAATATACCACTGAAGCACCCCAAAAAACTGTTAGATGGACTGGAAAAATAATTGTAAATGTTGGTGTTTATCATTACCAGAAAGACTAAATATCATCAATCAATTTTCTTAATAGATTTTTGGTTTTGGTATTTTATTAGGATCCCCATTAGCTGTTGCAAAAGCAGCAGCTACTCTTCCTGGGGTCCACACAAAACATGAAACATGACATAATACAGAACATTAATAGACAAGGACAGCTCAAGGACAAAACTACATACATTTTTTTAAAAGGCACACGTCACCTACATATCAATACATACACACAAACTATCTAGGTCAAATAGGGGAGAGGCGTTGTGCCGTGAGGTGTTGCTTTATCGGTTTTTTTAAACCAGGTTTTCTATTCATTTGAGCAATATGAGATGGAACGGAGTTCCATGCAATAATAGCTCTATATAATTTTATTTTATTTTTTATTTCACCTTTATTTAACCAGGTAAACCAGTTGAGAACAAGTTCTCATTTACAACTGCGACCTGGCCAAGATAAAGCAAAGCAGTGCGATAAAAACAACAACACAGAGTTACATATGGGGTAAAACAAAACTAAGTCAAAAATACAACAGAAATACATATAATATACAGTGTGCAAATTTAGCAAGTTATGGAGGTAAGGCAATAAAATAGGCTATAGTGCAAAATAATTACAATTTAGTATTAACACTGGAATGATGTGCAAGAGATGATGTGCAAATAGAGATACTGGGGTACAAATGAGCAAAATAAATAACAATATAGGGATGAGGTAGTTGGGCGGGCTAATTTCAGATGGGCTGTGTACAGGTGCAGTGATCGGTAAGGTGCTCTGACAACTGATGCTTAAAGTTAGTGAGGAAGATAAGTGTCTCCAGCTTCAGAGATTTTTGCAATTTGTTCCAGTCATTGGCAGCAGAGAACTGGAAGGAATTGCGGCCAAAGGAGGTGTTGGCTTTGGGGATGACCAGTGAGATATACCCGCTGGAGCGCAGACTACGGGTGGGTGTTGCTATGGTGACCAATGAGCTAAGATAAGGCGGGGATTTGCCTAGCAGTGATTTATAGATGGCCTGGAGCCAGTGGGTTTGGCGACGAATATGTAGTGAGGACCAGCCAACAAGAGCGTACAGGTCACAGTGGTGGGTATTATATGGGGCTTTGGAGACAAAACGGATGGCACTGTGATAGACAACATCCAATTTGCTGAGTAGAGTGTTGGAGGCTATTTTGTAAATGACATCGCCGAAGTCAAGGATCGGTAGGATAGTCAGTTTTACGAGGGCATGTTTGGCAGCATGAGTGAAGGAGGCTTTGTTGCGAAATAGGAAACCGATTCTAGATTTAACTTTGGATTGGAGATTCTTAATGTGAGTCTGGAAGGAGAGTTTACAGTCTAACCAGACACCTAGATATTTGTAGTTGTCCACATACTCTAGGTCAGACCCGTCTAGAGTAGTGATTCTAGTCGGGTGGGCGGGTGCAAGCAGCGTTCGGTTGAAGAGTATGCATTTAGTTTTACTAGTGTTTAAGAGCAGTTGGAGGCTACTGAAGGAGTGTTGTATGGAATTGAAGCTCGTTTGGAGGTTTGTTAACACAGTGTCCAATGAAGGGCCAGATGTATACAAAATGGTGTCGTCTGCGTAGAGGTGGATCTGAGAGTCACCAGCAGCAAGAGCGACGTCATTGATATACACAGAGAAAAGAGTTGGCCCAAGAATTGAACCCTGTGGCACCCCCATAGAGACTGCCATAGGTCCAGACAACAGGCCCTCCGATTTGACACATTGAACTCTATCTGAGAAGTAGTTGGTGAACCAGGCGAGGCAGTCATTTGAGAAACCAAGGCTATTTAGTCTGCCAATAAGAATGCGGTGGTTGACAGAGTCGAAAGCCTTGGCCAGGTCAATGAAAACGGCTGCACAGTACTGTCTATTATCGATCGCGGTTATAATATCGTTTAGGACCTTGAGCGTGGCTGAAGTGCACCCATGACCAGCTCGGAAACCGGATTGCATAGCGGAGAAGGTACGGTGGGATTCGAAATGGTCGGTGATCTGTTTGTTGACTTCGCTTTCAAAAACTTTTGAAAGGCAGGGCAGGATGGATATGGGTCTGTAACAGTTTGGATCTAGAGTGTCACCCCCTTTGAAGAGGGGGATGACCGCGGCAGCTTTCCAATCTCTGGGGATCTCAGACGTTACGAAAGAGAGGTTGAACAGGCTAGTAATAGGGGTTGCGACAATTTCGGCGGCTAGTTTTAGAAAGAAAGGGTCCAGATTGTCTAGCCCAGATGATTTGTAGGGGTCCAGATTTTGCAGCTCTTTTAGAACATCAGCTGTCTGGATTTGTGTGAAGGAGAAGCGGGGGGGGCATGGGCAAGTTGCAGCGGAGGGTGCAGAGCTGGTGGCCGGGGTAGTGGTAGCCAGGTGGAAAGCATGGCCAGCCGTAGCAAAATGCTTGTTGAAATTCTCGATTATTGTAGATTTATCGGTGGTGATAGTGTTTCCTAGCCTCAGTGCAGTGGGCAGCTGGGAGGAAGTGCTCTTATTTTCCATGGACTTTACAGTGTCCCAAAACTTTTTGGAGTTAGTGCTACAGGATGCAAATTTCTGTTTGAAAAAGTTAGCCTTTGCTTTCCTAACTGCTTGTGTATATTGGTTCCTAACTTCCCTGAAAAGTTGCATATCGCGGGGGCTATTTGATGCTAATGCAGTACGCCACAGGATGTTTTTGTGCTGGTCAAGGGCAGTCAAGTCTGAGGAGAACCAGGGGCTATATCTGTTCTTAGTTCTGTATTTTTTGAATGGGGCATGTCTATTTAAGATTGAGAGGAAATTACTTTTAAAGAACAACCAGGCATCCTCTACTGACGGAATGAGATCTATATCCATCCAGGATACCTGGGCCAGGTCAATTAGGAAGGCCTGCTCGCTGAAGTGTTTTTGGGAGCGTTTGACAGTGATGAGGGGTGGTCGTTTGACCGCGGACCCGTTACGGACGCAGGCAATAAGGCAGTGATCGCTGAGATCCTGGTTGAAGACAGCGGAGGTGTATTTAGAGGGTAAGTTAGTCAGGATGATATCTATGAGGGTACCCATGTTTACGGATTTAGGGTTGTACCTGGTAGGTTCGTTGATAATTTGTGTGAGATTGAGGGCATCTAGTTTAGATTGTAGGATGGCCGGGGTGTTAAGCATATCCCAATTTAGGTCACCAAGCAGTACGAACTCTGAGGATAGATGGGGGGCAATCAATTCACATATGGTGTCCAGGGCACAGCTGGGGGCTGAGGGGGGTCTGTAGCAAGCGGCAACAGTGAGAGATTTATTTCTGGAAAGGTGGATTTTTAGAAGTAGAAGCTCAAACTGTTTGGGCACAGACCTGGATAGTATGATGGAGCTCTGCAGGCTATCTCTACAGTAGATTGCAACTCCACCCCCTTTGGCAGTTCTATCTAGACGGAAAATGTTATAGTTGGGGATGGAAATTTCAGAATTTTTGGTGGCCTTCCTAAGCCAGGATTCAGACACTGCTAGAACATCAGGGTTGGCGGAGTGTGCTAACGCAGTGAATAACTCAAACTTAGGAAGGAGGCTTCTGATATTTATAGCTCCTGGGGAGTAGGAGTGATACTGGGGGCTGCAGGGCCTGGGTTAGCCTCTACATCACCAGAGGAACAGAGGAGGACTAGAATAAGGATACGACTAAAGGCTTTAAGAACTGGTCTTCTAGTGCGTTGGGTACATAGAATAAAGGGGGCAGTTCTCCGGGCGTTGTAGAAAAGATTCAGGGCATTATGTACAGAAAAGGATATGGAAGGATATGAGTACAGTTCAGGTAACCCTAAGCGTTGGGTAACAATGAAAGAGATAGCGTCATTGGAGGCATCGATTGAGCCGGTCTCGGCGTGTATGGGGGGAGGAACAAAGGAACTATATGAGGCAGTTTGAGAGGGACTAGGGGTTCTACATTGAAATTGTATAATAAGAACTAACCCAAACAGCAATAGGCAAGGCATAATTGACATGGGAGAGAGGCATAAAGCAGTCACAGGTGTTATTAGAGAGAGCTAAGACACAACTGGAAATAGCGATAACGTTTGGGCTAAGACTAAACAGAATAAACAGGACAGGGTACCGTGTAAAGGAACAGTCCAGCAGGCATCAGCTGTGCAGCTGAGTGATCATAAGGTCCAGTGAACAGCAATATGTGAGTCCGAGAGCAGTTCAAATTGGTGCTTCAGCACAGCTAGCAGGGAGCACAGTTGTAGTTTGCGTGTGCTAGCGGGCCGGGGCTGGCAGATGGATCTTCGTGGTCGTCGCAACGGGAAGCCTGTTGAAACCACATCAGACTATTTCGTCGGCAAACCAGTCGTGTTGGATCGGCGGGGCTCAGTGTCAACACTAGGAGGTCCCGTCCGGTTGACAGAGAGGTAGATAGCCGGGAGATGGGCCTGAGGCTAGCTCAAGGCTAACTGGTGCTTGCTATAGGGCAATGGTAATGGTAATCAGCCAACAACAGGTTGCAGCTAGCTAGCTGGTTGTGATGATCCGGCGCTAGGGTCCAGTGATTCCGGCAGAAAGTCCAATAAGCTCTGGGTCGATAGCACGCTGGGTCGATAGCACGCTGTGCAGACTGGCCGACGAATTGTCCAGGCTAGAGCTAGAGCTGGCTGGTGGATAGTGTAGGCCACGGACAATGGTGAAGACGCTAACGGTGACTAATAACAGGTAGCCACTATTTTCAGCTTACGGTTCTTGATGAAAGTTATAAAGAAATAATAGAATCCTTTCCACGTTGGGTGAGGCGGGTTTAGTTAAAGAATGAAAGTAAAAAATTGAGAAATATAGACAAAAAAACAAGAAACGGGATATTTACACGGGACGAAAAATAAAAGCGACCGCACTGCTACGCCATCTTGGAAACATACTCTACGCTTTCTTGAATTTGTTCTGGATTTGGGGACTGTGAAAAGACCCCTGGTGGCATGTCTGGTGGGGTAAGTGTGTGTGTCAGAGCTGTGTGTAAGTTGACTATGCAAACAATTTGGGATTTTCAACACATTAATGTTTCTTATAAAAAGAAGAAGTGATGGAGTCAGTCTCTCCTCAACTCTTAGCCAAGAGAGACTGGCATGCATAGTATTTATATCAGCCCTCTGATTACAATGAAGAGCAAGACATGTCGCTCTGTTCTGGACCAGCTGCAGCTTAACTAGGTCTTTCCTTGCAGCACTGGACCACATGACTGGACAATAATCAAGATTAGACAAAACTAGAGCCTGTAGAACTTGCTTTTTGGAGTGTGGTGTCAAAAAAGCAGAGCATCTCTTTATTACGGACAGACCTCTCCCCATCTTTACAACTATTGAATCTATATGTTTTGACCAGAATCTATATGTTACCTTAGATTGTAAACTAAGTAATTTAGTCTCCTCAACTTGTTCAACAGCCACACCATTCATTACCAGATTCAGCTGAGGTCTAGGATTAAGGGAATGATTTGTACCAAATACAATGCTCTTAGTTTTAGAGATGTTCAGGACCAGTTTATTAGTGGCCACCCATTCCAAAACAAACTGCAACTCTTTGTTAAGGGTTTTGGTGACTTCATCAGCATATATGGACACACATGCTTTGTTTTCAACTTGTAAGTCGCTCTGGATAAGAGCGTCTGCTAAATGACGTAAATGTAAAAAATGTAAATGTTTAATGCCAGCGACAGGTCATTGGTAAAAAGAGTAGAGGGCCTAGAGAGCTGCCCTGTGGTACACCACACTTTACATTAGAGAAGCTTCCACTAAATAAAACTCTGTTCTATTAGATAGATAGCTCTGAATCCACAATATGGCAGAGGTTGAAAAGCCATAACACGTGTTTTTTCAACAACAGGTTATGGTCAATAATATCCAAGGCTGCACTGTAATCTAACAGTACAGCTCCCACAATCTTCTTATCATCAATTTCTTTCAACCAATCATCAGTCAATAGTGTCAGTGCAGTACATGTTGAGTGCCCTTCCCTATAAGCATGTTGAAAGTCTGTTGTTAATTTGTTTACAGAGAAATAGCATTGTAATTGGTCAAACACCATTCTTTCCAATAGTTTGCTAAGAGCTGGCAGCAAGCTTATTGGTCTGCTGTTAGAACCAGTAAAGGCCACTTTACCACTCTTAGGTAGTGGAATGACTTTGGCTTCCCTCCCGGCCTGAGGACACAGACTTTCCTCTAGGCTCAGATTAAAGATATGACAGATAGGAGTGGCTATAGAGTCAGCTACCATCCTCAGTAGCTTTCCATCTAAGTTGTCAATGCCAGGAGGTTTGTCATTATTGATCGATAACAATGTCCACCTCTCCCACACTAACTTGCAATGCTTTTCTTTCATTATTAGTTTTTTACTCTTAAAGGGAGTGCTCCTAATCTCAGCTTGTTACCTGTATAAAAGACACCTGTCCACAGAAGCAACAGCGTGATGTGGACAGGACCAAAGAGCTCTCCAAGGATGTCAGGGACAAGATTGTAGACCTACACAAGGCTGGAATGGGCTACAAGACCATCGCCAAGCAGCTTGGTGAGAAGGTGACAACAGTTGGTGCGATTATTCGCAAATGGAAGAAACACAAAATAACTGTCAATCTCCCTCGGCCTGGGGCTCCATGCAAGATCTCACCTCGTGGAGTTGCAATGATCATGAGAACGGTGAGGAATCAGCCCAGAACTACACGGGAGGATCTTGTCAATGATCTCAAGGCAGCTGGGACCATAGTCACCAAGAAAACAATTGGTAACACACTACGCCGTAAAGGACTGAAATCCTGCAACGCCCTGCTCAAGAAAGCACATATACAGGGCCGGCTGAAGTTTGCCAATTAACATCTGAATGATTCAGAGGAGAACTGGGTGAAAGTGTTGTGGTCAGATGAGACCAAAATCATGCTCTTTGGCATCAACTCAACTCGCCATGTTTGGAGGAGGAGGAATGCTGCCTATGACCCCAAGAACACCATCCCCACCGTCAAACATGGAGGTGGAAACATTATGCTTTGGGGGTGTTTTTCTGCTAAGGGGACAGGACAACTTCACAGCATCAAAGGGACGATGGATGGGGCCATGTACCGTCAAATCTTGGGTGAGAACCTCCTTCCCTCAGCCAGGGCATTGAAAATGGGTGGTAGATGGGTATTCCAGCATGACAATGACCCAAAACACACAGCCAAGGCAACAAAGGAGTGGCTCAAGAAGAAACACATGAAGGTCCTGGAGTGGCCTAGCCAGTCTCCAGACCTTAATCCCATAGAACATCTGTGGAGGGAGCTGAAGGTTTGAGTTGCCAAACGTCAGCCTCAAAACCTTAATGACTTGGAGAAGATCTGCAAAGAGGAGTGGAACAAAATCCTTCCTGAGATGTGTGCAAACCTGGTGGCCAACTACAAGAAACGTCTGACCTCTGTGATTGCCAACAAGGGTTTTGCCACCAAGTACTACGTCATGTTTTGCAGAGGGGTCAAATACTTATTTCCCACATTAAAATGCAAATCAATTTATAACATTTTTGACATGCTTGTTATTCTGTCTCTCACTGTTCAAATAAAACAACCATTAAAATTATAGACTGATCATGTCTTTGTCAGTGGGCAAACATACAAAATCAGCAGGGGATCAAATACTTTTTTCCCTCACTGTATTTAGATACTGACTGTTCACACTTGGTGGCCTATAGCAACACCCCAAAAGAAAAGGCTTTAGATGTGGCAAGTAAACCTGCAACAACAACACTTCAATAACACTTGACATAATGGCTAATATATGCATGTTAGCAAGTTATTGATTTCATGAACCTTATTTCTAAGGCTACATATATTAATATTTTCAGCCCTTTCCTGAGTAGCTTATCAGAGATAGACATAATCCTGGAAAGAGCAAACAAAGCAAGAGAAAAATATATGCATTTAGCAGTCCATTAATCAGTTGGTGTGTGTGTGTGTGTGTGTGTGTGCGCGCTTTGGGGTTGAAGCTACGAACCAATAGGATTGGCTCTCTCATCCCTTCCAGGCTTCTGGGAGGGAGGGTGGACAATGACCCTGTCATAGCGGATGTAAACAATGTCCCCACGCGCTCTGGCAGCTTTCATGGCTGGGATAAGTTCTTTCCTCTTCTGGCGCACAGCTTCAGGATAGTCCTCGTTGAGGAAGATATACATTCCTCTCAAGTTCTTGGCTCTTTCCAGAACAACTACCTTGTCCTTGAACCTCAGGAACTTGACCACTATTGGCCTGGGCCGGTCCCCTGGGCCGGTGGTGGGTTTTCCAGTCCTGTGGGGGCGCTCCACCTCAGTCTTCCTGTGGTCCATCTTCAATTTCTCAGAGATCATTTCCCTCACTTTGTCCTCAGACTCCGTCCAGGTCTCATGTGGAGATTCTGTAATTCCGTCCACAACCATGTTGTTACGCCTTGATTGTCCCTCGAGATGATTTATCCGTCATTGTTATCATGGATTCACAGACAGAACTGATGTCCTCTCTCAATGACTTACAGATTGCTGTAATCTTGCCGTTCTCCTGTTTCAACTCATCGAGCTGACCCTGGGAGAACTGCAAACTGTTGTTCAGGTCCTGGACCTCTCTGGTCAGGTCGTCCATTCTTTCATTAGTCTAATCCACCAGTATTTGGACTAAGCACTTGAAGCTATTTTCGTGTTGTTGTAACAACTGCTTGTAGAACTATTTTTGTTCGTTTAAAAGATCCTTCACGTGTTATAGAGAGACAGCACTGTCCTTGACAACGGTACTCCCGCCGGCTTTGGTCTTTGTCATGGTAGCTAGCAACGTAGGTTACGCTGTTACTCCTCTCAGTTCCCGACAGGGCAGGTCACAGGGAAGATGGAAAACAACAAACAGCAGGGATCTAGACAGCCACAAACCCAGGACAATCCGCGGTCCCAGCCACAATGGCTAACCACGTTGCAGGCTGCGTTCAAGCCCTCAAGAAAACCTTTCTAGCTAGAAATGCTGCTAGCTAGCAGCTAGGCTAGCTGCAACACCAAATAGCTCCTCAGACCCCCATCCTTGGTCGGCAGGATAACTGGACAGAGACTAGCAATCCCAGCAACTGATGCCAACTGTGTCACGGGATCCAAACTAAAAAGTAAGCTAGCTACAAAGAACTTCACTTTCAAAACAACAAACTTTTCAAAACAACAAATCCGAGCTCTTCCTCGTAGCAGTGGACCAGGGATTCCTGCTGTTAACCAGGGTGGGAGAGGTGGGGTGAGTTTAACTACGTTTATCATTAGTAAACCGGGGAGACGACATCAGTTTAATTAATAGATTTGGAAGGCTTTTACTACAGGTGAAAACCGGGGCCGGTCTGGACAATATCCGGTCTGGACAATATCCGGTCTGGACAATATCTCATCGACAAACGTCAAAAACACTTTCTCCACTCCATGCATCAAGTGGCCAAACAGAACTTTGAAACCGGCTTAAGAATGTACCTCAGGGAGGATTAAGATCATACTGTGAGGGGGTCTGACCACAGTGGTATATGTTAAGAATGTATAATGATAATATGGTATTTAAGAGGGCTCTTACCGCGGTGGGGACAGTGGGGGAGCTGGAGCTGCTGAGCCAGGAGTGCAGGGGGTTGCTGGTGCTGGGGGCGTCCCAGATAGACGAGGACACAGAGCTTAACTCAGGCCAGCTCTGCTGAGGCTCGGACGTCTTCGGGAAGGACATCCCCCTGAAGACTGAAAAACAAACAAAAACGCCTTTAATACTAGCAAAAAAATGATGTAGATTGATCCACTACCGTCCGGATCATTATAATGTGGATTGATCCACTACAGTCCGGATCATTATAATGTGGATTGACCCACTACAGTCCGGATCATTATAATGTGGATTGATCCACTACAGTCCGGATCATTATAATGTGGATTGATCCACTACAGTCCGGATCACTATAATCTAATGTGAAATCCCCTAAATAAGCCAACACTTCACCATAACTGCAGGATTTCTAACCACGCCGAATCATAATGCACCATCAAATTGGATTTATTCAATTTATTCGAGAATTAAAAGTAGTAGGCTGCTCTATCCGGAGACAACATTACAAAACACAATACAGCCCGAAGGCTCATTTCCTTTGTGCTCCCCCGATTCCAGTCCTTACCTCCTGTCAGATTGAAAGAGTTGTTGGGTCCGAATGCAGAGAAGGAGTTGACAGAGTTGAATCCTATGGGAGACCATAATCCTGAGCTAGATAGAGGAAATATGAAGGGATTATTTGGAATCAGAGCGAGAAAGCGAGAGAGAGAGAGAGAGAGAGATGTTGTTACCTGTCTGAGCGGTCACTCTCCACTGAGGTCATGTGAGCTAGAGACTTCCCTTGGCCTCTTTTACCTGGGTCACTGCCACCTGAAAACCATCACACCCTATGGTCACAACCTGCCACCTGAAAACCATCACACCCTATGGTCACAACCTGCCACCTGAAAACCATCACACCCTATGGTCACAACCTGCCACCTGAAAACCATCACACCCTATGGTCACAACTTGTATCTAGTCACCACAACAGTATGAGAGGGTTGACAACTAGAGATCCTCTCTCGTAGCGCACCTGGGCTTCTGTCGTATCCCGCAGCAACAGCTGCAAAAGTAGGATTGCCATTCTTGCCCGGGAGAGAGGTGGTGGCATTAGCTAGCTTGTTCCCTGGTGCCTTCTTCAAGTTGGTCTCACAATTGGCGTTGAGTACTTGGCTGTATGTTCCCCTGGTCACTAGGCTGGGGGAGGAGGGGGGAGGGGAGTAGGTCCTAGCTGAGATGGGTCTCTTCAGGAAGGGGTTCACGGTCTGCAGGAAGTTGTCTGCTTCTGTATGACGGAGAGAGAGGAGTGATAATGGAGGCAGTATGTGGTGTTTCACAGGGATTGATTCTAGGACCTCTATTATTTAGTTTACATTCATTGTATTAACCATCAACATGACCTTCTCAGATGTGGTTTGCTGATGACACGCGTCTTATATTACCACAGATATACAGTGGGGGAAAAAAGTATTTAGTCAGCCACCAATTGTGCAAGTTCTCCCACTTAAAAAGATGAGAGAGGCCTGTAATTTTCATCATAGGTACATGTCAACTATGACAGACAAAATGAGGAAAAAAAATCCAGAAAATCACATTGTAGGATTTTTAATGAATTTATTTGCAAATTATGGTGGAAAATAAGTATTTGGTCAATAACAAAAGTTTCTCAATACTTTGTTATATACCCTTTGTTGGCAATGACACAGGTGAAACATTTTCTGTAAGTCTTCACAAGGTTTTCACACACCGTTGCTGGTATTTTGGCCCATTCCTCCACGCAGATCTCCTCTAGAGCAGTGATGTTTTGGGGCTGTCGCTGGGCAACACAGACTTTCAACTCCCTCCAAAGATTTTCTATGGGGTTGAGATCTGGAGACTGGCTAGGCCACTCCAGGACCTTGAAATGCTTCTTACGAAGCAACTCCTTCGTTGCCCGGGCGGTGTGTTTGGGATCATTGTCATGCTGAAAGACCCAGCCACGTTTCATCTTCAATGCCCTTGCTGATGGAAGGAGGTTTTCACTCAAAATCTCACGATACATGGCCCCATTCATTCTTTCCTTTACACGGATCAGTCGTCCTGGTCCCTGTGCAGAAAAACAGCCCCAAAGCATGATGTTTCCACCCCCATGCTTCACAGTAGGTATGGTGTTCTTTGGATGCAACTCAGCATTCTTTGTCCTCCAAACACGACGAGTTGAGTTTTTACCAAAAAGTTCTATTTTGGTTTTATCTGACCATATGACATTCTCCCAATCCTCTTCTGGATCATCCAAATGCACTCTAGCAAACTTCAGACGGGCCTGGACATGTACTGGCTTAAGCAGGGGGACACGTCTTGCACTGCAGGATTTGAGTCCCTGGCGGCGTAGTGTGTTACTGATGGTAGGCTTTCTTACTTTGGTCCCAGCTCTCTGCAGGTCATTCACTAGGTCCCCCCGTGTGGTTCTGGGATTTTTGCTCACCATTCTTGTGATCATTTTGACCCCACGGGGTGAGATCTTGCGTGGAGCCCCAGATCGAGGGAGATTATCAGTGGTCTTGTATGTCTTCCATTTCCTAATAATTGCTCCCACAGTTGATGTCTTCAAACCAAGCTGCTTACCTATTGCAGATGCAGTCTTCCCAGCCTGGTGCAGGTCTACAATTTTGTTTCTGGTGTCCTTTGACAGCTCTTTGGTCTTGGCCATAGTGGAGTTTGGAGTGTGACTGTTTGAGGTTGTGGACAGGTGTCTTTTATACTGATAACAAGTTCAAACAGGTGCCATTAATACAGGTAATGAGTGGAGGACAGAGGAGCCTCTTAAAGAAGAAGTTACAGGTCTGTGAGAGCCAGAAATCTTGCTTGTTTGTAGGTGACCAAATACTTATTTTCCACCATAATTTGCAAATAAATTCATTAAAAATCCTACAATGTGATTTTCTGGATTTTTTTCCCTCAATTTGTCTGTCATAGTTGACGTGTATCTATGATGAAAATTACAGGCCTCTCTCATATTTTTAAGTGCGAGAACTTGCACTATTGGTGGCTGACTAAATACTTTTTTTCCCCCACTGTATCTCAACAGTGTTTTTTCTGCACCAATAGAGTAACAGTGATGAATTTCAGTTTACTCCCTGAATTGGCTTAATTGAAATGACATTTACCCCAACCCAGGTCTGCATTCCAGATGGCACCCTAATCCCTACATAGGGTTCTGGTCAAAAGTAGTGCACTATGGGCCCTGGTCAAACGTAATGCACTATATAGGACAGGGTTCTTCAATTCCGGTCCTGGAGGGCCGAAACACTTCTGTTTATTATTTCTACCTGGTAGTTAATTGCACTCACCTGGTGTCCCAGGTCTGAATTAGCCCCTGATTAGAAGGAGAGGATGAAAAACAGAGGTGTTTCGGCCCTCCAGGACCGGAATTGAAGAACCCTGATATAGGGAATAGGGCAGCATTTTGGACACAGCGTCAATGTAGATAAGTGACGTGGCCTATTTATTGCCTTACCTCCATAACTTACTACATTTGCACACACTGTATATAGATTTTATGTGGTATTTTTGACTTTATGTTTTGTTTTACCCCATATGTAACTCTGTGTTGTTGTTTTTATCGCACTGCTTTGCTTTATCTTGGCCAGGTCGCAGTTGTAAATGAGAACTTGTTCTCAACTGACTTACCTGGTTAAATAAAGGTGAAATAAATTTAAAAATAAACGTACGGTCGGTGGTTTTGAGGAGTGGGACGTCCCATTCAGGAGCAGCAAACTCCTTCTCTCCCTCGGAGCAGCTGCTGTGACCCAGCTCGGAAACAGAGACCGAGCCGTTGGACAACCGCTTCACCAGGGGAAACGGACAACAATCCTCCAGCTTCCCACAAGGCACTGGGGTGCGGAGAGAGAACCACCGGTGTCAGACATCAGCCTTACACGTCTCTAATGCCAAAGTACAGAACATTTAGTAGAGAGAATGCATGGAGGGAGTCTAATGAACGGAGGGAGTCTAATGAACGGAGGGAGTCTAATGAACGGAGGGTGTCTAATGAACGGAGGGAGTCTAATGAACGGAGGGAGTCTAATGAACAGAGGGAGTCTAATGAACGGAGGGTGTCTAATGAACGGAGGGAGTCTAATGAACGGAGGGAGTCTAATGAACGGAGGGAGTCTAATGAACGGAGGGTGTCTAATGAACGGAGGGAGTCTAATGAACGGAGGGTGTCTAATGAACGGAGGGAGTCTAATGAACGGAGGGAGTCTAATGAACGGAGGGAGTCTAATGAACGGAGGGAGTCTAATGAACGGAGGGAGTCTAATGAACGGAGGGAGTCTAATGAACGGAGGGAGTCTAATGAACGGAGGGAGTCTAATGCACATCAATAGTAAGAGGATCAGTTGGACAAAGACAAGATCCAATATGAAGAACAAAAGAGAATCCCTCACGGTTTTGCTGTTTCTCCCAAAACATTAAAGATCACGTTCAGGAGCAGCAAAACAGTGAAGGCAGTTTTTAAAAAAAACACCAGCGTAAAAATAACAACAGGTCTCCATTACCAAGTCCAGAACAGTCAGAAGAGTTGAGATGGGAGAGAGACTCAGGTCTGGGTTTCTGCAGAGTCCTAGGGCCAGTGGTGAGAGCAGGGTGGATGAGGGCTTTGGATGTGAAGGTCTTGCGTTGTTTGTTCTCCAGGGGTGTGGCGTATGGAAGCTCCAGGGAACTAGATTTATCCTCTGTGTTGGTTTGTTTCTTGTTGTTTTGGGGTTTGGTGAGGAAAGATGTTTCCTCTTTTTCCACTGCTGTTCTGCCTTTCTTTTTCACTGGTTCCTAAACAGACAGAAGAACAAGACATTTATTCTCCCTACACCACCCGTCTGCCTGTAGATGTCCACACAGTAGATCCTGTTATCTGTGCTCTTATGTCTGCAACTCCTAAGAGTGAGTGAGTCTGCGTGTGCTGTGTGTGTGCATGTCTCTCTGTCTCTCTCGGTCTACCTCTTTGTTGCTGGCTTCTACATCAGGGTTGGAGGTCTCTGTGGTGGTAGATGAGCTGTCATCGTTCAGCTGGTCTCCCGGAGGTGGTTTTCCCTTCGCTCTCCTGTCCTCCTTCTCCTTCTTCCTCTGAGCTTTAGTTTGACCTCTCAGCTGCTTTCCTTTAGAGTCCAGCACTGCAGGACACCACAAATACACAACTACAGTCACAACTACTGCAGGACACCACAAATACACAACTACAGTCACAACTACTGCAGGACACCACAAATACACAACTACAGTCACAACTACTGCAGGACACCACAAATACACAACTACAGTCACAACTACTGCAGGACAACACAAATACACAACTACAGTCACAACTACTGCAGGACAACACAAATACACAACTACAGTCACAACTACTGCAGGACAACACATATACACAACTACAGTCACAACTACTGCAGGACAACACATATACACAACTACAGTCACAACTACTGCAGGACACCACAAATACACAACTACAGTCACAACTACAGTCACAACTACTGCAGGACAACACAAATACACAACTACAGTCACAACTACTGCAGGACAACACAAATACACAACTACAGTCACAACTACTGCAGGACAACACAAATACACAACTACAGTCACAACTACTGCAGGACACCACAAATACACAACTACAGTCACAACTACAGTCACAACTACTGCAGGACAACACAAATACACAACTACAGTCACAACTACTGCAGGACAACACAAATACACAACTACAGTCACAACTACTGCAGGACAACACAAATACACAACTACAGTCACAACTACTGCAGGACAACACAAATACACAACTACAGTCACAACTACAGTCACAACTACTGCAGGACACCACAAATACACAACTACAGTCACAACTACTGCAGGACAACACAAATACACAACTACAGTCACAACTACAGTCACAACTACTGCAGGACACCACAAATACACAACTACAGTCACAACTACTGCAGGACAACACAAATACACAACTACAGTCACAACTACTGCAGGACACCACAAATACACAACTACAGTCACAACTACAGTCACAACTACTGCAGGACAACACATATACACAACTACAGTCACAACTACTGCAGGACACCACAAATACACAACTACAGTCACAACTACTGCAGGACAACACAAATACACAACTACAGTCACAACTACTGCAGGACAACACAAATACACAACTACAGTCACAACTACTGCAGGACAACACAAATACACAACTACAGTCACAACTACAGTCACAACTACTGCAGGACAACACAAATACACAACTACAGTCACAACTACTGCAGGACAACACAAATACACAACTACAGTCACAACTACTGCAGGACACCACAAATACACAACTACAGTCACAACTACTGCAGGACAACACAAATACACAACTACAGTCACAACTACAGTCACAACTACTGCAGGACAACACAAATACACAACTACAGTCACAACTACTGCAGGACACCACAAATACACAACTACAGTCACAACTACAGTCACAACTACTGCAGGACAACACAAATACACAACTACAGTCACAACTACTGCAGAACAACACAAATACATATGCCTAAGCATGGTTGGTTACAAAGGGCTTGTGCACTACCTCTAGTCAACTCCAAACAATTCAGCTCTGCACAGCCCCAGAGAGTCCTACGGTGCCTCCAGAAAGGATTCATACCACTTCACTTATTCCACATCTTGTGTTACCGCCTGAATTCAAAATGGATCAAATGTTGTTGGTTTTCACACACAATACCCCATAATGACAAAAATATCTCATTTATACTGAATATAATTCATACAAAAATATAAACGGAACATGTAAAGTGTTGGTCCCATGTTTCACGAGCTGAAAATAAAAAAAATCCCCTAAAATACGCACAAAATGTGTATTTCTCTCAAATGTGCACAAATTAGTTTACATCCCTGTTAGTGAGCATTTCTCCTTTGCCAAGATAATCCATCCACCTGACAGGTGTGGCATATCAAGAAGCTGATTAAACAACATGATCATTACACAGGTGCACCTTGTGCTGGGGACAATAAAAGGCCACTCTAAAATGTGTAGTTTTGTCACATAACACAATGCCACAGATGTCTCAAGTTTTGCGGGAGCGTGCTGAGGAGGGGGGGGGGGAAACTCATTCTGATTGGCTGGGCCTGGCTCCCCAGTGGGTGGGCCTATGCCCTCCCAGGCCCACCCATGGCTGCAACCCTGCCCAGTCATGTGAAATCCATAGATGAGGGCATAATTTATTTATTTAAATTAACTGAGTAAAATATTTGAAGTTGTTGCATGTTGCGTTTATATTTTTGTTCAGTATACTAAAGTATTCACACCCCTGAGTCAATACTTTGTAGAAGCACCTTTGGCAGTGATTACAGCTGTGAGTCTTTCTGGGAAAGTCTCTAAGAGCTTTCCACACCTGGATTGTGCAACATTTGCCCATTATTCTTTTCAAAATTCTTCAAGCTCTGTCAAATTGGTTGTTGATCATTGCTAGGCAACCATTTTCAGGTCTTGCCATAGATTTTCAAGCAGATTTAAGTCAAAACTGTAATTCGGCCTCTCAGGAACATTCACTGTCTTCTTGGTAAGCAACTCCAGTGTATATTTGGCCTTGTGTTTTAGGTTATTGTCCTGTTGAAAGGTGAATTAATCTCCCAGTGTCTGGTGGAAAGCAGACTGAACCAGGTTTTCCTATAGGATTTTGCCTGAGCTTAGCTCCATTCCTTTTATTTTTTAGCCTGAAAAACTCCCCAGTTCTTATTGATTCCAAGCATACCCATAACATGATGCAGCCACCACTATGCTTGAAAATATGGAGAATGGTACTCAGTAATGTGTTGGATTTGCCCCAAACATAACACTTTGTATTCAGGACAAGACGTTAATTGCTTTGCCACATTTTTTGCAGTATTACTTTAGTGCCTTGTTGCAAACAGGATGCATGTTTTGGAATATTTGTATTCTGTACAGGCTTCCTTCTTTTCACTCTGTCATTTAGGTTAGTGTTGTGGAGTAACTACAATGTTGTTGATCCATCCTCAATTTCCTCCTTTCACAGCCATTAAACTCTGTAACTGTTTTAAAGTCACCATTGGCCTCATGGTGAAATCCCTGAGTGGTTTCCTTCCTCTCCGACAACTGAGTTAGGAAGGACGCCTGTATCTTTGTAGTGACTGGGTGTATTGATACACCATCCAAAGTGTAATTAATAACTTCACCATGCTCAAAGGGATATTCAATGTCTGCTTTTTTTATTTTTACCTATCTACCAATAGGAGCCCTTCTTTGTGAGTCACTTGAAAACCTCCCTGGTCTTTGTGGTTGAATCTGTGTTTAAAATGCACTGCTCGACTGAGGGACCTTACAATCAAACACTATTATTGCACACAGAGTGAATCCATGCAACTTATTATGTGACTTGTTAAGCACATTTTTACTCCTGAACGTATTTAGGCCATAACAAAGGGGTTGGATACTTATTGATTCAAGACATTTTGGTGTTTCATTTTTTATAAATGTGTAAAAAAATCTAAATGTAATCCATTTTAAATTCAGGCTTTAACACAACAAAATGTGGAAAAGGTCAAGGGGTGTGAAAACTTTCTGAAGACACTGTACGTGTAGAATCAAAGCACTGTTTATATTGCTCTGCACAGCCCCATCCATCATGGGTGTAGTTAGTGTGAAATAAAATGCTACCATTGTTCTGTGTAGACTGAGGAGTAATGCTACCATTGTTCTGTGTAGACTGAGGAGTAATGCTACCATTGTTCTGTGTAGACGGAGGAGTAATGCTACCATTGTTCTGTGTAGACTGAGGAGTAATGCTACCATTGTTCTGTGTAGACGGAGGAGTAATGCTACCATTGTTATGTGTAGACTGAGGAGTAATGCTACCATTGTTCTGTGTAGACGGAGGAGTAATGCTACCATTGTTCTGTGTAGACTGAGGAGTAATGCTACCATTGTTCTGTGTAGACTGAGGAGTAATGCTACCATTGTTCTGTGTAGACTGAGGAGTAATGCTACCATTGTTCTGTGTAGACGGATGAGTAATGCTACCATTGTTCTGTGTAGACTGAGGAGTAATGCTACCATTGTTATGTGTAGACGGAGGAGTAATGCTACCATTGTTCTGTGTAGACTGAGGAGTAATGCTACCATTGTTCTGTGTAGACGGAGGAGTAATGCTACCATTGTTCTGTGTAGACTGAGGAGTAATGCTACCATTGTTCTGTGTAGACGGAGGAGTAATGCTACCATTGTTCTGTGTAGACGGAGGAGTAATGCTACCATTGTTCTGTGTAGACGGAGGAGTAATGCTACCATTGTTCTGTGTAGACGGAGGAGTAATGCTACCATTGTTCTGTGTAGACGGAGGAGTAATGCTACCATTGTTCTGTGTAGACGGAGGAGTAATGCTACCATTGTTCTGTGTAGACGGAGGAGTAATGCTACCATTGTTCTGTGTAGACTGAGGAGTAATGCTACCATTGTTCTGTGTAGACGGAGGAGTAATGCTACCATTGTTCTGTGTAGACTGAGGAGTAATGCTACCATTGTTCTGTGTAGACGGAGGAGTAATGCTACCATTGTTCTGTGTAGACTGAGGAGTAATGCTACCATTGTTCTGTGTAGACGGAGGAGTAATGCTACCATTGTTCTGTGTAGACGGAGGAGTAATGCTACCATTGTTCTGTGTAGACGGAGGAGTAATGCTACCATTGTTCTGTGTAGACGGAGGAGTAATGCTACCATTGTTCTGTGTAGACTGAGGAGTAATGCTACCATTGTTCTGTGTAGACGGAGGAGTAATGCTACCATTGTTCTGTGTAGACGGAGGAGTAATGCTACCATTGTTCTGTGTAGACGGAGGAGTAATGCTACCATTGTTCTGTGTAGACGGAGGAGTAATGCTACCATTGTTCTGAGATCCGTTGTGATCCTGTAGAGCTTGTAGAGGTGATTCAGGTCTGTCTAGGTCATTATCCATGGCCCCCAGGAGGCTGGCGTAGTCTGGGTCCTCTCCCCCAGAACAGAGCCTTCTGTGGGGCAGAGACGACCCTGACCCAGGGCCCCCGTCCTGGAGGTCCAGGCGTCCTCCACCCTGCTGCCCCTTGGAGCTCCGCGCCTTCCGATTGGTCAGCTGACAGGAAACCGGGGCGCCATTGGCTAGCTGGGAGGAAGAGGAGGAGGAAGTGGAGGAGGCTTGTATAGTTGATCGACCGAAGCCCATCCTGGCTCTCTGTCTATCAAGGTCCATGGAGGACCTGCTGTTCTGGCCCCCGGCCCGGGACACCCCACTACCAGACCCATACATCCCCCTGGTCGATTTCTGGTGGGTGTCAGTGAAATCATTCAAGCTAAAGGACAAAGAATAGTGGGGACATCACATTTTTAGAAGATGTAACAGTTCTCTGAAAAAGATACTACTCTCCACAAGAGGACCATTATATACATCCATATGGGTGGGCTATCTTTGATGCAAGACACTTTAATGACAAACAAATACATCCATAACAAAAGAGGTAGTCGGACTTACTTAGCATCACTTGAAATGAATACTATTTCCCTGAGGTGGAAGGGTCTGCCCGTCTCCATGGCAGAGTCCAGAGACAGACTTCTCTTAAAGGGCTCCCAGATCCCCTGGGCTTCCAGGTAGGCTTTAGCAATCACCAGCAGGAACAGGGAGCTACAGAGGAGAGAGGAGAGCCATGTTATCAGGGAGCTACAGAGGAGAGAGGAGAGCCATGTTAACAGGGAGCTACAGAGGAGAGAGGAGAGCCATGTTAACATGGAGCTACAGAGGAGAGAGGAGAGCCATGTTAACATGGAGCTACAGAGGAGAGAGGAGAGCCATGTTAACAGGGAGCTACAGAGGAGAGAGGAGAGCCATGTTAACAGGGAGCTACAGAGGAGAGAGGAGAGCCATGTTAACAGGGAGTTACAGAGGAGAGAGGAGAGCCATGTTAACAGGGAGCTACAGAGGAGAGAGGAGAGCCATGTTAACAGGGAGCTATGGAGGAGGAGAGCCATGTTAACAGGGAGCTACAGAGGAGAGAGGAGAGCCATGTTAACAGGGAGCTACAGAGGAGAGAGGAGAGCCATGTTAACAGGGAGCTACAGAGGAGAGAGGAGAGCCATGTTAACAGGGAGCTACAGAGGAGAGAGGAGAGCCATGTTAACAGGGAGCTACAGAGGAGAGAGGAGAGCCATGTTAACAGGGAGCTACAGAGGAGAGAGGAGAGCCATGTTAACAGGGAGCTACAGAGGAGAGAGGAGAGCCATGTTAACAGGGAGCTACAGAGGAGAGAGGAGAGCCATGTTAACAGGGAGCTACAGAGGAGAGAGGAGAGCCATGTTAACAGGGAGCTACAGAGGAGAGAGGAGAGCCATGTTAACAGGGAGCTACAGAGGAGAGAGGAGAGCCATGTTAACAGGGAGCTACAGAGGAGAGCCATGTTAACAGGGAGCTACAGAGGAGAGAGGAGAGCCATGTTAACAGGGAGTTACAGAGGAGAGAGGAGAGCCATGTTAACAGGGAGCTACAGAGGAGAGAGGAGAGCCATGTTAACAGGGAGCTATGGAGGAGGAGAGCCATGTTAACAGGGAGCTACAGAGGAGAGAGGAGAGCCATGTTAACAGGGAGCTACAGAGGAGAGAGGAGAGCCATGTTAACAGGGAGCTACAGAGGAGAGAGGAGAGCCATGTTAACAGGGAGCTACAGAGGAGAGAGGAGAGCCATGTTAACAGGGAGCTACAGAGGAGAGAGGAGAGCCATGTTAACAGGGAGCTACAGAGGAGAGCCATGTTAACAGGGAGCTACAGAGGAGAGAGGAGAGCCATGTTAACAGGGAGCTACAGAGGAGAGAGGAGAGCCATGTTAACAGGGAGCTACAGAGGAGAGAGGAGAGCCATGTTAACAGGGAGCTACAGAGGAGAGAGGAGAGCCATGTTAACAGGGAGCTATGGAGGAGAGAGGAGAGCCATGTTAACAGGGAGCTACAGAGGAGAGAGGAGAGCCATGTTAACAGGGAGCTACAGAGGAGAGAGGAGAGCCATGTTAACAGGGAGCTACAGAGGAGAGAGGAGAGCCATGTTAACAGGGAGCTACAGAGGAGAGAGGAGAGCCATGTTAACAGGGAGCTACAGAGGAGAGAGGAGAGCCATGTTAACAGGGAGCTACAGAGGAGAGAGGAGAGCCATGTTAACAGGGAGCTACAGAGGAGAGCCATGTTAACAGGGAGCTACAGAGGAGAGAGGAGAGCCATGTTAACAGGGAGCTACAGAGGAGAGAGGAGAGCCATGTTAACAGGGAGCTACAGAGGAGAGAGAAGAGCCATGTTAACAGGGAGCTACAGAGGAGAGAGGAGAGCCATGTTAACAGGGAGCTACAGAGGAGAGAGGAGAGCCATGTTAACAGGGAGCTATGGAGGAGGAGAGCCATGTTAACAGGGAGTTACAGAGGAGAGAGGAGAGCCATGTTAACAGGGAGCTACAGAGGAGAGAGGAGAGCCATGTTAACAGGGAGCTACAGAGGAGAGAGGAGAGCCATGTTAACAGGGAGCTACAGAGGAGAGAGGAGAGCCATGTTAACATGGAGCTACAGAGGAGAGAGGAGAGCCATGTTAACAGGGAGCTACAGAGGAGAGAGGAGAGCCATGTTAACAGGGAGCTACAGAGGAGAGCCATGTTAACAGGGAGCTACAGAGGAGAGCCATGTTAACAGGGAGCTACAGAGGAGAGAGGAGAGCCATGTTAACAGGGAGCTACAGAGGAGAGAGGAGAGACATTTTAACAGGGAGCTACAGAGGAGAGAGGAGAGCCATGTTAACATGGAGCTACAGAGGAGAGAGGAGAGCCATGTTAACAGGGAGCTACAGAGGAGAGAGGAGAGCCATGTTAACAGGGAGCTACAGAGGAGAGAGGAGAGCCATGTTAACAAGGAGCTACAGAGGAGAGAGGAGAGCCATGTTAACAGGGAGCTACAGAGGAGAGAGGAGAGCCATGTTAACAGGGAGCTACAGAGGAGAGAGGAGAGCCATGTTAACAGGGAGCTACAGAGGAGAGAGGAGAGCCATGTTAACAGGGAGCTACAGAGGAGAGAGGAGAGCCATGTTAACAGGGAGCTACAGAGGAGAGCCATGTTAACAGGGAGCTACAGAGGAGAGAGGAGAGCCATGTTAACAGGGAGCTACAGAGGAGAGAGGAGAGCCATGTTAACAGGGAGCTACAGAGGAGAGAGGAGAGCCATGTTAACAGGGAGCTACAGAGGAGAGAGGAGAGCCATGTTAACAGGGAGCTACAGAGGAGAGCCATGTTAACAGGGAGCTACAGAGGAGAGAGGAGAGCCATGTTAACAGGGAGCTACAGAGGAGAGAGGAGAGCCATGTTAACAGGGAGCTATGGAGGAGGAGAGCCATGTTAACAGGGAGTTACAGAGGAGAGAGGAGAGCCATGTTAACAGGGAGCTACAGAGGAGAGAGGAGAGCCATGTTAACAGGGAGCTACAGAGGAGAGAGGAGAGCCATGTTAACAGGGAGCTACAGAGGAGAGAGGAGAGCCATGTTAACAGGGAGCTACAGAGGAGAGAGGAGAGCCATGTTAACAGGGAGCTACAGAGGAGAGAGGAGAGCCATGTTAACAGGGAGCTACAGAGGAGAGAGGAGAGCCATGTTAACAGGGAGCTACAGAGGAGAGAGGAGTGCCATGTTAACATGGAGCTACAGAGGAGAGAGGAGAGCCATGTTAACAGGGAGCTACAGAGGAGAGAGGAGAGCCATGTTAACAGGGAGCTACAGAGGAGAGAGGAGAGCCATGTTAACAAGGAGCTACAGAGGAGAGAGGAGAGCCATGTTAACAGGGAGCTACAGAGGAGAGAGGAGAGCCATGTTAACAGGGAGCTACAGAGGAGAGAGGAGAGCCATGTTAACAGGGAGCTACAGAGGAGAGAGGAGAGCCATGTTAACAGGGAGCTACAGAGGAGAGCCATGTTAACAGGGAGCTACAGAGGAGAGCCATGTTAACAGGGAGCTACAGAGGAGAGAGGAGAGCCATGTTAACAGGGAGCTACAGAGGAGAGAGGAGAGCCATGTTAACAGGGAGCTACAGAGGAGAGAGGAGAGCCATGTTAACAGGGAGCTACAGAGGAGAGAGGAGAGCCATGTTAACAGGGAGCTACAGAGGAGAGCCATGTTAACAGGGAGCTACAGAGGAGAGAGGAGAGCCATGTTAACAGGGAGTTACAGAGGAGAGAGGAGAGCCATGTTAACAGGGAGCTACAGAGGAGAGAGGAGAGCCATGTTATCAGGGAGCTATGGAGGAGGAGGAGAGCCATGTTAACAGGGAGCTACAGAGGAGAGAGGAGAGCCATGTTAACAGGGAGCTACAGAGGAGAGAGGAGAGCCATGTTAACAGGGAGCTACAGAGGAGAGCCATGTTAACAGGGAGCTACAGAGGAGAGAGGAGAGCCATGTTAACAGGGAGCTACAGAGGAGAGAGGAGAGCCATGTTAACAGGGAGCTATGGAGGAGGAGAGCCATGTTAACAGGGAGTTACAGAGGAGAGAGGAGAGCCATGTTAACAGGGAGCTACAGAGGAGAGAGGAGAGCCATGTTAACAGGGAGCTACAGAGGAGAGAGGAGAGCCATGTTAACAGGGAGCTACAGAGGAGAGAGGAGAGCCATGTTAACAGGGAGCTACAGAGGAGAGAGGAGAGCCATGTTAACAGGGAGCTACAGAGGAGAGAGGAGAGCCATGTTAACAGGGAGCTACAGAGGAGAGAGGAGAGCCATGTTAACAGGGAGCTACAGAGGAGAGAGGAGTGCCATGTTAACATGGAGCTACAGAGGAGAGAGGAGAGCCATGTTAACAGGGAGCTACAGAGGAGAGAGGAGAGCCATGTTAACAGGGAGCTACAGAGGAGAGAGGAGAGCCATGTTAACAAGGAGCTACAGAGGAGAGAGGAGAGCCATGTTAACAGGGAGCTACAGAGGAGAGAGGAGAGCCATGTTAACAGGGAGCTACAGAGGAGAGAGGAGAGCCATGTTAACAGGGAGCTACAGAGGAGAGAGGAGAGCCATGTTAACAGGGAGCTACAGAGGAGAGCCATGTTAACAGGGAGCTACAGAGGAGAGCCATGTTAACAGGGAGCTACAGAGGAGAGAGGAGAGCCATGTTAACAGGGAGCTACAGAGGAGAGAGGAGAGCCATGTTAACAGGGAGCTACAGAGGAGAGAGGAGAGCCATGTTAACAGGGAGCTACAGAGGAGAGAGGAGAGCCATGTTAACAGGGAGCTACAGAGGAGAGCCATGTTAACAGGGAGCTACAGAGGAGAGAGGAGAGCCATGTTAACAGGGAGTTACAGAGGAGAGAGGAGAGCCATGTTAACAGGGAGCTACAGAGGAGAGAGGAGAGCCATGTTATCAGGGAGCTATGGAGGAGGAGGAGAGCCATGTTAACAGGGAGCTACAGAGGAGAGAGGAGAGCCATGTTAACAGGGAGCTACAGAGGAGAGAGGAGAGCCATGTTAACAGGGAGCTACAGAGGAGAGAGGAGAGCCATGTTAACAGGGAGCTACAGAGGAGAGAGGAGAGCCATGTTAACAGGGAGCTACAGAGGAGAGAGGAGAGCCATGTTAACAGGGAGCTACAGAGGAGAGAGGAGAGCCATGTTAACAGGGAGCTACAGAGGAGAGCCATGTTAACAGGGAGCTACAGAGGAGAGAGGAGAGCCATGTTAACAGGGAGCTACAGAGGAGAGAGGAGAGCCATGTTAACAGGGAGCTACAGAGGAGAGAGGAGAGCCATGTTAACAGGGAGCTACAGAGGAGAGCCATGTTAACAGGGAGCTACAGAGGAGAGAGGAGAGCCATGTTAACAGGGAGCTACAGAGGAGAGAGGAGAGCCATGTTAACAGGGAGCTATGGAGGAGGAGAGCCATGTTAACAGGGAGTTACAGAGGAGAGAGGAGAGCCATGTTAACAGGGAGCTACAGAGGAGAGAGGAGAGCCATGTTAACAGGGAGCTACAGAGGAGAGAGGAGAGCCATGTTAACAGGGAGCTACAGAGGAGAGAGGAGAGCCATGTTAACAGGGAGCTACAGAGGAGAGAGGAGAGCCATGTTAACAGGGAGCTACAGAGGAGAGAGGAGAGCCATGTTAACAGGGAGCTACAGAGGAGAGCCATGTTAACAGGGAGCTACAGAGGAGAGCCATGTTAACAGGGAGCTACAGAGGAGAGAGGAGAGCCATGTTAACAGGGAGCTACAGAGGAGAGAGGAGAGCCATGTTAACAGGGAGCTACAGAGGAGAGAGGAGAGCCATGTTAACAGGGAGCTACAGAGGAGAGAGGAGAGCCATGTTAACAGGGAGCTACAGAGGAGAGCCATGTTAACAGGGAGCTACAGAGGAGAGAGGAGAGCCATGTTAACAGGGAGTTACAGAGGAGAGAGGAGAGCCATGTTAACAGGGAGCTACAGAGGAGAGAGGAGAGCCATGTTATCAGGGAGCTATGGAGGAGGAGGAGAGCCATGTTAACAGGGAGCTACAGAGGAGAGAGGAGAGCCATGTTAACAGGGAGTTACAGAGGAGAGAGGAGAGCCATGTTAACAGGGAGCTACAGAGGAGAGAGGAGAGCCATGTTATCAGGGAGCTATGGAGGAGGAGGAGAGCCATGTTAACAGGGAGCTACAGAGGAGAGAGGAGAGCCATGTTAACAGGGAGCTACAGAGGAGAGAGGAGAGCCATGTTAACAGGGAGCTACAGAGGAGAGAGGAGAGCCATGTTAACAGGGAGCTACAGAGGAGAGAGGAGAGCCATGTTAACAGGGAGCTACAGAGGAGAGAGGAGAGCCATGTTAACAGGGAGCTACAGAGGAGAGAGGAGAGCCATGTTAACAGGGAGCTACAGAGGAGAGCCATGTTAACAGGGAGCTACAGAGGAGAGAGGAGAGCCATGTTAACAGGGAGCTACAGAGGAGAGAGGAGAGCCATGTTAACAGGGAGCTACAGAGGAGAGAGGAGAGCCATGTTAACAGGGAGCTACAGAGGAGAGCCATGTTAACAGGGAGCTACAGAGGAGAGAGGAGAGCCATGTTAACAGGGAGCTACAGAGGAGAGAGGAGAGCCATGTTAACAGGGAGCTATGGAGGAGGAGAGCCATGTTAACAGGGAGTTACAGAGGAGAGAGGAGAGCCATGTTAACAGGGAGCTACAGAGGAGAGAGGAGAGCCATGTTAACAGGGAGCTACAGAGGAGAGAGGAGAGCCATGTTAACAGGGAGCTACAGAGGAGAGAGGAGAGCCATGTTAACAGGGAGCTACAGAGGAGAGAGGAGAGCCATGTTAACAGGGAGCTACAGAGGAGAGAGGAGAGCCATGTTAACAGGGAGCTACAGAGGAGAGCCATGTTAACAGGGAGCTACAGAGGAGAGCCATGTTAACAGGGAGCTACAGAGGAGAGAGGAGAGCCATGTTAACAGGGAGCTACAGAGGAGAGAGGAGAGCCATGTTAACAGGGAGCTACAGAGGAGAGAGGAGAGCCATGTTAACAGGGAGCTACAGAGGAGAGAGGAGAGCCATGTTAACAGGGAGCTACAGAGGAGAGAGGAGAGCCATGTTAACAGGGAGCTACAGAGGAGAGAGGAGAGCCATGTTAACAGGGAGCTACAGAGGAGAGCCATGTTAACAGGGAGCTACAGAGGAGAGAGGAGAGCCATGTTAACAGGGAGTTACAGAGGAGAGAGGAGAGCCATGTTAACAGGGAGCTACAGAGGAGAGAGGAGAGCCATGTTATCAGGGAGCTATGGAGGAGGAGGAGAGCCATGTTAACAGGGAGCTACAGAGGAGAGAGGAGAGCCATGTTAACAGGGAGCTACAGAGGAGAGAGGAGAGCCATGTTAACAGGGAGCTACAGAGGAGAGAGGAGAGCCATGTTAACAGGGAGCTACAGAGGAGAGAGGAGAGCCATGTTAACAGGGAGCTACAGAGGAGAGAGGAGAGCCATGTTAACAGGGAGCTACAGAGGAGAGCCATGTTAACAGGGAGCTACAGAGGAGAGAGGAGAGCCATGTTAACAGGGAGCTACAGAGGAGAGAGGAGAGCCATGTTAACAGGGAGCTTCAGAGGAGAGAGGAGAGCCATGTTAACAGGGAGCTACAGAGGAGAGAGGAGAGCCATGTTAACAGGGAGCTATGGAGGAGAGAGGAGAGCCATGTTAACAGGGAGCTACAGAGGAGAGAGGAGAGCCATGTTAACAGGGAGCTACAGAGGAGAGAGGAGAGCCATGTTAACAGGGAGCTACAGAGGAGAGAGGAGAGCCATGTTAACAGGGAGCTACAGAGGAGAGAGGAGAGCCATGTTAACAGGGAGCTACAGAGGAGAGAGGAGAGCCATGTTAACAGGGAGCTACAGAGGAGAGCCATGTTAACAGGGAGCTACAGAGGAGAGAGGAGAGCCATGTTAACAGGGAGCTACAGAGGAGAGAGGAGAGCCATGTTAACAGGGAGCTACAGATGAGAGAGAAGAGCCATGTTAACAGGGAGCTACAGAGGAGAGAGGAGAGCCATGTTAACAGGGAGCTACAGAGGAGAGAGGAGAGCCATGTTAACAGGGAGCTACAGAGGAGAGAGGAGAGCCATGTTAACAGGGAGCTATGGAGGAGGAGAGCCATGTTAACAGGGAGTTACAGAGGAGAGAGGAGAGCCATGTTAACAGGGAGCTACAGAGGAGAGAGGAGAGCCATGTTAACAGGGAGCTACAGAGGAGAGAGGAGAGCCATGTTAACAGGGAGCTACAGAGGAGAGAGGAGAGCCATGTTAACATGGAGCTACAGAGGAGAGAGGAGAGCCATGTTAACAGGGAGCTACAGAGGAGAGAGGAGAGCCATGTTAACAGGGAGCTACAGAGGAGAGCCATGTTAACAGGGAGCTACAGAGGAGAGAGGAGAGCCATGTTAACAGGGAGCTACAGAGGAGAGAGGAGAGCCATGTTAACAGGGAGCTACAGAGTAGAGAGGAGAGCCATGTTAACAGGGAGCTACAGAGGAGAGAGGAGAGCCATGTTAACAGGGAGCTACAGAGGAGAGAGGAGAGCCATGTTAACAGGGAGCTACAGAGGAGAGAGGAGAGCCATGTTAACAAGGAGCTACAGAGGAGAGAGGAGAGCCATGTTAACAGGGAGCTACAGAGGAGAGAGGAGAGCCATGTTAACAGGGAGCTACAGAGGAGAGAGGAGAGCCATGTTAACAGGGAGCTACAGAGGAGAGAGGAGAGCCATGTTAACAGGGAGCTACAGAGGAGAGAGGAGAGCCATGTTAACAGGGAGCTACAGAGGAGAGAGGAGAGCCATGTTAACAGGGAGCTACAGAGGAGAGAGGAGAGCCATGTTAACAGGGAGCTACAGAGGAGAGAGGAGAGCCATGTTAACAAGGAGCTATGGAGGAGGAGAGCCATGTTAACAGGGAGTTACAGAGGAGAGAGGAGAGCCATGTTAACAGGGAGCTACAGAGGAGAGAGGAGAGCCATGTTAACAGGGAGCTATGGAGGAGGAGAGCCATGTTAACAGGGAGTTACAGAGGAGAGAGGAGAGCCATGTTAACAGGGAGCTACAGAGGAGAGAGGAGAGCCATGTTAACAGGGAGCTACAGAGGAGAGAGGAGAGCCATGTTAACATGGAGCTACAGAGGAGAGCCATGTTAACAGGGAGCTACAGAGGAGAGAGGAGAGCCATTTTAACAGGGAGCTACAGAGGAGAGAGGAGAGCCATGTTAACATGGAGCTACAGAGGAGAGAGGAGAGCCATGTTAACAGGGAGCTACAGAGGAGAGAGGAGAGCCATGTTAACAGGGAGCTACAGAGGAGAGAGGAGAGCCATGTTAACAAGGAGCTACAGAGGAGAGAGGAGAGCCATGTTAACAGGGAGCTACAGAGGAGAGAGGAGAGCCATGTTAACAGGGAGCTACAGAGGAGAGAGGAGAGCCATGTTAACAGGGAGCTACAGAGGAGAGAGGAGAGCCATGTTAACAGGGAGCTACAGAGGAGAGCCATGTTAACAGGGAGCTACAGAGGAGAGAGGAGAGCCATGTTAACAGGGAGTTACAGAGGAGAGAGAAGCTAGTAAATTATCATCTGATATAAACACAATGATGTGGTTGAAAAGCCTGGCCACAGATCTGTTTGTGCCAACCACGATAGGAGTTGGTTATACAGCACAAAAAGATCTGGGACCAGGCTATTTGAAAATGTGCTTATATTTGAAAATACTGCTGCAGCTACTATGTATTGTGTATACCTCATAATGAGGGATTAGATCCAGTTCCCACCTCGCAGTGACAGACCACGTGTAACAACACCTGCACAGGATCGGTACATCCAAACGTCACACCTGCGGGACAGGTACAGGATGGCAACAACAACTGCCCGAGTTACACCAGGAACGCACAATCCCTCCATCAGTGCTCAGACTGTCCGCAATAGGTTGTGAGAGGCTGGACTGAGGGCTTGTAGGCCTGTTGTAAGGCAGGTCCTCACCAGACATCACCGGCAACAACGTCGCCTATGGGCACAAACCCACCGTCGCTGGACCAGACAGGACTGGCAAAAAGTGCTCTTCACTGACGAGTCGCGGTTTTGTCTCACCAGGGGTGATGGTCGGATTCACGTTTCTCGTCGAAGGAATGAGCATTACACCGAGGCCTGTACTCTGGAGCGGGATCGATTTGGAGGTGGAGGGTCCGTCATGGTCTGGGGCGGTGTGTCACAGCATCATCGGACTGAGCTTGTTGTCATTGCAGGCAATCTCAACGCTGTGCGTTACAGGGAAGACATCCTCCTCCCTCATGTGGTACCCTTCCTGCAGGCTCATCCTGACATGACCCTCCAGCATGACAATGCCACCAGCCATACTGCTCGTTCTGAGCGTGATTTCCTGCAAGACAGGAATGTCAGTGTTCTGCCATGGCCAGCGAAGAGCCCGGATCTCAATCCCATTGAGCACGTCTGGGACCTGTTGGATCGGAGGGTGAGGGCTAGGGCCATTCCCCCCAGAAATGTCAGGGAACTTGCAGGTGCCTTGGTGGAAGAGTGGGGTAACATCTCACAGAAAGAACTGGCAAATCTGGTGCAGTCCATGAGGAGGAGATGCACTGCAGTACTTAATGCAGCTGGTGGCCACACCAGATACTGACCGTTACTTTTGATTTTGACCCCCCCCCCCCCCCCCTTTGTTCAGGGACACATTATTCAATTTCTGTTAGTCACATGTCTGTGGAACTTGTTCAGTTTATGTCTCAGTTGTTGAATCTTGTTATGTTCATACAAATATTTAAACATGTTAAGTTTGCTGAAAATAAACACAGTTGACAGTGAGAGGACGTTTCTTTTTTTGCTGAGTTTATGTATATCTCATGATGAGGGAGAAGATTAGCTCCAGCTTCCAACTGAGTCTGAGTTATACATGCATGTACACTACCAGTCAAACGTTTGGACAAACATACTCATTCAAGGGTTTTTCTAAATAATTCTCATTCAGATTTTTTTTTAATAATAGTGAAGACATCAAAACTATAAAATAACACATATGGAATCATGTAGTAACCAAAGAAAAGTGTTAAACAAATCAAAATATAGTTTATATTTGAGATTCTTCCAATAGCCACCCTTTGTCTTGATGACAGCTTTGCACACTCTTGGCATTCTCTCAACCTGCTTCATGAGGTAGTCACCTGGAATGCATTTCAATTAACAAGTGTGCCTTGTTAAAAGTTAATTTGTGGAATTTCTTTCCTTCTTAATGCGTTTGAGCCAATCAGTTGTGTTGTGACAAGGTAGGGGTGGTATACAGAAGATGGTCTTTTACCAAATAGGGCTAAGTCCATATTATGGCAAGAACAGCTCAAATAAGCAAAATCGAACTCACAACCCTGGCGTTGCAAACGCCATGCTCTTCCAACTGAGCTATATCCCTTATTTCATAGTTTTGATGTCTTCACTATTATTCTACAATGTAGAAAATAGTAAAAATAAAGAAAAACCCTTGAATGAGTGTCTAAACTTGTCAGTGGTACTGTATATATAAATATGTATACCTCATAATGAGCTCCCAATTGGGTCTGGGTTATACATGTCAAGGGGTCTGAATACTTTCCGAATGCACTGTACATACAGTTGTGGTGCCCTCGGTGGTGACCGGGGGACTGCCACTGTTTGGAGCGTCAGTCACGCCCCACAACCAGCAAGCTAGGCTGCAGAGCCATGCCCTGCACATGAAGCCGCAACACACCTGGGGCCTCATTTATAACCACAAGGTGCTGTTTTCGTCAGCACAGGTGAAGCTACTGGCTGGAGGCTGAGCTCACCGGACATTTGGTGGAGGCTCACGGACATTGACTTATGACTGCAGAAAAGTCGGCTTGTAAACTGGATAGCAGCCCAGCTATTTAGTCTTCTAAGTTAAGTTCAGCCTAAGTTAAGTTTATCACCTGTGTGTGGGAGTGTTTTGATTGTCCTTTCTGTGAATCAATGTTCCAGCCTAGCCTGGTTTAAGCCTCTGTGTTCCAGCCTAGCCTGGTTTAAGCCCCTGTGTTCCAGCCTAGCCTGGTTTAAGCCTCTGTGTTCCAGCCTAGCCTGGTTTAAGCCCCTGTGTTCCAGCCTAGCCTGGTTTAAGCCTCTGTGTTCCAGCCTAGCCTGGTTTAAGCCTCTGTGTTCCAGCCTAGCCTGGTTTAAGCCTCTGTGTTCCAGCCTAGCCTGGTTTAAGCCTCTGTGTTCCAGCCTAGCCTGGTTTAAGCCTCTGTGTTCCAGCCTAGCCTGGTTTAAGCCTCTGTGTTCCAGCCTAGCCTGGTTTAAGCCTCTGTGTTCCAGCCTAGCCTGGTTTAAGCCTCTGTGTTCCAGCCTAGCCTGGTTTAAGCCTCTGTGTTCCAGCCTAGCCTGGTTTAAGCCTCTGTGTTCCAGCCTAGCCTGGTTTAAGCCTCTGTGTGCTGAACCTTTTTGTTATTGTTTCTCATTACATTTTTACATTTTAGTCATTTAGCAGACGCTCTTATCCAGAGCGACTTACAGTTAGTGAGTGCATACATTTTTCCATACTGGCCCCCCGTGGGAATCGAAACCCACAACCCTGGCGTTGCAAACGCCATGCTCTACCAACTGAGCTACACGGGGCCTCATCATTGCCATCCTGTCAGCCACGCGAGTCGTTACATAGTACACTGCATACCTCATGATGAAGGAGACGATGAGGTACAGCTCCAGCTCCCAGGAGGGGAGGGCCTCTGTACAGGAGGCCAACATGTGATAGGGTAGAGAGGCGTTCAGGACAAACACAAACTCTGACCCTCCCTCCGTCACTAGCTTCAGCTCCCGGATCACTCTGGACGTTGTGAAGTCCGGTGTGAACCTGGGATAGAGACAGACAGGAAGGAGACGCAGTCAGTCAGTGAACAGGGGCTACCTCCATACACACATACAGGTTAAGTGACCTGTATCAAACGAGTTAAACCAGCCACACTGTACACAGGGTTCTCTTTCCTTAAATGACATTTGATGTGATACTGCAGCACACAACGATGCAAGGTTAAAAGCACAATAAGATAGAGAATGGCTTGGTGACATCTGTGAACCACAACAACACTACTCTCAAAATTATTCACGTGCCTAAAATAAGGGAAGTAGCTAGATACATTTACCAGCAGGTCATTCTTGTACAATTGGGTACTAAGGTTTGTTAACCAATGCATCTTAATAGCAGAAACATTTAAAGAGCCCCTCTGTGATATTTACAGCCGTTTACAGCAAACCAACTGACCAGGCTGCCATTTTGTTTGTCAAATTAAGTGGCCAACACAAACACTTCCATGTTGTGTAGCTACTTGACATGAGCCAGCAGAGTTGATGTTGAGTCTCTTTAAAGGCTAGAGGGGAGAGGTGAAGAGGAACTGCAAGCAACACAGAGAGGAACAGAGAGCACATTCATCCTCCGATAGTAATAGAGCTAACACACACACACACACACACACATACACACACACACACACACCGTGTGGCTGAAGACCTGTATTAATATAGCTTTTAGGGCGTGAGGAGAGAACACACCTCTGAGTGCTAGTGTTTGCTCAGTGGCTGGTTGCAAGGCCCCTACTTATCTGTTGACCCATTTCAGTTCAGTAGACTAGAGCTCCTCTCAGTTCAGTAGACTAGAGCCCCTCTCAGTTCAGTAGACTATAGTTCCTCTCAGTTCAGTAGACTATAGCTCCTCTCAGTTCAGTAGACTAGAGCCCCTCTCAGTTCAGTAGACTAGAGCCCCTCTCAGTTCAGTAGACTATAGTTCCTCTCAGTTCAGTAGACTATAGCTCCTCTCAGTTCAGTAGACTAGAGCCCCTCTCAGTTCAGTAGACTAGAGCCCCTCTCAGTTCAGTAGACTATAGTTCCTCTCAGTTCAGTAGACTAGAGCCCCTCTCAGTTCAGTAGACTAGAGCCCCTCTCAGTTCAGTAGACTAGAGCCCCTCTCAGTTCAGTAGACTATAGTTCCTCTCAGTTCAGTAGACTATAGCTCCTCTCAGTTCAGTAGACTAGAGCCCCTCTCAGTTCAGTAGACTAGAGCCCCTCTCAGTTCAGTAGACTAGAGCCCCTCTCAGTTCAGTAGACTATAGTTCCTCTCAGTTCAGTAGACTATAGTTCCTCTCAGTTCAGTAGACTATAGTTCCTCTCAGTTCAGTAGACTAGAGCCCCTCTCAGTTCAGTAGACTAGAGCCCCTCTCAGTTCAGTAGACTAGAGCCCCTCTCAGTTCAGTAGACTAGAGCCCCTCTCAGTTCAGTAGACTAGAGCCCCTCTCAGTTCAGTAGACTATAGTTCCTCTCAGTTCAGTAGACTATAGTTCCTCTCAGTTCAGTAGACTAGAGCTCCTCTCAGTTCAGTAGACTAGAGCTCCTCTCAGTTCAGTAGCCTAGAGCTCCTCTCAGTTCAGTAGACTAGAGCTCCTCTCAGTTCAGTAGACTATAGTTCCTCTCAGTTCAGTAGACTATAGCTCCTCTCAGTTCAGTAGACTAGAGCTCCTCTCAGTTCAGTAGACTATAGTTCCTCTCAGTTCAGTAGACTAGAGCCCCTCTCAGTTCAGTAGACTATAGCTCCTCTCAGTTCAGTAGACCACAGCTCCTCTCAGTTCAGTAGACTAGAGCTCCTCTCAGTTCAGTAGACTAGAGCTCCTCTCAGTTCAGTAGACTATAGTTCCTCTCAGTTCAGTAGACTATAGCTCCTCTCAGTTCAGTAGACTAGAGCCCCTCTCAGTTCAGTAGACTAGAGCCCCTCTCAGTTCAGTAGACTATAGTTCCTCTCAGTTCAGTAGACTAGAGCCCCTCTCAGTTCAGTAGACTAGAGCTCCTCTCAGTTCAGTAGACTAGAGCTCCTCTCAGTTCAGTAGCCTAGAGCTCCTCTCAGTTCAGTAGACTAGAGCCCCTCTCAGTTCAGTAGACTAGAGCCCCTCTCAGTTCAGTAGACTAGAGCCCCTCTCAGTTCAGTAGACTATAGTTCCTCTCAGTTCAGTAGACTATAGTTCCTCTCAGTTCAGTAGACTATAGTTCCTCTCAGTTCAGTAGACTATAGCTCCTCTCAGTTCAGTAGACTAGAGCCCCTCTCAGTTCAGTAGACTAGAGCCCCTCTCAGTTCAGTAGACTAGAGCCCCTCTCAGTTCAGTAGACTATAGTTCCTCTCAGTTCAGTAGACTATAGTTCCTCTCAGTTCAGTAGACTAGAGCTCCTCTCAGTTCAGTAGCCTAGAGTTCCTCTCAGTTCAGTAGCCTAGAGTTCCTCTCAGTTCAGTAGACTAGAGCTCCTCTCAGTTCAGTAGACCACAGCTCCTCTCAGTTCAGTAGACTAGAGCTCCTCTCCTCAGCTATATTTCACATTATAAGACACTATCAAATGAATGCGATTCATCTGCATTAGAGGCTTTTACAGCCATTTACAGGAATCCATTTCTGCACCATAGAAGGACTGATAAGCCCATCCATCTGATGGACACTGTAGTGTCTTATCAGTCAGTGACTCTGTTATGTGAGTATGCAAAGCTACTAAACAGTTGCTGTGATTTTAAACTTACAGTATAACTAGGTCTTTAGAAGCATTTGGTTTAAGTGCAAACTGTTGACAGTTGAGAACTTTGAATCCGTATCCTTGGCAGGGCTGGCCGTTGATCTCTGCAGACCGCATATAGAACGGGAGCAGACCAGTGTTCTCCATCCTGAAGGTCCTTCTCAGAGTGGACTTGGGCTCCTTGGACTTGATCTCTGGAAAGGAACAGTGGTGAGGGGGAAAGATGTGTTAAGAGAGTAATGTTCATTTAAATGGAGAACATGACTTGCAGTGGCAGCATATTCTGAAGGGATACGGTGTCTCTCAGCGTCAGTACTTGGGCCAACTCCAACAGGGAATCGCACTTCCCTCGTTTTAGACTGGGGCCTCGTAGCGAAGAGAACTTTAACTGGGTAAAGGGTAACTCACTGGCTGTGCAGTCTTTCAGCAATGTAAAGTTAATATACAGTGCCTAGTGAAAGTCTACACAACCCTTTACAGCTTTACACAACTTGCTCCACATTTTCAAAGTGAAAGAAAAGGTATAGAACATTTTCTAAATTAATAACAAATCCAAAACAAAGATGTCTTGATTGTGTGTCTTCACACCCCCAGAGTTAATACACGGTGGAAACACCCCAGAGTTAATACACGGTGGAAACACCCCAGAGTTAATACACGGTGGAAACACCCCAGAGTTAATACACGGTGGAAACACCCCCAGAGTTAATACACGGTGGAAACACCCCCAGAGTTAATACACGGTGGAAACACCCCCAGAGTTAATACACGGTAGAAACACCCCCAGAGTTAATACACGGTGGAAACACCCCTGAGTTAATACACGGTGAAAACACCCCTGAGTTAATACACGGTGGAAACACCCCAGAGTTAATACACGGTGGAAACACCCCCAGAGTTAATACACGGTGGAAACACCCCCAGAGTTAATACACGGTGGAAACACCCCAGAGTTAATACACGGTGGAAACACCCCCAGAGTTAATACACGGTGGAAACACCCCCAGAGTTAATACACGGTGGAAACACCCCCAGAGTTAATACACGGTGGAAACACCACGGTGGAAACACCCCAGAGTTAATACACGGTGGAAACACCCCAGAGTTAATACACGGTGGAAACACCACGGTGGAAACACCCCCAGAGTTAATACACGGTGGAAACACCCCAGAGTTAATACACGGTGGAAACACCCCCAGAGTTAATACACGGTGGAAACACCCCCAGAGTTAATACACGGTGGAAACACCCCAGAGTTAATACACGGTGGAAACACCCCAGAGTTAATACACGGTGGAAACACCCCAGAGTTAATACACGGTGGAAACACCCCCAGAGTTAATACACGGTGGAAACACCCCAGAGTTAATACACGGTGGAAACACCCTCAGAGTTAATACACGGTGGAAACACCCCAGAGTTAATACACGGTGGAAACACCACGGTGGAAACACCCCAGAGTTAATACACGGTGGAAACACCCCAGAGTTAATACACGGTGGAAACACCCCCAGAGTTAATACACGGTGGAAACACCCCCAGAGTTAATACACGGTGGAAACACCCCAGAGTTAATACACGGTGGAAACACCCCAGAGTTAATACACGGTGGAAACACCCCAGAGTTAATACACGGTGGAAACACCACGGTGGAAACACCCCAGAGTTAATACACGGTGGAAACACCCCAGAGTTAATACACGGTGGAAACACCCCCAGAGTTAATACACGGTGGAAACACCCCCAGAGTTAATACACATTACAATGTGTGTAATTGTCCCACTGAAAAATTAAACTATCCCAGGGTTAGGTATTCAGAAGACCTTGGCAGGTTTTTACGATATTTTTTTAAATTAATATTTATTTTGATCCTGACAAACTCCCCAGTCCCATGATGCTGCCGCCACAATTATGACGCTGCCGCCCCGATACTTGACAATATAAATCAGCTAATAGCAGGAACCTTCTCAGAGACAGAAAACTGATACTATATACTCGTTGTTGGTGTGGGGGGGGGGTACATGGATGGCTTTTGACAATTTATTTGGATTCTTCATGTCTTACTCATTGTTTTAAAAAAGTTTTTCCAAATAAGATGTTAGGTACTATATTTATTGAATATTATATGAATTCTATAAATACAAAAATTGCCAATTTGGGTGCAAGAAATTAGCTTAATTTCTCAGAGATCAAATTATAGTTCAACAAAATAATGTTGCAGGAATGTTAATCTTAGCGGTTTCTAACTACAGAAACTATTTCAGGACAATCTGATATGTGGGTGTCATGGCTTGCTGAAATGACACGGAACGACCCACTAGGCACTGTAACTCACTGTCTGTGCAGTCCTTGAGCAAAGCCTCAGTCATTTGGAAGCGAAGGGAGCTGCCTTGTCCAGGAGGGTTCCCAGCTATATGCAGGCTCTCTGTGGTTCCCTGGCCGTGCACCATGATCATATCCATCACCGTCAGGTTGTTCCTGTATTACAACACAACACACTAGGTCAGCTCATTCCTAAAATACAACATTGAACAACACACTAGGTCAGCTCATTCCTAAAATACAACATTGAACAACACACTCAAGAGTAGAGCTAGCTACTGTGCCATGGGTCTTCCAAGAACATACTCTTCTTGACCTTTTGTGACCTCAAAAAGTCTAATAGTCACTGATTATCAATACATTTCTGACAGTGGACACTAAATCATCATATTAAAAGGAGGCTAGTTGTGAGTGATGAGTAGGGTTGGTGTAGAGCTCTAAATGTGACAGTGTAGGGTTGGTGTAGAGCTCTAAATGTGACAGTGTAGGGTTGGTGTAGAGCTCTAAACATGACAGTGTAGGGTTGGTGTAGAGCTCTAAACGTGACTCAGTGTAGGGTTGGTGTAGAGCTCTAAATGTGACAGTGTAGGGTTGGTGTAGAGCTCTAAACGTGACAGTGTAGGGTTGGTGTAGAGCTCTAAACGTGACTCAGTGTAGGGTTGGTGTAGAGCTCTAAATGTGACAGTGTAGGGTTGGTGTAGAGCTCTAAACGTGACAGTGTAGGGTTGGTGTAGAGCTCTAAACGTGACTCAGTGTAGGGTTGGTGTAGAGCTCTAAACGTGACTCAGTGTAGGGTTGGTGTAGAGCTCTAAACGTGACTCAGTGTAGGGTTGGTGTAGAGCTCTAAACATGACAGTGTAGGGTTGGTGTAGAGCTCTAAACGTGACACAGTGTAGGGTTGGTGTAGAGCTCTAAACGTGACACAGTGTAGGGTTGGTGTAGAGCTATGAACGTGACACAGTGTAGGGTTGGTGTAGAGCTCTAAACGTGACACAGTGTAGGGTTGGTGTAGAGCTATGAACGTGACTCAGTGTAGGGTTGGTGTAGAGCTCTAAATGTGACAGTGTAGGGTTGGTGTAGAGCTCTAAATGTGACAGTGTAGGGTTGGTGTAGAGCTCTAAACGTGACACAGTGTAGGGTTGGTGTAGAGCTCTAAACGTGACACAGTGTAGGGTTGGTGTAGAGCTCTAAACGTGACACAGTGTAGGGTTGGTGTAGAGCTCTAAACATGACAGTGTAGGGTTGGTGTAGAGCTATGAACGTGACACAGTGTAGGGTTGGTGTAGAGCTCTAAACGTGACTCAGTGTAGGGTTGGTGTAGAGCTCTAAACATGACAGTGTAGGGTTGGTGTAGAGCTATGAACGTGACACAGTGTAGGGTTGGTGTAGAGCTCTAAACGTGACACAGTGTAGGGTTGGTGTAGAGCTATGAACGTGACACAGTGTAGGGTTGGTGTAGAGCACTAAACGTTACACAGTGTAGGGTTGGTGTAGAGCTCTAAACATGACAGTGTAGGGTTGGTGTAGAGCTCTAAACGTGACAGTGTAGGGTTGGAGTAGAGCTCTAAATGTGACAGTGTAGGGTTGGTGTAGAGCTCTAAACGTGACACAGTGTAGGGTTGGTGTAGAGCTCTAAATGTGACAGTGTAGGGTTGGTGTAGAGCTCTAAACGTGACACAGTGTAGGGTTGGTGTAGAGCTCTAAACGTGACAGTGTAGGGTTGGTGTAGAGCTCTAAACGTGACAGTGTAGGGTTGGTATAGAGCTCTAAACGTGACAGTGTAGGGTTGGTGTAGAGCTCTAAATGTGACAGTGTAGGGTTGGTGTAGAGCTCTAAATGTGACAGTGTAGGGTTGGTGTAGAGCTCTAAATGTGACAGTGTAGGGTTGGTGTAGAGCTCTAAATGTGACACAGTGTAGGGTTGGTGTAGAGCTCTAAACGTGACTCAGTGTAGGGTTGGTGTAGAGCTCTAAACGTGACTTAGTGAAGGGTTGGTGTAGAGCTCTAAATGTGACAGTGTAGGGTTGGTGTAGAGCTCTAAACGTGACACAGTGTAGGGTTGGTGTAGAGCTCTAAACGTGACACAGTGTAGGGTTGGTGTAGAGCTCTAAACATGACAGTGTAGGGTTGGTGTAGAGCTATGAACGTGACACAGTGTAGGGTTGGTGTAGAGCTCTAAACGTGACACAGTGTAGGGTTGGTGTAGAGCTATGAACGTGACTCAGTGTAGAGTTGGTGTAGAGCTCTAAATGTGACAGTGTAGGGTTGGTGTAGAGCTCTAAATGTGACAGTGTAGGGTTGGTGTAGAGCTCTAAACTTGACACAGTGTAGGGTTGGTGTAGAGCTCTAAACATGACAGTGTAGGGTTGGTGTAGAGCTATGAACGTGACACAGTGTAGGGTTGGTGTAGAGCTCTAAACGTGACTCAGTGTAGGGTTGGTGTAGAGCTCTAAACATGACAGTGTAGGGTTGGTGTAGAGCTATGAACGTGACACAGTGTAGGGTTGGTGTAGAGCTCTAAACGTGACACAGTGTAGGGTTGGTGTAGAGCTATGAACGTGACACAGTGTAGGGTTGGTGTAGAGCACTAAACGTTACACAGTGTAGGGTTGGTGTAGAGCTCTAAACATGACAGTGTAGGGTTGGTGTAGAGCTCTAAACGTGACAGTGTAGGGTTGGTGTAGAGCTCTAAATGTGACAGTGTAGGGTTGGTGTAGAGCTCTAAACGTGACACAGTGTAGGGTTGGTGTAGAGCTCTAAATGTGACAGTGTAGGGTTGGTGTAGAGCTCTAAACGTGACACAGTGTAGGGTTGGTGTAGAGCTCTAAACGTGACACAGTGTAGGGTTGGTGTAGAGCTCTAAACATGACAGTGTAGGGTTGGTGTAGAGCTCTAAATGTGACAGTGTAGGGTTGGTGTAGAGCTCTAAATGTGACACAGTGTAGGGTTGGTGTAGAGCTCTAAATGTGACAGTGTAGGGTTGGTGTAGAGCTCTAAATGTGACACAGTGTAGGGTTGGTGTAGAGCTCTAAATGTGACACAGTGTAGGGTTGGTGTAGAGCTCTAAACGTGCCTCAGTGTAGGGTTGGTGTAGAGCTCTAAACGTGACACAGTGTAGGGTTGGTGTAGAGCTCTAAACGTGACACAGTGTAGGGTTGGTGTAGAGCTCTAAACGTGACAGTGTAGGGTTGGTGTAGAGCTCTAAATGTGACACAGTGTAGGGTTGGTGTAGAGCTCTAAATGTGACAGTGTAGGGTTGGTGTAGAGCTCTAAATGTGACAGTGTAGGGTTGGTGTAGAGCTCTAAACGTGACACAGTGTAGGGTTGGTGTAGAGCTCTAAATGTGACAGTGTAGGGTTGGTGTAGAGCTCTAAATGTGACACAGTGTAGGGTTGGTGTAGAGCTATGAACGTGACACAGTGTAGGGTTGGTGTAGAGCTCTAAATGTGACACAGTGTAGGGTTGGTGTAGAGCTCTAAATGTGACACAGTGTAGAGTTGGTGTAGAGCTATGAACGTGCCTCAGTGTAGGGTTGGTGTAGAGCTCTAAACGTGACACAGTGTAGGGTTGGTGTAGAACTCTAAACGTGACACAGTGTAGGGTTGGTGTAGAGCTCTAAACGTGACAGTTTAGGGTTGGTGTGGAGCTCTAAATGGGACACAGTGTAGGGTTGGTGTAGAGCTCTAAATGGGACACAGTGTAGGGTTGGTGTAGAGATCTAAATGTGACTCAGTGTAGGGTTGGTGTAGAGCTCTAAACATGACAGTGTAGGGTTGGTGTAGAGCTCTAAATGTGACTCAGTGTAGGGTTGGTGTAGAGCTCTAAACGTGACACAGTGTAGGGTTGGTGTAGAGCTCTAAACGTGACACAGTGTAGGGTTGGTGTAGAGCTCTAAACGTGACAGTGTAGGGTTGGTGTAGAGCTCTAAATGTGACACAGTGTAGGGTTGGTGTAGAGCTCTAAATGTGACACAGTGTAGGGTTGGTGTAGAGCTCTAAATGTGACACAGTGTAGGGTTGGTGTAGAACTCTAAACGTGACACAGTGTAGGGTTGGTGTAGAGCTCTAAACGTGACACAGTGTAGGGTTGGTGTAGAGCTCTAAATGTGACAGTGTAGGGTTGGTGTAGAGCTCTAAATGTGACACAGTGTAGGGTTGGTGTAGAGCTATGAACGTGACACAGTGTAGGGTTGGTGTAGAGCTCTAAATGTGACACAGTGTAGGGTTGGTGTAGAGCTCTAAATGTGACACAGTGTAGAGTTGGTGTAGAGCTATGAACGTGCCTCAGTGTAGGGTTGGTGTAGAGCTCTAAACGTGACACAGTGTAGGGTTGGTGTAGAGCTCTAAATGGGACAAAGTGTAGGGTTGGTGTAGAGCTCTAAACGTGACAGTGTAGGGTTGGTGTAGAGCTCTAAATGTGACACAGTGTAGGGTTGGTGTAGAGCTCTAAACATGACAGTGTAGGGTTGGTGTAGAGCTCTAAACGTGACACAGTGTAGGGTTGGTGTAGAGCTCTAAATGTGACACAGTGTAGGGTTGGTGTAGAGATCTAAATGTGACACAGTGTAGGGTTGGTGTAGAGCTCTAAATGTGACACAGTGTAGGGTTGGTGTAGAGATCTAAATGTGACACAGTGTAGGGTTGGTGTAGAGCTCTAAATGTGACACAGTGTAGGGTTGGTGTAGAGATCTAAATGTGACACAGTGTAGGGTTGGTGTAGAGATCTAAATGTGACACAGTGTAGGGTTGGTGTAGAGCTCTAAATGTGACACAGTGTAGGGTTGGTGTAGAGCTCTAAATGTGACACAGTGTAGGGTTGGTGTAGAGATCTAAATGTGACACAGTGTAGGGTTGGTGTAGAGCTCTAAATGTGACACAGTGTAGGGTTGGTGTAGAGCTCTAAATGTGACACAGTGTAGGGTTGGTGTAGAGCTCTAAACTTGACACAGTGTAGGGTTGGTGTAGAGCTCAACAACTACTACACCACCCCCACCAACCCACCTGACTATGAGCAGGGAGGAGACAGAGTGGTTGCTGGCAGGAGTGAACGTCAGGCTGAAGGACTTGACCTCTCCAGGCTGCAGGAGCAGGTTGTAGACAAATGGTCTGGTTGAGCCCTCCACAAACCCTGAGCTTCCCTTCATTACAGATGACTGGAAGAGGACAGAGACACACAGAGCAGTTAGAGGACAGAGACACACAGAGCAGTTAGAGAGGACAGAGACACACAGAGCAGTTAGAGAGGACAGAGACACACAGAGCAGTTAGAGAGGACAGAGACACACAGAGCAGTTAGAGAGGACAGAGACACACAGAGCAGTTAGAGAGGACAGAGACACACAGAGCAGTTAGAGGACAGAGACACACAGAGCAGTTAGAGAGGACAGAAAACACAGAGCAGTTAGAGAGGACAGAGACACACAGAGCAGTTAGAGAGGACAGAGACACACAGAGCAGTTAGAGAGGACAGAGACACACAGAGCAGTTAGAGGACAGAGACACACAGAGCAGTTAGAGAGGACAGAGACACACAGAGCAGTTAGAGAGGACAGAGACACACAGAGCAGTTAGAGGACAGAGACACACAGAGCAGTTAGAGGACAGAGACATACAGAGCAGTTAGAGAGGACAGAGACACACAGAGCAGTTAGAGAGGACAGAGACACACAGAGCAGTTAGAGGACAGAGACACACAGAGCAGTTAGAGAGGACAGAGACACACAGAGCAGTTAGAGAGGACAGAGACACACAGAGCAGTTAGAGGACAGAGACACACAGAGCAGTTAGAGGACAGAGACACACAGAGCAGTTAGAGAGGACAGAGACACACAGAGCAGTTAGAGAGGACAGAGACACACAGAGCAGTTAGAGGACAGAGACACACAGAGCAGTTAGAGAGGACAGAGACACACAGAGCAGTTAGAGAGGACAGAGACACACAGAGCAGTTAGAGAGGACAGAGACACACAGAGCAGTTAGAGAGGACAGAGACACACAGAGCAGTTAGAGAGGACAGAGACACACAGAGCAGTTAGAGAGGACAGAGACACAGAGCAGTTAGAGAGGACAGAGAGACACAGAGCAGTTAGAGAGGACAGAGACACACAGAGCAGTTAGAGAGGACAGAGACACACAGAGCAGTTAGAGAGGACAGAGACACACAGAGCAGTTAGAGAGGACAGAGACACACAGAGCAGTTAGAGAGGACAGAGACACACAGAGCAGTTAGAGAGGACAGAGACACACAGAGCAGTTAGAGGACAGAGACACACAGAGCAGTTAGAGAGGACAGAGACACACAGAGCAGTTAGAGAGGACAGAGACACACAGAGCAGTTAGAGAGGACAGAGACACACAGAGCAGTTAGAGGACAGAGACACACAGAGCAGTTAGAGGACAGAGACACACAGAGCAGTTAGAGGACAGAGACACACAGAGCAGTTAGAGAGGACAGAGACACACAGAGCAGTTAGAGGACAGAGACACACAGAGCAGTTAGAGGACAGAGACACACAGAGCAGTTAGAGGCATAGTGGTAAGACGCCAAACAAACTGCAACCACAAATTCTTACAATTCTTCAATAAATGACTTGTGATTGGCTATGGATGTTGTTTCAGCTAGGTAACACTGCTAGTATCGTCCAACAGGGTCACAGGGAACTCTATTCTGCCCTACTTACTAGATTTGGTTTGACCTGGAATTCCAGTGATTTTGTGTCGATGTTGATGTTGGACAACCTTCCCAGTGGGAACCTGGAAAGAGACAACAGAGTCAGTGAGGCTCATCATTTATTTCCCCCTAAATGTGTCTAGTACACAGCGACAGAAAGGCCTTTGGTTGTGAGAGGTGATGAAACCCATTTGATGGCAGCTGTGGAAAGGTTGGTTTCTATTACACTTAGTGTAGCTACGTGCCACTTCATACCTGGCGGCTAGTTTCCCAGCGAACACAGAGGGGTTCGGGTAGAGAGCCAGAGGAAGGACCTGGACATAGACTGGGACATCTGATGGGTTCTCTAGAACAACCTCCTTCTCCTGTAGGACACACAAGGATGAGAGTTAGAACAGAGAGACACAGAGACAGACACAGAGACAGAGAGAGACGGAGAGAGACACAGAGACGGAGACGGAGACGGAGAGAGACACAGAGACAGAGAGAGAGAGAGACAGAGACAGAGAGAGAGAGACAGAGAGAGAGAGAGAGAGAGAGAGAGAGAGAGAGAGAGAGACAGAGAGAGAGAGAGAGAGAGAGAGACAGAGAGAGAGAGAGAGAGAGAGAGAGACAGAGAGAGAGACAGAGAGAGACAGAGAGAGAGACAGAGAGACAGAGACAGACAGAGAGACAGAGACAGAGAGAGAGAGACAGAGACAGAGAGAGAGAGACACAGAGACAGAGAGAGAGAGACACAGACACAGAGACAGACACAGAGACAGAGACACAGAGACACAGAGACAGAGAGAGAGAGACACAGACACAGAGACAGAGAGAGAGAGACACAGACACAGAGACAGACACAGAGACAGAGAAAGAAACAGAGACAGAGAGAGTCAGTGTAGGGTTGCGAGCATGTATGTTCATTGTGTGTTACAGTATTCAGACCCCTTGACTTTTTCCACATTTAGTTAGGTTACATCCTTATTCTAAAATGGATTCAATTATTATTTTTCCTCATCATTCTACAAACAATACCTCATAATGACAAAGCAAAAACAGGTTTAAAAAAACTGAGGTATCACATTTACATAAGTATTCAGACCCTTTACCCAGTACTTTGTTGAGGCACCTTTGGCAGCGATTACAGCCTCGAGTCTTCTTGGGTATGACGCTACAAGCTTGGCACACCTGTATTTGGGGAGTTTCTCCCATTCTTCTCTGCAGATCCTCTCAAGCTCTGTCAGGTTGGATGGGGAGCGTCGTTGCACAGCTATTTTCAGGTCTCTCCAGAGATGTTCGATCGGGTACAAGTCCAGGCTCTGGCTGGGCCACTGAAGGACATTCAGAGACTTGTCCCGAAGCCACTCCTGAGTTGAGTTGCCTTGGCTGTGTGCTTAGGGTCGTTGTCCTGTTGGAAGGTTAACTTCGCCCCAGTCTGAGGTCCATAGCGCTCCGGAGCAGGTTTTCATCAAGGATCTCTGTACTTTGCTCCGTTCATCTTTCCCTCGATCCTGACTAGTCTCCCAGTCCCTGCCGCTGAAAAACATCCCCACATCATGATGCTGCCACCACCACGCTTCACCGTAGGGATGATGCCATATTTCCTCCAAATGTGACGCTTGGCATTCAGGCCAAATAGTTCAATCTTGGTTTCATCAGACCAGAGAATCTTGTTTCTCATGGTCTGAGAGTCTTTAGGTGCCTTTTGGCAAACTCCAAGTGGGCTGTCATGTGCCTTTTACTGAGGAGTGGCTTCCGTCTGGCCACTCTACCATAAAGGCCTGATTGGTGGAGTGCTGCAGAGATGGTTGTCCTTCTGAAAGGTTCTCCCATCTCCACAGAGGAACTCTGGAGCTCTGTCAAATTGACCATCAGGTTCTTGGTCACCATCCCTGACCAAAGCCCTTCTCCGTTTGGCCAGGCAGCCAGCTCTAGGAAGAGACTTGGTGGTTCCAAACTTCTTCCATTTAAGAATGATGGAGGCCACTGTGTTCTTGGGGACCTTCAATGCTGCAGACCCTTCCCCAGATCTGTGCCTCGACACAATCCTGTCTCGGAGCACTACGGACAATTCCTTCGACCTCATGGCTTGGTTTTTACTCTGACATGCACTGTCAACTGTTGGACCTTATATAGACAGGTGTGTGCCTTTCCAAATTAAGTCCAATCAATTGAATTTACCACAGGTGGACTCCAATCAAGTTGTAGAAACATCTCAAGGATGATCAATGGAAACAGGATGCACCTGAGCTCAATTTCGAGTCTCAAAGCAAAGGGGCTGAATACTTCTGATTTTTATTTAACACATTTTCAAAAATGTCTACAAACCTGTTTTCGCTTTGTCATTATGGGGTATTGTGTGTAGATTGATGAGGAAAAATGTTTATTCAATGAATTTTAGAATAAAGCTGTAATGTAACAAAATGTGGAAAAAGTCAAAGGGTCAGAATACTTTACGAATGCACTGTATATATATATATATATATATATATATATATATATATATATATATATATATATATATATATATACACACACACATACACACACTATACTACTATATACAGTGGGGAGAACAAGTATTTGATACACTGCCGATTTTGCAGGTTTTCCTACTTACAAAGCATGTAGAGGTCTGTAATTTGTATCATAGGTACACTTCAACTGTGAGAGACAGAATCTAAAACAAAAATCATACAATGTGATTTTCTGGATTTTTAAGTAATGAATTTGCATTTTATTGCATGACATAAGTATTTGATCACCTACCAACCAGTAAGAATTCCGGCTCTTACAGACCTGTTAGTTTTTCTTTAAGAAGCCCTCCTGTTCTCCACTCATTACCTGTATTAACTGCACCTGTTTGAACTCGTTACCTGTATAAAAGACACCTGTCCACACACTCAAACAGACTCCAACCTCTCCACAATGGCCAAGACCAGAAAGCTGTGTAAGGACATCAGGGATAAAATTGTAGACCTGCACAAGGCTGGGATGGGCTACAGGACAATAGGCAAGCAGCTTGGTGAGAAGGCAACAACTGTTAGTGCAATTATTAGAAAATGGAAGAAGTTCAAGATGACGGTCAATCACCCTCGGTCTGGGGCTCCATGCAAGATCTCACCTCGTGGGGCATCAATGATCATGAGGAAGGAGAGGTCTCAGCCCAGAACTACACGGCAGGACCTGGTCTATGACCTAAAGAGAGCTGGGACCACAGTCTCAAAGAAAACCATTAGTAACACACTACGCCGTCATGAATTAAAATCCTGCAGCGCACGCAAGGTCCCCCTGCTCAAGCCAGCACATGTCCAGGCCCGTCTGAAGTTTGCCAATGACCATCTGGATGATCCAGAGGAGGAATGGGAGAAGGTCATGTGGTCTGATGAGACAAAAATTGAGCTTTTTGGTCTAAACTCCACTCGCCGTGTTTGGAGGAGGAAGAAGGATGAGTACAACCCCAAGAACACCATCCCAACCGTGAAGCATGGAGGTGGAAACATCATTCTTTGGGGATGCTTTTCTGCAAAGGGGACAGGACGACTGCACCGTATTGAGGGGAGGATGGATGGGGCCATGTATCGCGAGATCTTGGCCAACAACCTCCTTCTCTCAGTAAGAGCATTGAAGATGGGTCGTGGCTGGGTCTTCCAGCATGACAACGACCCGAAACACACAGCCAGGGCAACTAAGGAGTGGCTCCGTAAGAAGCATCTCAAGGTCCTGGAGTGGCCTAGCCAGTCTCCAGACCTGAACCCAATAGAACATCTTTGGAGAGAGCTGAAAGTCCATATTGCCCAGCGACAGCCCCGAAACCTGAAGGATCTGGAGAAGGTCTGTATGGAGGAGTGGGCCAAAATCCCTGCTGCAGTGTGTGCAAACCTGGTCAAGACCTAGAGGAAACATATGATCTCTGTAATTGCAAACAAAGGTTTCTGTACCAAATATTAAGTTCTGCTTTTCTGATGTATCAAATACTTATGTCATGCAATAAAATGCAAATTACTTAAAAATCATACAATGTGATTTTCTGGATTTTTGTTTTAGATTCCGTCTCTCACAGTTGAAGTGTACCTATGATAAAAATTACAGACCTCTACATGCTTTGTAAGTAGGAAAACCTGCAAAATTGGCAGTGTATCAAATACTTGTTCTCCCCACTATATATATATATATATATATATATATATATATATATATATATATATATATATATATATATATATACACACACACTATACTACTATATATATATATATATATATACACACACTCTACTACTACTATATATATATATATATATATATATATATATATATATATATATATATATATACTCTACTCACAGAGGAGCTGTTGGTATTGGTGAGGGGAAACATGATTTGTTGTGAGGCGTTAACCAGCGACGGCCAGGTCTGTTGAGCTGTTATTGTAGCCTGGACGGTCTTCTGTAGATCTGTGTTTACTTCAAACACCGCCTCAACTCTTTATACAAAGACAACATCATGACACACAGGACAACTGTCTGCTAGCTGCACCAACACAGCACTGTGACATTTGATCAAGAGAACACAGAGTTATTTGCATCCTATGGCACCCTATTCCATACAGAGTGCAGTCATTTCATTTGAAGCATATTTTTATCCTTCGCATGTTTGTAAGAATTGGAAAGACATTGGCAACTTTGTATTTGTAGTCAACTTCGTTCTGATGTTTTCACAGAATGAAAGATAAACGTCTTGATTCTATGTACACGGAACAATAATGTAAAACACAACATGCAACAATTTCAAAGATTTTACTGAGTTACAGTTCCTATAAGGAAGTCAGCCAATTAAAATAAATAAATTAGGCCCCAATCTATGGATTTCACATGACTGGGAATACAGATATGCATCTGTTGGTCACATATACTTAAAAAAAAAAAAAAAGATGTCTGGACCCTTCTATAACTTGCCATTTATATCAAAAACAGAGATTTGGTTGTAAAAAAAAGAAAACTTCTCCTTTAAGATGCTTTTGGGAAACCGGGCCCAGGTCAAAAGTAATGCACTATATAGTGAACAGGGTGCCATTTGGGCCTCAGTCAGAGAGATGTCATCAGACTTACTGATGTCCTGAGCGATCTTTCAGCTCTCTCCAGCGGCGGAGCAGTTTCTGGTGGAGGTCAACGTCAGCCTCCCAGATGTCCTCCTGTAAGACCAGGCCGTGGGGGCGAGCCTCCGCTTTAAACACAACAATATATTAACATTCCCTTTGACAATTGACCTACTGATATCAGCTGTAAGGATAGACCTACTGATATCAGCTGTAAGGATATACCTACTGATATCAGCTGTAAGGATAGACCTACTGATATCAGCTGTAAGGATAGACCTACTGATATCAGCTGTACGGATAGACCTACTGATATCAGCTGTAAGGATAGACCTACTGATATCAGCTGTAAGGATAGACCTACTGATATCAGCTGTAAGGACAGACCTACTGATATCAGCTGTAAGGATATACCTACTGATATCAGCTGTAAGGATATACCTACTGATATCAGCTGTAAGGATAGACCTACTGATATCAGCTGTAAGGATAGACCTACTGATATCAGCTGTAAGGATATACCTACTGATATCAGCTGTAAGGATAGACCTACTGATATCAGCTGTAAGGATATACCTACTGATATCAGCTGTAAGGATAGACCTACTGATATCAGCTGTAAGGATAGACTACTGATATCAGCTGTAAGGATATACCTACTGATATCAGCTGTAAGGATATACCTACTGATATCAGCTGTAAGGACAGACCTACTGATATCAGCTGTAAGGATATACCTACTGATATCAGCTGTAAGGATATACCTACTGATATCAGCTGTAAGGATAGACTACTGGATATCAGCTGTAAGGATAGACCTACTGATATCAGCTGTAAGGACAGACCTACTGATATCAGCTGTAAGGATAGACCTACTGATATCAGCTGTAAGGACAGACCTAATGATATCAGCTGTAAGGATAGACCTACTGATATCAGCTGTAAGGATATACCTACTGATATCAGCTGTAAGGATAGACTACTGGATATCAGCTGTAAGGATAGACTACTGGATATCAGCTGTAAGGATAGACCTACTGATATCAGCTGTAAGGATAGACCTACTGATATCAGCTGTAAGGATAGACCTACTGATATCAGCTGTAAGGATAGACCTACTGATATCAGCTGTAAGGATATACTACTGGATATCAGCTGTAAGGATAGACTACTGGATATCAGCTGTAAGGATAGACCTACTGATATCAGCTGTAAGGATAGACTACTGATATCAGCTGTAAGGATAGACTACTGATATCAGCTGTAAGGATAGACTACTGATATCAGCTGTAAGGATAGACCTACTGATATCAGCTGTAAGGATATACCTACTGATATCAGCTGTAAGGATAGACTACTGGATATCAGCTGTAAGGATAGACCTACTGATATCAGCTGTAAGGATAGACCTACTGATATCAGCTGTAAGGATAGACTACTGGATATCAGCTGTAAGGATAGACTACTGGATATCAGCTGTAAGGATAGACCTACTGGATATCAGCTGTAAGGATAGACCTACTGGATATCAGCTGTAAGGATAGACCTACTGGATATCAGCTGTAAGGATAGACCTACTGGATATCAGCTGTAAGGATAGACCTACTGGATATCAGCTGTAAGGATAGACCTACTGATATCAGCTGTAAGGACAGACCTACTGATATCAGCTGTAAGGACAGACCTACTGATATCAGCTGTAAGGACAGACCTACTGATATCAGCTGTAAGGATAGACCTACTGATATCAGCTGTAAGGATAGACCTACTGATATCAGCTGTAAGGACAGACCTACTGATATCAGCTGTAAGGACAGACCTACTGGATATCAGCTGTAAGGATAGACCTACTGATATCAGCTGTAAGGATAGACCTACTGATATCAGCTGTAAGGATAGACCTACTGATATCAGCTGTAAGGATAGACTACTGGATATCAGCTGTAAGGATAGACCTACTGATATCAGCTGTAAGGATAGACCACTGGATATCAGCTGTAAGGATAGACCTACTGATATCAGCTGTAAGGATAGACTACTGATATCAGCTGTAAGGATAGACTACTGATATCAGCTGTAAGGATAGACCTACTGGATATCAGCTGTAAGGATAGACTACTGATATCAGCTGTAAGGATAGACTACTGATATCAGCTGTAAGGATAGACTACTGGATATCAGCTGTAAGGATAGACTACTAGATATCAGCTGTAAGGATAGACCTACTGATATCAGCTGTAAGGATAGACCTACTGATATCAGCTGTAAGGATAGACTACTGATATCAGCTGTAAGGATAGACTACTGATATCAGCTGTAAGGATAGACCTACTGATATCAGCTGTAAGGATAGACTACTGGATATCAGCTGTAAGGATAGACCTACTGGATATCAGCTGTAAGGATAGACCTACTTATATCAGCTGTAAGGATAGACCTACTGGATATCAGCTGTCAGGATAGACCTACTTATATCAGCTGTAAGGATAGACCTACTGGATATCAGCTGTCAGGATAGACCTACTGATATCAGCTGTAAGGACAGACCTACTGATATCAGCTGTAAGGATAGACCTACTGATATCAGCTGTAAGGATAGACTACTGATATCAGCTGTAAGGATAGACTACTGGATATCAGCTGTAAGGATAGACTACTGGATATCAGCTGTAAGGATAGACTACTGATATCAGCTGTAAGGATATACCTACTGATATCAGCTGTAAGGACAGACTACTGATATCAGCTGTAAGGATAGACCTACTGGATATCAGCTGTAAGGATAGACTACTGATATCAGCTGTAAGGATATACCTACTGATATCAGCTGTAAGGATAGACTACTGGATATCAGCTGTAAGGATAGACCTACTGATATCAGCTGTAAGGATATACCTACTGATATCAGCTGTAAGGATAGACTACTGGATATCAGCTGTAAGGATAGACCTACTGATATCAGCTGTAAGGATAGACCTACTGATATCAGCTGTACGGATAGACCTACTGATATCAGCTGTAAGGATATACCTACTGATATCAGCTGTAAGGATAGACTACTGGATATCAGCTGTTAGGATAGACCTACTGATATCAGCTGTAAGGGTAGACCTACTGGATATCAGCTGTAAGGATAGACTACTGATATCAGCTGTAAGGATAGACCTACTGATATCAGCTGTAAGGATAGACCTACTGATATCAGCTGTAAGGATAGACCTACTGATATCAGCTGTAAGGATATACCTACTGATATCAGCTGTAAGGATAGACTACTGGATATCAGCTGTAAGGATAGACTACTGATATCAGCTGTAGGATAGACTACTGGATATCAGCTGTAAGGATAGACTACTGATATCAGCTGTAAGGATAGACTACTGGATATCAGCTGTAAGGATAGACTACTGGATATCAGCTGTAAGGATAGACCTACTGATATCAGCTGTAAGGATAGACTACTGGATATCAGCTGTAAGGATAGACTACTGGATATCAGCTGTAAGGATAGACTACTGATATCAGCTGTAGGATAGACTACTGGATATCAGCTGTAAGGATAGACTACTGGATATCAGCTGTAAGGATAGACTACTGGATATCAGCTGTAAGGATAGACTACTGGATATCAGCTGTAAGGACAGACCTACTGATATCAGCTGTAAGGATAGACTACTGATATCAGCTGTAAGGATAGACTACTGATATCAGCTGTAAGGATAGACTACTGATATCAGCTGTAAGGATAGACCTACTGATATCAGCTGTAAGGATAGACCTACTGGATATCAGCTGTAAGGATAGACCTACTGGATATCAGCTGTAAGGATAGACTACTGATATCAGCTGTAAGGATAGACCTACTGATATCAGCTGTAAGGATAGACCTACTGGATATCAGCTGTAAGGATAGACTACTGATATCAGCTGTAAGGATAGACTACTGATATCAGCTGTAAGGATAGACCTACTGATATCAGCTGTAAGGATAGACCTACTGGATATCAGCTGTAAGGATAGACCTACTGATATCAGCTGTAAGGATAGACTACTGGATATCAGCTGTAAGGATAGACCTACTGATATCAGCTGTAAGGATAGACCTACTGGATATCAGCTGTAAGGATATACCTACTGATATCAGCTGTAAGGATATACCTACTGATATCAGCTGTAAGGATAGACTACTGATATCAGCTGTAAGGATAGACTACTGATATCAGCTGTAAGGATAGACTACTGATATCAGCTGTAAACTGGAGGGGAATGTAGCTGCTGTAGCCATAGAGCACCAACAGGCATTCAAGCAAATAACAGGTAGAACCACATTCATATGAGTTTAATAGTGAATATACAGTATGTACGGTATGTACGGTATGTACGGTATGTACGGTATGTACGGTATGTACGGTATGTACGGTATGTACGGTATGTACGGTATGTACGGTATGTACGGTATGTACAGTATGTACGGTATGTACGGTATGTACGGTATGTACGGTATGTACGGTATGTACAGTATGTACGGTATGTACGGTATGTACGGTATGTACAGTATGTACGGTATGTACGGTATGTACGGTATGTACGGTATGTACGGTATGTACGGTATGTACGGTATGTACGGTATGTACGGCCAGGCCATGGGGTCTAGCCTCAGCTGAAACCACAGCACAATATTGACACAGGGCTCTGTAGGCTGGAGCTGGGCCAATGAACCAACGCAGGGCTCTGTAGGCTGGAGCTGGGGCAATGAACCAACGCAGGGCTATGTAGGCTGGAGCTGGGGCAATGAACCAAAGCAGGGCTCTGTAGGCTGGAGCTGGGGCAATGAACCAACGCAGGGCTCTGTAGGCTGGAGCTGGGCCAATGAACCAAAGCAGGGCTCTGTAGGCTAGAGCTGGGGCAATGAACCAAAGCAGGGCTCTGTAGGCTGGAGCTGGGCCAATGAACCAAAGCAGGGCTCTGTTGGCTGGAGCTGGGCCAATGAACCAACGCAGGGCTCTGTAGGCTAGAGCTGGGGCAATGAACCAAAGCAGGGCTCTGTAGGCTGGAGCTGGGCCAATGAACCAAAGCAGGGCTCTGTAGGCTGGAGCTGGGCCAATGAACCAACGCAGGGCTATGTAGGCTGGAGCTGGGCCAATGAACCAACGCAGGGCTATGTAGGCTGGAGCTGGGGCAATGAACCAACGCAGGGCTCTGTAGGCTGGAGCTGGGGCAATGAACCAAAGCAGGGCTCTGTAGGCTGGAGCTGGGCCAATGAACCAACGCAGGGCTATGTAGGCTGGAGCTGGGGCAATGAACCAACGCAGGGCTCTGTAGGCTGGAGCTGGGGCAATGAACCAAAGCAGGGCTCTGTAGGCTAGAGCTGGGGCAATGAACCAAAGCAGGGCTCTGTAGGCTGGAGCTGGGGCAATGAACCAAAGCAGGGCTCTGTAGGCTGGAGCTGGGGCAATGAACCAAAGCAGGGCTATGTAGGCTAGAGCTGGGGCAATGAACCAACACAGGGCTCTGTAGGCTAGAGCTGGGGCAATGAACCAAAGCAGGGCTATGTAGGCTAGAGCTGGGGCAATGAACCAACACAGGGCTCTGTAGGCTAGAGCTGGGGCAATGAACCAAAGCAGGGCTCTGTAGGCTAGAGCTGGGCCAATGAACCAAAGCAGGGCTCTGTAGGCTGGAGCTGGGGCAATGAACCAAAGCAGGGCTCTGTAGGCTAGAGCTGGGCCAATGAACCAAAGCAGGGCTCTGTAGGCTGGAGCTGGGGCAATGAACCAACACAGGGCTCTGTAGGCTGGAGCTGGGGCAATGAACCAAAGCAGCCTACCATAGTGTCATCATATAGCCTACCATAGTGTCATCATACAGCCTACCATAGTGTCATCATACAGCCTACCATAGTGTCATCATACAGCCTACCATAGTGTCATCATATAGCCTACCATAGTGTCATCATACAGCCTACCATAGTGTCATCATACAGCCTACCATAGTGTCATCATACAGCCTACCATAGTGTCATCATATAGCCTACCATAGTGTCATCATACAGCCTACCATAGTGTCATCATACAGCCTACCATAGTGTCATCATATAGCCTACCATAGTGTCATCATATAGCATAGTGTCATCATATAGCCTACCATAGTGTCATCATATAGCCTACCATAGTGTCATCATATAGCCTACCATAGTGTCATCATACAGCCTACCATAGTGTCATCATATAGCATAGTGTCATCATATAGCCTACCATAGTGTCATCATATAGCCTACCATAGTGTCATCATACAGCCTACCATAGTGTCATCATACAGCCTACCATAGTGTCATCATACAGCCTACCATAGTGTCATCATACAGCCTACCATAGTGTCATCATATAGCCTACCATAGTGTCATCATACAGCCTACCATAGTGTCATCATATAGCCTACCATAGTGTCATCATATAGCCTACCATAGTGTCATCATACAGCCTACCATAGTGTCATCATACAGCCTACCATAGTGTCATCATACAGCCTACCATAGTGTCATCATACAGCCTACCATAGTGTCATCATACAGCCTACCATAGTGTCATCATATAGCCTACCATAGTGTCATCATACAGCCTACCATAGTGTCATCATACAGCCTACCATAGTGTCATAATACAGCCTACCATAGTGTCATCATATAGCCTACCTTAAATTTAGAAATATATTTTTTTTTAATGGTCCGAACAACAATTCATTGGCAGGGCAATTCAAGCAAAGCCTATATGCAGTGATAATGTATTGGGCCTATAGTCTACTGCACAAACCTCATTGCTACAGTACTGTTTTTAAATAGGTTAATGTTGCATAGGATTACGTTTTTTAAGTCACGCACAATAACATTCTGAGTGGTAGATCTCGGCTTGCATTTTGACTCAGAAAAGGTTGGTGACCACTGAGCTAGATGGAGACAGACACGTCGCTGTCCGAGCAGCCAGAACTAATTCCAGCCCTTACCTTATGATACATTAATTCAGTACACCCTCCTCTGTCAACGCAATGTTCTTCATGGCATTTTAATCCAAACTTGCGCCGACTGATCAGTGTCAAGGTACTTTTCAGTGTGTTCCCATAAATCTGAACCCTTACCCAGTACGCAAAATGATGTTTAAGAGACGTATTTTCCAGACGTTGAAGTTAAGTTCATTTTAGGTTCTGAATGAAAAGGTGAAAAGAGGTATTTTCAGGAAGTTGAAAATACATATTTTGTTTTACTGTATTGTAATGTACTGCACTCTGCTGTGCTCTACTGCAGTGGTTCTCAGAAGGGCAGAAAAGCATCTAACGACCCAGTTAGCTGTTCTACAAGTGGTCTAACGCAGTCGGGAAACTGAGTGTTTTCAAGTGCAACTTTAGTAACGACGGTTTTGAGAAACAGCTCTGAAATGTAACAATGCGCCTACAAAAGGTTCTAATGATGAACATAGCCTTTAAGCTCCATATTCATCTGACAGAGGTAATGAACTGCCTATTGATCAGCACAGCACAGCAATAAACGGTTGGGGTTGTACTCATCCTTTCTGGATTTTTGTTTTAGATTCCGTCTCTCACAGTTGAAGTGTACCTACGATAAAAATTACAGACCTCTACATGCTTTGTAAGTAGGAAAACCTGCAAAGTCGGCAGTGTATCAAATACTTGTTCTCCCCACTGTATGAGTGACTGTGTCCAACACAGCACCCACCACTTGGTGTTATGTTGGGCACCTACATAATTTTATGCAATTACATCCATTGCTAAAATAAAGGCTAAAGGAAATACAGGCAGGCAACACGTTACTACAAGACAAAACAGCTCTCTCAATCAAGCATGATGGTCTTGTAGGTAATAAAAGCAAAGCTTGCTTTCATATCATAAAAAAAAAAGCTTTTTCTACTTGAAAATAGTGGAATGGGACTAGTGTGGCGTGTGAAGAATCCGATACTTTAACTTGTATGCAGAACAAATCACATTATTGTGGGATCACCTCCTCTAAGATTTTGAGTCAGGCTGTTTGAGGTGTGAATCCTAAGCAACCTGCAGACATCTGTGTGCTGGAAACCCTTGGTAAAGCATGGGTGGAATAGGCATTGTGGTGTTCATGTGAATTTCCTTTTCGGATTCAGACCAATGCCTACTTCTCACTTAACACATAGTTTTGGGTGTTTAATAACCTATAGCCCAATATTCACAAAGATGTCTGCAGATTCTCTGAAGAGCCTAAAATAAAATCAGATAATTCTGTATCCTATTTTGACAGGTTGCACATCGTAATATCAAATCATGCATTTCCTGAATATGTTAGATGAATAATTCAAAAAAAGTAAGCTCTCTCAGTTGTCGTACTTGGCACTGGAAAAACATTTCTCTAGAGACCTGCAGCTATTGTAAAGTAACTGTCCATAAAAAGAAAAATACATCTTAGTTGTATTTGTTGTTATCGAGCAAAATAGTTAAATCTATCGCGATATGGATTTTTGTCCTTTATGCCAGGTCTAAAACTATGGCTAGCTGTAGCATACTGTAGCTGTAGAATACCAGCTAGAATATTCATGTAGCCATAGAATACCAGCTGGAATATTCATGTAGCCATAGAATACCAGCTGGAATGTTCATGTAGCCATAGAATACCAGCTGGAATATTCATGTAGCCATAGAATACCAGCTGGAATATTCATGTAGCCATAGAATACCAGCTGGAATGTTCATGTAGCCGTAGAATACCAGCTGGAATATTCATGTAGCCGTAGAATACCAGCTGGAATATTCATGTAGCCGTAGAATACCAGCTGGAATATTCATGTAGCCATAGAATACCAGCTGGAATATTCATGTAGCCATAGAATACCAGCTGGAATATTCATGTAGCCATAGAATACCAGCTGGAATATTCATGTAGCCATAGAATACCAGCTGGAATATTCATGTAGCCATAGAATACCAGCTGGAATATTCATGTAGCCATAGAATACCAGCTGGAATGTTCATGTAGCCGTAGAATACCAGCTGGAATATTCATGTAGCCATAGAATACCAGCTGGAATATTCATGTAGCCATAGAATACCAGCTGGAATATTCATGTAGCCATAGAATACCAGCTGGAATGTTCATGTAGCCGTAGAATACCAGCTGGAATATTCATGTAGCCATAGAATACCAGCTGGAATATTCATGTAGCCGTAGAATAACGGCTGGAATATTCATGTAGCCGTAGAATAACGGCTGGAATATTCATGTAGCCGTAGAATAACGGCTGGAATATTCATGTAGCCGTAGAATAACAGCTGGAATATTCATGTAGCCATAGAATAACAGCTGGAATATTCATGTAGCCATAGAACAACAGCTGGCATATTCATGTAGCCGTAGAATACCAGCTGGAATATTCATGTAGCCATAGAATAACAGCTGGAATATTCATGTAGCCATAGAATACCAGCTGGAATGTTCATGTAGCCGTAGAATACCAGCTGGAATATTCATGTAGCCGTAGAATAACGGCTGGAATATTCATGTAGCCGTAGAATAACGGCTGGAATATTCATGTAGCCGTAGAATAACAGCTGGAATATTCATGTAGCCATAAAACAACAGCTGGCATATTCATGTAGCCATTGAATAACTGGCAATCATTCACATTCTTATAGTATACACCTGAACTTGAGAGTTAAGGTTAGAGGATTTTAAGTAGCAGGTTGTGTGAGGATATAACATTTTCTGTGAAAAAAACGAACAAACGATATCATGAGACGGTCCAGGATACTCACATTTCAGGATAAATGGCAACCCCACATAACAGTGGTCACCACACTGCAAACTGGCATCAAAATAAATATTTGCAACCTACAAAAAAAAAATAGGGAAATAAATGATAAGTGATGCCATTAAGCTCTGTGCTGCATAAATGTTCACATTCAGAACAGTGTTATTAAACTAAGGCCTGACGTGGTGACCTGTGTGTGTCTACCTTAGACTGGCGTCTGGGTTCCAGTCCATCCTTGTTAATGCGTAGTCTTTTGTAATAGAACCGAACATCTTCTGTTAGGGAATGAATGCGTTGGAGTCTCACTCTCTGGGTGAAGGAACTCTGGATGCTGAAACTCTGGTGAACTATCTTCCCCTGGCAGCAGGAGAGGAGAGGGCAAACACAGGCACACGTCAGGGCAGGGCGACGCGTGACAGCGACCATAACATAACACTGTTTTCACACCTCACGCGTCGGTCATTTCAAGACAGTGAAGAGCTTCATTGTGAGAATGTTGTGTTGCCTGTTGGAACGTCAGCAATCTGATCTTGTGCCTGTTGTTAATATAGAATAGACTACTGCAACAAAGAATGGTGAGGGGCCTCAATATAGTCCATGTCATAAGGGATCATAATACACAGTAACAGGAGTGAAATGTTGCAATATGAAATCCAGGCATCAAGGCATACCAGGACACCTAAATCACCCATATAGTTGGGCTGATATTTTTAAAGAATAATTTAGCAATTTCTGATCCGAGATATCGGGAGTCAGAGATTATGGGAATAAGAATCATGAGTTAGGGTTAAAGGTAGGATGATGGTTTAACAGGGGGTTAAAGGTAGGATGATGGTTTAACAGAGGGTTAGAGGTAGGATGATGGTTTAACAAGAGGGTAGAGGTAGGATGATGGTTTAACAGGGGGTTAGAGGTAGGATGATGGTTTAACAGAGGGTTAGAGGTAGGATGATGGTTTAACAGAGTGTAGAGGTAGGATGATGGTTTAACAGGGGGTTAGAGGTAGGATGATGGTTTAACAGAGGGTTAGAGGTAGGATGATGGTTTAACAAGAGGGTAGAGTTGGATGATGGTTTAACAAGAGGGTAGAGGTAGGATGATGGTTTAACAGAGGGTTAGAGGTAGGATGATGGTTTAACAGAGGGTTAGAGGTAGGATGATGGTTTAGCAGAGGGGTAGAGGTAGGATGATGGTTTAGCAGAGGGGTAGAGGTAGGATGATGGTTTAACAGAGGGTTAGAGGTAGGATGATGGTTTAATAGGGGGTTAGAGGTAGGATGATGGTTTAACAGGGGGTTAGAGGTAGGATGATGGTTTAACAGGGGGTTAGAGGTAGGATGATGGTTTAACAGAGGGTTAGAGGTAGGATGATGGTTTAACAGAGGGTTAGAGGTAGGATGATGGTTTAACAGTGGGTTAGAGGTAGGATGATGGTTTAACAGAGGGTTAGAGGTAGGATGATGGTTTAACAGAGGGTTAGAGGTAGGATGATGGTTTAACAGAGGGTTAGAGGTAGGATGATGGTTTAACAGAGGGTTAGAGGTAGGATGATGGTTTAACAAGAGGGTAGAGGTAGGATGATGGTTTAACAGAGGGTTAGAGGTAGGATGATGGTTTAACAGTGGGTTAGAGGTAGGATGATGGTTTAACAGAGGGTTAGAGGTAGGATGATGGTTTAACAGAGGGTTAGAGGTAGGATGATGGTTTAACAGAGGGTTAGAGGTAGGATGATGGTTTAACAAGAGGGTAGAGGTAGGATGATGGTTTAATAGGGGGTTAGAGGTAGTATGATGGTTTAACAAGAGGGTAGAGGTAGGATGATGGTTTAACAGAGGGGTTAGAGGTAGGATGATGGTTTAACAAGAGGGTTAGAGGTAGGATGATGGTTTAACAGGGGGTTAGAGGTAGGATGATGGTTTAACAGAGGGTTAGAGGTAGGATGATGGTTTAACAGAGGGTTAGAGGTAGGATGATGGTTTAGCAGAGGGGTAGAGGTAGGATGATGGTTTAACAGAGGGTTAGAGGTAGGATGATGGTTTAACAGGGGGTTAGGGTTAGAGGTAGGATGATGGTTTAACAAGAGGGTAGAGGTAGGATGATGGTTTAACAGGGGGTTAGGGTTAGAGGTAGGATGATGGTTTAACAAGAGGGTAGAGGTAGGATGATGGTTTAACAGAGGGGTTAGAGGTAGGATGATGGTTTAACAAGAGGGTTAGAGGTAGGATGATGGTTTAACAGGGGGTTAGAGGTAGGATGATGGTTTAACAGAGGGTTAGAGGTAGGATGATGGTTTAACAGAGGGTTAGAGGTAGGATGATGGTTTAGCAGAGGGGTAGAGGTAGGATGATGGTTTAACAGAGGGTTAGAGGTAGGTTGATGGTTTAACAGGGGGTTAGGGTTAGAGGTAGGATGATGGTTTAACAAGAGGGTAGAGGTAGGATGATGGTTTAACAGAGGGTTAGAGGTAGGATGATGGTTTAGCAGAGGGGTAGAGGTAGGATGATGGTTTAACAGAGGGTTAGAGGTAGGATGATGGTTTAGCAGAGGGTTAGAGGTAGGATGATGGTTTAACAGAGGGTTAGAGGTAGGATGATGGTTTAACAGAGGGTTAGAGGTAGGATGATGGTTTAACAGAGGGTTAGAGGTAGGATGATGGTTTAACAGAGGGTTAGAGGTAGGATGATGGTTTAACAGAGGGTTAGAGGTAGGATGATGGTTTAACAGTGGGTAGAGGTAGGATGATGGTTTAACAGGGGGTTAGGGTTAGAGGTAGGATGATGGTTTAACAGAGGGTTAGAGGTAGGATGATGGTTTAACAGAGGGTTAGAGGTAGGATGATGGTTTAGCAGAGGGGTAGAGGTAGGATGATGGTTTAACAGAGGGTTAGAGGTAGGATGATGGTTTAGCAGAGGGTTAGAGGTAGGATGATGGTTTAACAGAGGGTTAGAGGTAGGATGATGGTTTAACAGAGGGTTAGAGGTAGGATGATGGTTTAACAGAGGGTTAGAGGTAGGATGATGGTTTAACAGAGGGTTAGAGGTAGGATGATGGTTTAACAGAGGGTTAGAGGTAGGATGATGGTTTAACAGAGGGTTAGAGGTAGGATGATGGTTTAACAGAGGGTTAGGGTTAGAGGTAGGATGATGGTTTAACAGAGGGTTAGAGGTAGGATGATGGTTTAGCAGAGGGTTAGAGGTAGGATGATGGTTTAACAGAGGGTTAGAGGTAGGATGATGGTTTAACAAGAGGGTAAAGGTAGGATGATGGTTTAACAGAGGGTTAGAGGTAGGATGATGGTTTAACAGAGGGTTAGAGGTAGGATGATGGTTTAACAGAGGGTTAGAGGTAGGATGATGGTTTAACAGAGGGTTAGAGGTAGGATGATGGTTTAACAGAGGGTTAGAGGTAGGATGATGGTTTAACAGGGGGTTAGAGGTAGGATGACGGTTTAACAGAGGGGTAGAGGTAGGATGATGGTTTAACAGATGGTTAGAGGTAGGATGACGGTTTAACAGAGGGTTAGAGGTAGGATGATGGTTTAACAGAGGGTAGAGGTAGGATGATGGTTTAACAGGGGGTTAGAGGTAGGATGATGGTTTAACAGAGGGTTAGAGGTAGGATGATGGTTTAACAGAGGGTTAGAGGTAGGATGATCGTTTAACAAGAGGGTAGAGTTGGATGATGGTTTAACAAGAGGGTAGAGGTAGTATGATGGTTTAACAGAGGGTAGAGGTAGGATGATGGTTTAACAGGGGGTTAGAGGTAGGATGATGGTTTAACAGAGGGTTAGAGGTAGGATGATGGTTTAACAGAGGGTTAGAGGTAGGATGATGGTTTAACAGGGGGTTAGAGGTAGGATGATGGTTTAACAGGGGGTTAGAGGTAGGATGATGGTTTAACAGAGGGTTAGAGGTAGGATGATGGTTTAACAGAGGGTTAGAGGTAGGATGATGGTTTAACAGTGGGTTAGAGGTAGGATGATGGTTTAACAGAGGGTTAGAGGTAGGATGATGGTTTAACAGAGGGTTAGAGGTAGGATGATGGTTTAACAGAGGGTTAGAGGTAGGATGATGGTTTAACAGAGGGTTAGAGGTAGGATGATGGTTTAACAAGAGGGTAGAGGTAGGATGATGGTTTAACAGAGGGTTAGAGGTAGGATGATGGTTTAACAGTGGGTTAGAGGTAGGATGATGGTTTAACAGAGGGTTAGAGGTAGGATGATGGTTTAACAGAGGGTTAGAGGTAGGATGATGGTTTAACAGAGGGTTAGAGGTAGGATGATGGTTTAACAAGAGGGTAGAGGTAGGATGATGGTTTAATAGGGGGTTAGAGGTAGTATGATGGTTTAACAAGAGGGTAGAGGTAGGATGATGGTTTAACAGAGGGGTTAGAGGTAGGATGATGGTTTAACAAGAGGGTTAGAGGTAGGATGATGGTTTAACAGGGGGTTAGAGGTAGGATGATGGTTTAACAGAGGGTTAGAGGTAGGATGATGGTTTAACAGAGGGTTAGAGGTAGGATGATGGTTTAGCAGAGGGGTAGAGGTAGGATGATGGTTTAACAGAGGGTTAGAGGTAGGATGATGGTTTAACAGGGGGTTAGGGTTAGAGGTAGGATGATGGTTTAACAAGAGGGTAGAGGTAGGATGATGGTTTAACAGGGGGTTAGGGTTAGAGGTAGGATGATGGTTTAACAAGAGGGTAGAGGTAGGATGATGGTTTAACAGAGGGGTTAGAGGTAGGATGATGGTTTAACAAGAGGGTTAGAGGTAGGATGATGGTTTAACAGGGGGTTAGAGGTAGGATGATGGTTTAACAGAGGGTTAGAGGTAGGATGATGGTTTAACAGAGGGTTAGAGGTAGGATGATGGTTTAGCAGAGGGGTAGAGGTAGGATGATGGTTTAACAGAGGGTTAGAGGTAGGTTGATGGTTTAACAGGGGGTTAGGGTTAGAGGTAGGATGATGGTTTAACAAGAGGGTAGAGGTAGGATGATGGTTTAACAGAGGGTTAGAGGTAGGATGATGGTTTAGCAGAGGGGTAGAGGTAGGATGATGGTTTAACAGAGGGTTAGAGGTAGGATGATGGTTTAGCAGAGGGTTAGAGGTAGGATGATGGTTTAACAGAGGGTTAGAGGTAGGATGATGGTTTAACAGAGGGTTAGAGGTAGGATGATGGTTTAACAGAGGGTTAGAGGTAGGATGATGGTTTAACAGAGGGTTAGAGGTAGGATGATGGTTTAACAGAGGGTTAGAGGTAGGATGATGGTTTAACAGTGGGTAGAGGTAGGATGATGGTTTAACAGGGGGTTAGGGTTAGAGGTAGGATGATGGTTTAACAGAGGGTTAGAGGTAGGATGATGGTTTAACAGAGGGTTAGAGGTAGGATGATGGTTTAGCAGAGGGGTAGAGGTAGGATGATGGTTTAACAGAGGGTTAGAGGTAGGATGATGGTTTAGCAGAGGGTTAGAGGTAGGATGATGGTTTAACAGAGGGTTAGAGGTAGGATGATGGTTTAACAGAGGGTTAGAGGTAGGATGATGGTTTAACAGAGGGTTAGAGGTAGGATGATGGTTTAACAGAGGGTTAGAGGTAGGATGATGGTTTAACAGAGGGTTAGAGGTAGGATGATGGTTTAACAGTGGGTAGAGGTAGGATGATGGTTTAACAGGGGGTTAGGGTTAGAGGTAGGATGATGGTTTAACAGAGGGTTAGAGGTAGGATGATGGTTTAACAGAGGGTAGAGGTAGGATGATGGTTTAACAGGGGGTTAAAGGTAGGATGATGGTTTAGCAGAGGGTTAGGGTTGGTTAGAGGTAGGATGATGGTTTAACAGAGGGTTAGAGGTAGGATGATGGTTTAACAGAGGGTAGAGGTAGGATGATGGTTTAACAGGGGGTTAGAGGTAGGATGATGGTTTAGCAGAGGGGTAGAGGTAGGATGATGGTTTAACAGAGGGTTAGAGGTAGGATGATGGTTTAACAGAGGGTTAGAGGTAGGATGATGGTTTAACAGTGGGTAGAGGTAGGATGATGGTTTAACAGGGGGTTAGGGTTAGAGGTAGGATGATGGTTTAACAGGGGGTTAAAGGTAGGATGATGGTTTAACAGGGGGTTAAAGGTAGGATGATGGTTTAGCAGAGGGTTAGGGTTGGTTAGAGGTAGGATGATGGTTTAACAGAGGGTTAAAGGTAGGATGATGGTTTAACAGAGGGTTAGAGGTAGGATGATGGTTTAGCATAAGTTACTCACAGGAAAGGATGGAGGTAGGATGATGTGTTTGGGATAGCTGTTTAGCCTCCCCACTGCTATGACAGCCTTCACTGGGATTGTTAATATCTGAAAAACACAGAAGAAAAACTCTTAAGACTGGTCCTAGATCTGTTAGTGCTGTAGCCTTCGCCTCGGGTCATTTGGCATAACAATCACCACAGGACAGATCTCAGATCAGGCAACAAAAAAACTAAACTCATCATGATGGCACATATTGAGTAACACCTACTGTTGTTTTAAAGGATGCATTGCTCTGCACACCCAGTGGCCAATACAGTTGGAGAGGTGCTGACTAAGAAGAAGGCAATGTGGGCTGGAACGTTAAGTGTTTAACCATTAAATTATTGGGAGTATATTTTATTGGGCGTGTGCAACTACATTTGTAGAAATGTTAGAAGCAGTGGCCTGAGTCAATACCTCTTAGTCTGTGTTTTTGTGTAACGTACAGAGTTGCAAAATTCCGATAACCTTTTTACAACCAGGATTTCTGGAAAACTTGGGAATTAAAAAAAAGTTACCGTCATTTTGCAACCCAGGTAACGTACCTCGTAGTCAGTGGTGATGTGTACCGCCCCGTCGTACAGGCCCTCCAGAGATTGAGCCTCCAGGGTGACTCTGAAGGCTGCGTAGTACCCTGATGATAACACCACCTGGAGACAGAGGTATACATACATCACCCTGATGATAACACCACCTGGAGACAGAGGTATACATACATCACCCTGATGATAACAGAGGTATAGGTATACATACATCACCCTGATGATAACATCACCCTGATGATAACAGAGGTATACATACATCACCCTGATGATAACAGAGGTATACATACATCACCCTGATGATAACATCACCCTGATGATAACAGAGGTATACATACATCACCCAGATGATAACAGAGGTATACATACATCACCCTGATGATAACAGAGGTATACATACATCACCCTGATGATAATATCACCCTGATGATAACAGAGGTATACATACATCACCCTGATGATAACAGAGGTATACATACATCACCCTGATGATAACATCACCCTGATGATAACAGAGGTATACATACATCACCCTGATGATAACAGAGGTATACATACATCACCCTGATGATAACATCACCCTGATGATAACAGAGGTATACATACATCACCCAGATGATAACAGAGGTATACATACATCACCCTGATGATAACAGAGGTATACATACATCACCCTGATGATAATATCATACATCAGCTTGGTTTACATGCTGTCCATACCCTATAACACTTCATGTAAATGTGGGGTTGAAAAAACACCCAACCTGTCTTCCTGTCGTTCTGCTTCCTGCTATCATTGAAATCATCACAGGGGCAAACGCATCCATGAGATTTGGGTCACTACTTCACTGTCTACTGTAGAATAGCAACACCTTATGCCATGAGCAATAATCATTTATAACAGTTAATATAACTCAAAGTATAAAAACATTGATACAAATGTATAATTGCTTATTCATAAAAGTTATTTTAAAAAGTGTAATCCTCACGGTGACCACTGAGCCATTGAACCAGTTCACTGCAACAACCATCAATTCACTGCCGCTTTGCTTCCACTTGTTCTTTGTGGTTTTAGGCTGGGTATCTGTAAAACAGGTGTCCCCAAACTCGGTCCCGGGGCCCTCCCTTGGTGCATGTTTTGGTTTTTGCCCTACCACTACACATCTTTTTTTTTTTTTTTTTTTTTTTTTTTTTTTCAATTTAAAGTTTTATTAAGTTTTCAATCAACCAACCAAACACATTCCACATTCACAGATGTGAATTAAAAAAAAAAAAAATAATAATAATAATAATAATAATAATAAAAAATTGTTTTATATATGTATATATATATATACATACATACATATATACACATACATACATACATACATACACACACAAATAATAATTATAACAAAATTTAAATTATAGAACTTGCAGCAGCACTATCAAGGTTCTTATTAGCTATTTCCAGCCTTAGCTGAGATGACGAGCCAATAATTAGTTTTTAGGTTTTACAGCACCTTACACAACACGCATCTGCCCATCTCCCTGATTCCCCCATTCACTCTGTCCAATTTGAAATATAGTTGAGTAGTGGAGACCAGAGTCTATCAAACTTGGGCTGTCTCTTGTGGAGGTCATAAGTGAGCTTTTCAAGGGGGAGAAAGTCAACAATCTGGTCAATCCACATTTTAAATGTAGGAGCAGTATTAGAGGCCCACAATAGAAGAATACATTTCTTAGCAAAGTATGTAATGGTCATGAGCAAATTTTCTCTGTCAGGATCAAGAACAAAGTCCTGCTGGGCATTAAGAAGATAGAGACACGGGGTCATATCAAACTGTACATCTAGTATTTTCTGTGCAGCAGTATGTATAGATTGCCAAAATCTGGCAATCTCTCTGCAGCTCCAAAATACATGCATATAGGTTCCACTTTCAGAGGTACATCTATTACAATTAGGAGAAATGTCTGTTTTCATTTTATGGAGTCTCAGGGGAGTGTAATAAAATTTGTACAAAAATTTGTAATTAGATTCTTTCATTTTTACATTAGTAGAGGAGCAGTATACCCTGTCGCAAACCTCCGCCCATAACTCATCACTGATAGTCAGACCGAGGTCCTTTTCCCATATTATTTTCAAAGGAGTAAAGGAGGATCCTCCTTTCTCAGAAAGGAGTCTATAGATATAGGATATTTTGCCTTTAATGGATTGTGCTGTGACAAGAAGGGTTTCAACTTCATTCAACTGAGTTCTAAACCTCCTCTTGGAAGTAAATGAGGAGATGACATGTCTAATTTGTAGATATTTAAAAAAATGGGATCTTGGCACATTGAATTCATTGCAGAGCTCTTGAAAGGATTTCAGTGTAGTGGTCTTCTGATGAAATAGGTCTGAAAAGGTCCTGATTCCTAGAGTATGCCAAAGATTAAAGTTGGCATCTCTCAGGGCTTTTGGCAAGTCTGGGTTGCCTACTATAGGCGAGTGAGAACATATTTGGGAGGAGATGCCCAAGTATTTCTTACAGTCCCTCCACGCTCGTAGGGTACTGTAAATCACAAATGTTTTGGCTATGTTGCCCACTTCACTAAAGTTATCAATGAATATAGTTGAGCTTAGTGGCAATGAACCACAAGATTGGGCTTCTATCTGGCTCCACGTTGACTCTTGTCTGTTTGTGATCCATGTTAGCATGTTGCGGATTTGGGCAGACCAGTAGTACAATTGAAGGGAGGGAAGGGCAAGACCACCCTTAGATTCAGGTTTCGATAGAGTGGAAAGCTTGATCCTAGGTTTTTTATTGCCCCATATAAATTTGGTGATGCTTTGGTTAATTGTTTTGAAAAAGGAAGCTGGGAGATAGCATGGGAGCATCTGAAATAAATAGTTCAGTCTAGGGAGGATGTTCATACGGATTACATTAATTCTTCCTACTAAGCTAATTGGGAGGGAGATCCAGGTTTGGAGGTTGTTCTTGATTTGATCCAGGAGTGGAAGATAATTCTCTTTGAAAAGCCTATTCAGATCTGGTGTTATGAATATCCCAAGGTATTGAAACCCCTGTGTCTTCCATTGGAATGGGCATAGTGTCTTCATAGAACTGGTGAGTATAATATTGAGAGGGCAGACAGTGGATTTGTTAAAATTAATCTTATAACCTGAAAACGTGCCATACTGAGCAATTGTATCTAAGATGGGAGGAAGGGATTTCTCAGGGTTGGATATGTAGAGCAAGACATCATCCGCGTAAAGCGAAATCTTGTGCTGCAGGCCGCCTGCAGGAACACCCATAATACTTGGATTGCTCCTTATCAACTCTGCCAGAGGCTCCGCCCCCAACAAGTAGAGCAGGGGGGACAGCGAGCACCCTTGTCTTGTGCCCCGTCCCAAAGGGAATCTGTCAGAGTTCAGTCCGTTAGTAGTCACCATGGCATTTGGATGAGAGTATAGTGATTTGATCCATTTAATAAAGTTTGGGCCCATGTTGAACTTCTCTAAGACTGAGAACAGAAAGCTCCACTCCATCCTGTCGAACGCCTTCTCAGCATCCAGTGAAGCCAGCAGGACAGGGGTCTTCTGTGCGTTTACTTGATCAATAATATCAAAAAGACGGCGAATGTTATCAGAAGAGTATCTGTCTCTAATAAATCCCGTCTGGTCCGCTTTTATTATTTTGGGAAGAAGAGTGTTTAGTCTTTTGGCGAGCAATTTGGTGATTATTTTGTAGTCGAAATCCAACAAGCTTATGGGCCGGAGGAGGAGCAGGATAGGGGATCCTTGTCTTTTTTGAGCAACACTGTAATGCGAGCTGTGTGCATTGAGTCTGGGAGAACTCCGTTTTTGCAAAAATCCTCCAGCATTGGCATGAAAATAGGGCTAAGCTGGGGCCAAAAAGCTTTGTAGAACTCTCTGGGGAATCCATCTGGGCCTGGGGACTTGTTAGGTGGCATGGAGGTAATTGCCTCCAGGATCTCCTCAGGAGTGAAGGGGGAGTTGAGATCTTCTTGGTCGGTCTCTGATAGTTTAGGTAGCGAGATTCCCTCTAGGAAGGAGTGGAGTTCTGCCTCCGTGTGTTTTCTCTCAGAGGTATATAGTTTGCAGTAAAAATCATGAAAAGTTAAATTGATCTTTTTTGGATCATATGTGACCTCATCCTCTGCTGTTCGGATAGCCATAATTGTACGCTCTGACTGCTCTTTTTTTAATTGATAAGCAAGCAATCTACTAGGCCTATTGCTATACTCATGGTATTTCTGTTTAGTAAAGAAAACTTTTTTTTTAATCTCCCGAGTATAGTCCAAATTCAGTTTGGCTTTGGCTGCTTTAAGTTGACTCCAGGAGGTGCTGTCTGGGGATTGTTTATGTACTTTTTCACAGCGTTCCAGCTCCCTCTCCAGATCTAGCCTGTGTGCTTCCATTGCTTTTTTCTTAGAGGAAGCATATGCAATTAGATGACCTCTTAGTGTGGCTTTAGCAGCGTCCCACATTGTGGCCGGAGAAACAGGAGAATCTTTGTTGTCTTATGTGTAGTTGTCTATCCATGTAGTTACCAATGTATGGAATGCTTCGTTTGATAGCATGGAGGTGTTGAATTTCCAGCTCTTTGATCTCGGGATGTTTTTGCAGAGGTCAAAGCGGAGGTGGACAAAGGCGTGATCCGAAAGCGCTATGGGTCCGATTGTACACGTGGCTGAATTTATGAAACTCTTTGGGATAAAAATGTAATCTATACGGGAGTAGGTGTTATGGACATTAGAGTAGTATGTATAGTCCATAGCTGAGCTATTAGTCTCTCTCCAGATATCTATCAGTCCCATTTCTTTAGTAAGAGAGTTCAACATCTTTGCAGATCTAGGATTTGTGGTGGTGATTTGAGATGATTTGTCTAGGGTTGGGTTCAGGGTACAATTAAAATCTCCGGCCAACACTCCAAAGGAAACACAATGCTCATTGAACAGAGTTATCATTTTCGACATAAAAGCAGGAGTATCTGTGTTAGGGGCGTATATGTTTAAGATAGTAATTGGTTGCCCATACAGTGACCCAGTTATCAAGATAAATCTCCCCTCCGGATCAGATATGTTTTTGTCAATTATGAATGGAACATTCTTATGGATAAGTATTGCTGTACCTCTACTGTTGGATTTGAAAGATGAGAAATACACCTGTCCCACCCAAGCTCTGCGGAGTTTGGCATGTTCAGCATCACAGAGGTGTGTCTCTTGCAATAGCGCGATGTCTGCTTTTTCCTTTTTTAGAGCACATAGTATCTTTTTCCGTTTTATTGCAAGCCTAGACCGTGGCAGTTCCATGTCAATAGATTTAAGGTACTAGTCATCGTCATCGAACAGTAATCGAACTTTAGTGCAAGTCATCTCTGGGTAAAGGTGGATCGTAGTTACAGCTGCGTTCACATAAAAGGAAAATAAATGGTTTACATAAAATAACAATCTCTGAACACCCCAGCCGAGTTCCCAAACAACTCGACATATCCCGTTGGATCTATTACCTCCCCGCTCAGTCACCATTCTGTGTTCCAACAAACAAACAAAAAAGACCGGGAACAGTTAGCAACGCACAACGTCTCCCCCTCCCCACCAAAGAAATGCCTCATCCTCTCCGCCCGCATTGAGTAACTCTCCGCCCGCATTGAGTAACTGACAACGTAGCCCCCGTCCAGACCACATTAAGAAAGGGAGAAAATAAAATCAATAGCCCAGCCTACATACAGTAGGCCTAAGTTATAATATGGGGCCTATCCCTCTCCGCTAAAGGAACATAAATATAGATTGGACGGCTATAATGAAATTTAGCAGGGCGGTGGGTCTTTGGATATCGGCTATATGTTGTCTTACCTCCTTTAGTAATAACAGTAATCGCATTAATCGCATTTAGTCAATGGTCCATTTCTCATTGACCAGGGTTGTCTTTCAAAAAACGTTTTGCCTCTTCGGGAGTTTTGAAGTGTCGCAGGGCTCCTTGGTGAAGAATCCTGATCTCGTTTGGGTATTTGAATCCCCTAAAGATGCCTCGGTCAATGGAGCATTTCTTCACCTCGTCAAACTCTCGGCGCTTTCGGCGTATTCCAGCTGACAGGTCCTGGAGTAAGGTGAGTTTGGCGTTTCCCACTGTAATGGTGTTGGTTTTTGCCGCCTGTAGGACTCGTTCCTTGTCGGTGAATCTCAGGAAACGTATGGTGATTGGGCGCGGTGGTTGTCTGGCTGCTGGTGGGGGCCTCAGTGCTCGGTGAGCTCTCTCGAGTTCTATGGGCCTGTCGGTGGACAGGTGGAGCCACTCGGGAAGTTTGTCTTGCAGGTAGCGGATCAGTGGCATGTTTCCCTCTTCTTTTTCGCCCAGATTTAATAGAACACAATTATTCCTTCGCCCCCTGTTTTCCAGGTCCTCTGTTTTCTCTTCCAGCTGCTCTATTTTTTTTTTAGCATATGCTATTGTTTCCATGGCGTCTGTCAATAAGTTTTCCGTGGATAGGATTCGCCCCTCTGCCTCGTCCAGGCGCCCCGCGTTTATGGTTATCTTGTTGTTTATGTCAGGCAAGGCATTTTCCAGGATTGTCACCTTGCCCCCTATCGCACTGAGCTGAGCGTTAATGGCATCTAGTTTAGTGTTGAGTTCTGTACGTTGGGATCTCAGCTCAGAAAAGATGTCTTCGACAGAGTGCGAGGTTGGCATTCGTTGGGCCTCGGGGGGGGACGGGTCCTCTTTCTCCTGGCTAATGGCGCTAGCTTTTTCTGAAGCTAGCTGCTTCTTGGAGGCTTTTTCCGTCGCTAGTACTCGAGTCCGGGTAAAAATGTCCCCTGTGGTGTTGCCTTTTGAAGCCGCCATGACTTTTTGACTAAAGCTAAATGAGTTTAAACTTGAAGTGGAGGTAAGATTAGGAATTGGAAACTACTTGTGCGGAGCTCCTAGTTCATGCGGCCATCTCGTTCAAGGGTCACGTGATCTCCCCCACTACACATCTTTTAAATAATCAAAGCTTGATGAGGAGTTGGTTATCTGAAAAAGCTGTGTAGTGCAGAGACGTAGTTCTTACAGTGTTATGCTGTGAAGCAGAGATGTAGTTCTTACAGTTTTATGCTGTGAAGCAGAGATGTAGTTCTTACAGTTTTATGCTGTGAAGCAGAGATGTAGTTCTTACAGTTTTACGCTGTGAAGCAGAGATGTTGTGTAGTTCTCTGCTGCGGCCCAGAGCTGCTGTCCTGTTCCCTCTCGCTGTCCGCAGCAGCTCCATGGACAGACTGTCCCCTGTCACCAGCCATGACTTGATCTCAAACTGGAGGGAAGGGGTACACAGGTCAGAGGTTACAGAGAGGTCACAGAGGTCAGGAGATGGGATGCACCGAAAAACTCAACTTACCGTAAAACAAGTAATAGACCGGATGTTTATTTGCTTAAATCACTCAATACAACAGGCGCATAATAGAGCCAGGCTTCTATTAGAGCCAGGCTTCTATTAGAGACAGGCTTCTATTAGAGACAGGCTTCTATTTGAGCCAGGAGTCTATTTCCTTAATGCATACAGCTTTTGCTCATTTTCATAATTACAGTGGCTTGCGAAAGTATTCACCCCCCTTGGCATTTTTCCTATTTTGTTGCCTTACAACCTGGAATTAAAATTGATTTTTGGGGGGTTTGTATCATTTGATTTACACAACATGCCTACCACTTTGAAGATGCAAAATATTATTTATTGTGAAACAAACAAGAAATAAGAAAAAATAACTGAAAAATTGAGCGTGCATAACTATTCACCCCCCCGAAGTCAATACTTTGTAGAGCCACCTTTTGCAGCAATTACAGCTGCAAGTCTCTTAGGGTATGTCTCTATAAGCTTGGCACATCTAGCCGTCTGGCAGACATTTCATTATGGATGACGGATCACCACCTCAAGCTGAACCTTGGCAAGACGGAGCTGCTCTTCCTCCCGGGGAAGGACTGCCTGTTCCATGATCTCGCAATCACGGTTGACAACTCCGTTGTGTCCTCCTCCCAGAGTGCGAAGAGCCTTGGCGTGACCCTGGACAACACCCTGTCCATCATCAAGGCGGTGACCCGATCCTGTAGGTTCATGCTCTACAACATTCGGAGAGTACGACCCTGCCTTACACAGGAAGCGGCACAGGTCCTAATCCAGGCACTTGTCATCTCCCGTCTTGATTACTGCAACTCGCTGTTGGCTGGGCTCCCTGCCTGTGCCATTAAACCCCTACAACTCATCCAGAATGCCGCAGCCCGTCTGGTGTTCAACCTTGCCAAGTTCTCTCACGTCACCCCGCTCCTCCGCACACTCCACTGGCTTCCAGTTGAAGCTCGCATCTGCTACAAGACCATGGTGCTTGCCTACGGAGCTGTGAGGGGAACGGCACCTCCGTACCTTCAGGCTCTGATCAGTCCCTACACCCAAATGAGGGCATTGCGTTCATCCACCTCTGGCCTGCTGGCTCCCCTACCTCTGCGGAAGCATAGTTCCCGCTCAGCCCAGTCAAAACTGTTCGCTGCTCTGGCACCCCAATGGTGGAACAAGCTCCCTCACGACGCCAGGACAGCGGAGTCACTCACCACCTTCCGGAGACATTTGAAACCTCACCTCTTTAAGGAATACCTGGGATAGGATAAAGTAATCCTTCTACCCCCCCCTTACCCCAACCCCCCCAAAAAAAGAAAAGAAAAAAAAGAAAAAAAAGATGTAAAGTGGTTATCCCACTGGCTATAAGGTGAATGCACCAATTTGTAAGTCGCTCTGGATAAGAGCGTCTGCTAAATGACGTAAATGTAAATGTAAATGTAGCCACTGGGATTTTTGCCCATTCTTCAAGGCAAAACTGTTCCAGCTCCTTCAAGTTGGATGGGTTCCGCTGGTGTACAGCAATCTTTAAGCCATACCACAGATTCTCAATTGGATTGAGGTCTGGGCTTTGACTAGGCCATTTAAATGTTTCCCCTTAAACAACTCGAGTGTTGCTTTAGCAGTATGCTTAGGGTCATTGTCCTGCTGGAAGGTGAACCTCATTCCCAGTCTCAAATCTCTGGAAGACTGAAACAGGTTTCCCTCAAGAATGTCCCTGTATTTAGCGCCATCCATCATTCCTTCAATTCTGACCAGTTTCCCAGTCCCTGCCGATGAAAAACATCCCCACAGCATGATGCTGCCACCACCATGCTTCACTGTGGGGATGGTGTTCTCAGGGTGATGAAAGGTGTTGGGTTTGCGCCAGACATAGCGATTTCCTTGATGGCCAAAAAGCTCAATTTTAGTCTCATCTGACCAGAGTACCTTCTTCCATATGTTTGGGGAGTCTCCCACATGCCTTTTGGCGAACACCAAACGTGTTTGCTTATTTTTTTCTTTAAGCAACAGCTTTTTTCTGGCCACTCTTCCGTAAAGCCCAGCTCTGTGGAGTGTACGGCTTAAAGTGGTCATATGGACAGATACTCCAATCTCTGCTGTGGAGCTTTGTAGCTCCTTCAGGGTTATCTTTGGTCTCTTTGTTGCCTCTCTGATTAATGCCCTCCTTGCCTGGTCCGTGAGTTTTGGTGGGTGGCCCTCTCTTGGCAGGTTTGTTTCAGTGCCATATTATTTCCATTTTTTAATAATGGATTTAATGGTGCTCCGTGGGATGTTCAAAGATTCAGATATTTTTGTATAACCCAACCCTGATCTGTACTTCTCCACAACTTTGTCCCTGAGCTGTTTTGAGAGCTCCTTGGTCTTCATGGTGCCGCTTGCTTGGTGGTGCCCCTTGCTTAGTGGTGTTGCAGACTCTGGGGCCTTTCAGAACAGGTGTATATATACTGAGATCATGTGACAGATCATGTGACACTTAGATTGCACACAGGTGGACTTTATTTAACAAATTATGTGACTTCTGAAGGTAATTGGTTGCACCAGATCTTATTTAGGGGCTTCATAGCAAAGGGGGTGAATACATATGCATGCACCACTTTTCCGTTGTTTCAGAAAATAAAAATAAAACAAATACGTTATTTTTTTCATTTCACTTCACCAATTTGGACTATTTTGTGTATGTCCATTACATGAAATCCAAATAAAAATCAATTTAAATGACAGGTTGTAATGCAACAAAATAGGAAAAACACCAAGGGGGATGAATACTTTAGCAAGGCACTATAATTGTTTAACTCCAGCATTCACTTCCAGCATTTTAATCAATTTCTTCATTTCCTGCACTAATGTGTTATCATTTACACACATTAACCACGTTTCCATCGAACCATTTCATGCAGATGAATGACCTGATGCATTCAAAAAGTCACGACCAGGCTGATGGAAACAGGAAATGCCGGTACAATTTTATAAATGCTGACAGATAATTTGTTTGTTCGACATGGTGGGATCTTTTTGTGTCAGTAAAATTAATTATGCGAGAAATGCCGGTCTTTATGCGCAAATATTGATATACTGTAATAACCATCATATCAAAGTAAATGTGGAGTTACGTTAAACCATTTATGTATTTTTCATTACGTGAATTTAACGGTAAAAGTTATTTTTACGTGCACTACATCATCACCCCACAGCCTTTCATCTGCAAAAAGTATGTTTGACGGTGGGAAAATATGCATATCGTTTTATGCAGATTGTTTAATATTCACATGAAAATCTGTCGCAAATTGGATGGAAACCTAGCATGTGTCACACATTTCTTTTATTTTAATAATCCTTGACAGAATAATTATTCTCCTCTTAGACATTTTCGGCATTCTTACCTTCGCCACTAGAGGGCGATTCTGACGATTTCTAGGTTTCTGTACTCCCAAAGTTGTTGACTGTTTTTGTGCTAGCCAGTTAGATAGCAGTTCTCAGCTGTTAGCAGCCAATGGCTAACGATTTCTTACTGGCAATAAAAATGGATGACTGCCATCATTTTTTCGAGACATTAAGGAATTATTTAAATCAATAAACCTCAAATGGTAACCTCGTAAACAATTCATTTAGACCTGGCATTTATTTGAAACAGACGTTTATTTTCTGAAATGTGTGCCGTTGTCCGGCTATTAACACTAAAACCGCTGGGCCTTTAAGGACCCCCATTCATACTAATGAGCAGTCATTTTGACTGCAACATTTGAACAGTGTAATTAATACATTTCATAAAAGCTATTGCAAAAATAATCATTTGGTTGTGCTTATGAAGGTCTAAGGTAAAAAAGATGTGCTTATTTCAAATAACACAATAGCATTTATTAGTTTATGTTACTGTAGGCTACATACAATTACATTTAAAAAAATTAAAATATTCAAGTGTTCAATCAATATTATTTGTTCCATTGTTACAACTATGAAACAGAAAGCATATATTGGAACACAGTGACAGCTTCTTTTACAATGAAAAAACAAACAAATAATACCCCAAAATACCCCAACCACCACAGTGCTAACTGTGCCACTAGAGATCCTGGTTCGAATCCAGACTCTGTCGTAGCCGGCAGTCCCTGATCCCAGGCAGTGGCTCCTTCCTCCCTGTGAGCCTCGGCCATAGTACAGTCCCTGATCCCAGGCAGTGACTCCTTCCTCCCTGTGAGTCTCGGCCATAGTGCAGTCCCTGATCCCAGGCAGTGACTCCTTCCTCCCTGTGAGTCTCGGCCATAGTGCAGTCCCTGATCCCAGGCAGTGGCTCCTTCCTCCCTGTGAACCTCGGCCATAGTACAGTCCCTGATCCCAGGCAGTGACTCCTTCCTCCCTGTGAGCCTCGGCCATAGTACAGTCCCTGATCCCAGGCAGTGACTCCTTCCTCCCTGTGAGTCTCGGCCATAGTACAGTCCCTGATCCCAGGCAGTGACTCCTTCCTCCCTGTGAACCTCGGCCATAGTGCAGTCCCTGATCCCAGGCAGTGACTCCTTCCTCCCTGTGAGTCTCGGCCATAGTACAGTCCCTGATCCCAGGCAGTGACTCCTTCCTCCCTGTGAGTCTCGGCCATAGTGCAGTCCCTGATCCCAGGCAGTGACTCCTTCCTCCCTGTGAGTCTCGGCCATAGTGCAGTCCCTGATCCCAGGCAGTGACTCCTTCCTCCCTGTGAGTCTCGGCCATAGTGCAGTCCCTGATCCCAGGCAGTGACTCCTTCCTCCCTGTGAGTCTCGGCCATAGTGCAGTCCCTGATCCCAGGCAGTGTCTCCTTCATCCCTGTGAGTCTCAGCCACAGTGCAGTCCCTGAACCCAGGCAGTGACTCCTTCCTCCCTGTGAGCCTCGGCCATAGTACAGTCCCTGATCCCAGGCAGTGACTCCTTCCTCCCTGTGAGTCTCGGCCATAGTACAGTCCCTGATCCCAGGCAGTGACTCCTTGCTCCCTGTGAGTCTCGGCCATAGTGCAGTCCCTGATCCCAGGCAGTGTCTCCTTGCTCCCTGTGAGTCTCAGCCATAGTACAGTCCCTGATCCCAGGCAGTGACTCCTTCCTCCCTGTGAGTCTCGTCCATAGTACAGTCCCTGATCCCAGGCAGTGACTCCTTCCTCCCTGTGAGTCTCGGCCATAGTACAGTCCCTGATCCCAGGCAGTGACTCCTTCCTCCCTGTGAGTCTCGGCCATAGTACAGTCCCTGATCCCAGGCAGTGACTCCTTCCTCCCTGTGAGTCTCGGCCATAGTACAGTCCCTGATCCCAGGCAGTGACTCCTTCCTCCCTGTGAACCTCGGCCATAGTGCAGTCCCTGATCCCAGGCAGTGACTCCTTCCTCCCTGTGAACCTCGGCCATAGTACAGTCCCTGATCCCAGGCAGTGACTCCTTCCTCCCTGTGAGTCTCGGCCATAGTACAGTCCCTGATCCCAGGCAGTGTCTCCTTGCTCCCTGTGAGTCTCAGCCACAGTGCAGTCCCTGATCCCAGGCAGTGACTCCTTCCTCCCTGTGAGTCTCGGCCATAGTACAGTCCCTGATCCCAGGCAGTGGCTCCTTCCTCCCTGTGAGCCTCGGCCATAGTACAGTCCCTGATCCCAGGCAGTGACTCCTTCCTCCCTGTGAGTCTCGGCCATAGTGCAGTCCCTGATCCCAGGCAGTGACTCCTTCCTCCCTGTGAGTCTCGGCCATAGTGCAGTCCCTGATCCCAGGCAGTGGCTCCTTCCTCCCTGTGAACCTCGGCCATAGTACAGTCCCTGATCCCAGGCAGTGACTCCTTCCTCCCTGTGAGCCTCGGCCATAGTACAGTCCCTGATCCCAGGCAGTGACTCCTTCCTCCCTGTGAGTCTCGGCCATAGTGCAGTCCCTGATCCCAGGCAGTGACTCCTTCCTCCCTGTGAACCTCGGCCATAGTGCAGTCCCTGATCCCAGGCAGTGACTCCTTCCTCCCTGTGAGTCTCGGCCATAGTACAGTCCCTGATCCCAGGCAGTGTCTCCTTCCTCCCTGTGAGTCTCAGCCACAGTGCAGTCCCTGATCCCAGGCAGTGACTCCTTCCTCCCTGTGAGCCTCGGCCATAGTGCAGTCCCTGATGTGAGTCTCGGCCATAGTACAGTCCCTGATCCCAGGCAGTGGCTCCTTCCTCCCTGTGAACCTCGGCCATAGTACAGTCCCTGATCCCAGGCAGTGTCTCCTTCCTCCCTGTGAGTCTCGGCCATAGTGCAGTCCCTGATCCCAGGCAGTGACTCCTTCCTCCCTGTGAGTCTCGGCCATAGTACAGTCCCTGATCCCAGGCAGTGACTCCTTCCTCCCTGTGAGTCTCGGCCATAGTACAGTCCCTGATCCCAGGCAGTGACTCCTTCCTCCCTGTGAGTCTCGGCCATAGTACAGTCCCTGATCCCAGGCAGTGACTCCTTCCTCCCTGTGAGTCTCGGCCATAGTACAGTCCCTGATCCCAGGCAGTGACTCCTTCCTCCCTGTGAGTCTCGGCCATAGTGCAGTCCCTGATCCCAGGCAGTGACTCCTTCCTCCCTGTGAGTCTCGGCCATAGTACAGTCCCTGATCCCAGGCAGTGACTCCTTCCTCCCTGTGAGTCTCGGCCATAGTACAGTCCCTGATCCCAGGCAGTGTCTCCTTGTGCACCTTAGCCACAGTCCCTGAATGCTGTAGAATGTCCATGTCACATAAACAAATGAAAGCTGGGGAGTGCATTGCTGACGTTTATTGCTTGAGATGTAGGGCCTGCCCTCTCAGTGATGACATTTAGTGCTGATAATCGGCCCTAGCTGATGATGTCACCGGCTTGTTCTCTCTAAACGGTGCCTCTCTCCTGTCTCACTGTTTCATTTGGAGATCCTGGTTCGAATCCAGTCTCTGTCGTAGCCGGCCGCGACCGGGAGACCCATGGGGTGGCGCACAATTGGCCCAGCGTCGTCCAGGGTAGGGGAGGGAATGGCCGGCAGGGATGTAGCTCAGTTGATAGAGCATGGTGTTTGCAACGCCAGGGTTGTGGGTTCGATTCCCATGGGGGGCCAGTATGAAAAAAATTATAATGTATGCACTCACTAACTGTAAGTCGCTCTGGATAAGAGTGTCTGCTAAATGAATAAAATAAAAAATAAAATAAAATAATAATAAAAATAGGGGCACCTGCTCAGAGCGCACCGTTCTGCGCTTAGGCTTCAGAGGTGTAGGTTTAGGCTCAGGCTCAGAATCAGGCTCAGAATCAGAATCAGAATCAGAGATGTCATCATTCATTTCTTCCATCTGAGTCGGCGCTAACGCAGCATGTGCATCCATTCGTCTTGGTCTTCTTGCCATTATAAATAACACATGATCTCACTGTGTACTTCAAGTAGGCCAGAGTAGACTGATAAGACTGCTTTGATTTGGTGGACTGATCGGGTACATACCATTTAGAGATTATAATTAGAATGGAACCATACAATAGAATGGCCTTGTTCTTCATTCCCAGTTGGTGATTACATAATGATGTATTGTCCACTTCCCCCTCACTCATCAACTCACCCATTCTCCCCCATCATACTTTATTTATTTCATCTGTTATATGTGTGAAATTAGTTTCGGTATAGATTAGGTTCAGTTGAGGCAATTATCGGGATGATTATCAACTGGGCACGGCACATTCCACTGTCGGGAGAAGGAGGGGCAAAAAATGACATGCCCTCCTAAAACTGGTTCTAACTCCAGTTCTGTTTGTCATTTTAAGATTCGAACAACGACGGTGTGTTATATGGACCTATTTAGGAAAAGTCAAGGACGGAGCGGGGCATGAGTATTTAACAAAAACATTAGGAGCAGTCAAAATGAGTGCTTTAGCGGTTCTAATGTTAAAAGAGACAGGCGGCTATTTGGAGCCTTTAATTGAAGTTGTACGGTAAAGCATGTGGATCTCAAGTCATAATAGAGTGAATGTGAATGAATAATAGAGTTCTCACCTCTAAGGGGTCAGTGTCTGTCTCACCTCTAAGGGGTCAGTGTGTGTCTCACCTCTATGGGGTCAGTGTGTGTCTCTAAGGGGTCAGTGTGTGTCTCTATGGGGTCAGTGTGTGTCTCCCCTCTAAGGGGTCAGTGTGTGTCTCACCTCTAAGGGGTCAGTGTGTGTCTCACCTCTATGGGGTCAGTGTGTGTCTCACCTCTATGGGGTCAGTGTGTGTCTCACCTCTAAGGGGTCAGTGTGTGTCTCTATGGGGTCAGTGTGTGTCTCACCTCTAAGGGGTCAGTGTGTGTCTCACCTCTATGGGGTCAGTGTGTGTCTCACCTCTAAGGGGTCAGTGTGTGTCTCACCTCTATGGGGTCAGTGTGTGTCTCACCTCTATGGGGTCAGTGTGTGTCTCACCTCTAAGGGGTCAGTGTGTGTCTCACCTCTAAGGGGTCAGTGTGTGTCTCACCTCTAAGGGGTCAGTGTGTGTCTCACCTCTATGGGGTCAGTGTGTGTCTCACCTCTAAGGGGTCAGTGTGTGTCTCACCTCTATGGGGTCAGTATGTGTCTCACCTCTATGGGGTCAGTGTGTGTCTCACCTCTAAGGGGTCAGTGTGTGTCTCTAAGGGGTCAGTGTGTGTCTCACCTCTATGGGGTCAGTGTGTGTCTCACCTCTAAGGGGTCAGTGTGTGTCTCACCTCTAAGGGGTCAGTGTGTGTCTCACCTCTATGGGGTCAGTGTGTGTCTCTAAGGGGTCAGTGTGTGTCTCACCTCTATGGGGTCAGTGTGTGTCTCACCGCTAAGGGGTCAGTGTGTGTCTCTAAGGGGTCAGTGTCTGTCTCACCTCTAAGGGGTCAGTGTGTGTCTCACCTCTAAGGGGTCAGTGTGTGTCTCACCGCTAAGGGGTCAGTGTGTGTCTCTAAGGGGTCAGTGTGTGTCTCTAAGGGGTCAGTGTGTGTCTCTAAGGGGTCAGTGTGTGTCTCTATGGGGTCAGTGTGTGTCTCTAAGGGGTCAGTGTCTGTCTCACCTCTAAGGGGTCAGTGTGTGTCTCACCTCTATGGGGTCAGTGTGTGTCTCACCTCTATGGGGTCAGTGTGTGTCTCTAAGGGGTCAGTGTGTGTCTCACCTCTAAGGGGTCAGTGTGTGTCTCTAAGGGGTCAGTGTCTGTCTCACCTCTATGGGGTCAGTGTGTGTCTCACCTCTATGGGGTCAGTGTGTGTCTCACCTCTAAGGGGTCAGTGTGTGTCTCACCTCTATGGGGTCAGTGTGTGTGTGTCTCTAAGGGGTCAGTGTGTGTGTGTCTCTAAGGGGTCAGTGTGTGTGTGTCTCACCTCTAAGGGGTCAGTGTGTGTCTCTAAGGGGTCAGTGTGTGTCTCACCTCTATGGGGTCAGTGTGTGTCTCACCTCTATGGGGTCAGTGTGTGTCTCTAAGGGGTCAGTGTGTGTCTCACCTCTATGGGGTCAGTGTGTGTCTCACCTCTATGGGGTCAGTGTGTGTCTCACCTCTATGGGGTCAGTGTGTGTGTGTCTCTAAGGGGTCAGTGTGTGTCTCACCTCTAAGGGGTCAGTGTGTGTCTCTAAGGGGTCAGTGTGTGTCTCTATGGGGTCAGTGTGTGTCTCACCTCTAAGGGGTCAGTGTGTGTCTCACCTCTAAGGGGTCAGTGTGTGTCTCACCTCTAAGGGGTCAGTGTGTGTCTCACCTCTAAGGGGTCAGTGTGTGTCTCACCTCTAAGGGGTCAGTGTGTGTCTCACCTCTATGGGGTCAGTGTGTGTCTCCCCTCTATGGGGTCAGTGTGTGTCTCACCTCTAAGGGGTCAGTGTGTGTCTCACCTCTATGGGGTCAGTGTGTGTCTCACCTCTAAGGGGTCAGTGTGTGTCTCACCTCTAAGGGGTCAGTGTGTGTCTCACCTCTAAGGGGTCAGTGTGTGTCTCACCTCTAAGGGGTCAGTGTGTGTCTCTAAGGGGTCAGTGTGTGTCTCACCTCTAAGGGGTCAGTGTGTGTCTCTAAGGGGTCAGTGTGTGTCTCTAAGGGGTCAGTGTGTGTCTCACCTCTATGGGGTCAGTGTGTGTCTCACCTCTATGGGGTCAGTGTGTGTCTCACCTCTAAGGGGTCAGTGTGTGTGTCTCACCTCTAAGGGGTCAGTGTGTGTCTCACCTCTAAGGGGTCAGTGTGTGTCTCACCTCTATGGGGTCAGTGTCTGTCTCACCTCTATGGGGTCAGTGTGTGTCTCACCTCTAAGGGGTCAGTGTCTGTCTCACCTCTATGGGGTCAGTGTCTGTCTCACCTCTATGGGGTCAGTGTGTGTCTCACCTCTAAGGGGTCAGTGTGTGTCTCACCTCTATGGGGTCAGTGTGTGTCTCTAAGGGGTCAGTGTGTGTCTCACCTCTATGGGGTCAGTGTGTGTCTCTAAGGGGTCAGTGTGTGTCTCTAAGGGGTCAGTGTGTGTCTCACCTCTAAGGGGTCAGTGTGTGTCTCTAAGGGGTCAGTGTGTGTCTCTAAGGGGTCAGTGTGTGTCTCACCTCTAAGGGGTCAGTGTGTGTCTCACCTCTAAGGGGTCAGTGTGTGTGTCTCACCTCTATGGGGTCAGTGTGTGTCTCACCTCTATGGGGTCAGTGTGTGTGTCTCACCTCTATGGGGTCAGTGTGTGTCTCTAAGGGGTCAGTGTGTGTCTCTAAGGGGTCAGTGTGTGTCTCACCTCTAAGGGGTCAGTGTGTGTCTCACCTCTAAGGGGTCAGTGTGTGTCTCACCTCTAAGGGGTCAGTGTGTGTGTCTCACCTCTATGGGGTCAGTGTGTGTCTCTAAGGGGTCAGTGTGTGTCTCTAAGGGGTCAGTGTGTGTCTCACCTCTAAGAGGTCAGTGTTTGTCTCACCTCTAAGGGGTCAGTGTGTGTCTCACCTCTAAGGGGTCAGTGTCTGTCTCACCTCTAAGGGGTCAGTGTGTGTCTCACCTCTAAGGGGTCAGTGTCTGTCTCACCTCTAAGGGGTCAGTGTGTGTCTCACCTCTAAGGGGTCAGTGTCTGTCTCACCTCTAAGGGGTCAGTGTGTGTCTCACCTCTATGGGGTCAGTGTGTGTCTCTAAGGGGTCAGTGTGTGTCTCTAAGGGGTCAGTGTGTGTCTCTAAGGGGTCAGTGTGTGTCTCACCTCTATGGGGTCAGTGTGTGTCTCTAAGGGGTCAGTGTGTGTCTCTATGGGGTCAGTGTGTGTCTCTAAGGGGTCAGTGTGTGTCTCACCTCTATGGGGTCAGTGTGTGTCTCTAAGGGGTCAGTGTGTGTGTGTCTCTATGGGGTCAGTGTGTGTCTCACCTCTAAGGGGTCAGTGTGTGTCTCACCTCTAAGGGGTCAGTGTGTGTCTCACCTCTATGGGGTCAGTGTGTGTCTCACCTCTAAGGGGTCAGTGTGTGTCTCTATGGGGTCAGTGTGTGTCTCACCTCTAAGGGGTCAGTGTGTGTCTCACCTCTATGGGGTCAGTGTGTGTCTCACCTCTATGGGGTCAGTGTGTGTCTCACCTCTATGGGGTCAGTGTGTGTCTCACCTCTAAGGGGTCAGTGTGTGTCTCACCTCTATGGGGTCAGTGTCTGTCTCACCTCTAAGGGGTCAGTGTGTGTCTCACCTCTAAGGGGTCAGTGTGTGTCTCTATGGGGTCAGTGTGTGTCTCACCTCTATGGGGTCAGTGTGTGTCTCACCTCTAAGGGGTCAGTGTGTGTGTGTCTCTAAGGGGTCAGTGTGTGTCTCACCTCTAAGGGGTCAGTGTGTGTCTCACCTCTATGGGGTCAGTGTGTGTCTCTAAGGGGTCAGTGTGTATGTCTCACCTCTATGGGGTCAGTGTTTGTCTCACCTCTATGGGGTCAGTGTGTGTCTCACCTTTATGGGGTCAGTGTGTATGTCTCACCTCTATGGGGTCAGTGTTTGTCTCACCTCTATGGGGTCAGTGTGTGTCTCACCTCTATGGGGTCAGTGTGTGTCTCTAAGGGGTCAGTGTGTGTCTCACCTCTAAGGGGTCAGTGTGTGTCTCACCTCTAAGGGGTCAGTGTGTGTCTCTATGGGGTCAGTGTGTGTCTCACCTCTAAGGGGTCAGTGTGTGTCTCTAAGGGGTCAGTGTGTGTCTCTAAGGGGTCAGTGTGTGTGTGTCTCTAAGGGGTCAGTGTGTGTCTCACCTCTAAGGGGTCAGTGTGTGTCTCTAAGGGGTCAGTGTGTATGTCTCACCTCTATGGGGTCAGTGTGTGTCTCTAAGGGGTCAGTGTGTGTCTCTAAGGGGTCAGTGTGTGTGTCTCACCTCTAAGGGGTCAGTGTTTGTCTCACCTCTAAGGGGTCAGTGTGTGTCTCACCTCTATGGGGTCAGTGTGTGTCTCACCTCTAAGGGGTCAGTGTTTGTCTCACCTCTAAGGGGTCAGTGTGTGTCTCACCTCTAAGGGGTCAGTGTGTGTCTCACCTCTAAGGGGTCAGTGTGTGTCTCACCTCTAAGGGGTCAGTGTGTGTCTCACCTCTAAGGGGTCAGTGTGTGTCTCACCTCTAAGGGGTCAGTGTGTGTCTCTAAGGGGTCAGTGTGTGTCTCTAAGGGGTCAGTGTGTGTCTCACCTCTAAGGGGTCAGTGTGTGTCTCTAAGGGGTCAGTGTGTGTCTCTAAGGGGTCAGTGTGTGTCTCACCTCTAAGGGGTCAGTGTGTGTCTCACCTCTAAGGGGTCAGTGTGTGTCTCACCTCTAAGGGGTCAGTGTGTGTCTCACCTCTATGGGGTCAGTGTGTGTCTCACCTCTAAGGGGTCAGTGTGTGTCTCACCTCTATGGGGTCAGTGTGTGTCTCACCTCTATGGGGTCAGTGTGTGTCTCACCTCTATGGGGTCAGTGTGTGTCTCACCTCTATGGGGTCAGTGTGTGTCTCACCTCTATGGGGTCAGTGTGTGTCTCACCTCTAAGGGGTCAGTGTGTGTCTCACCTCTAAGGGGTCAGTGTGTGTCTCTAAGGGGTCAGTGTGTGTCTCACCTCTAAGGGGTCAGTGTGTGTCTCACCTCTATGGGGTCAGTGTGTGTCTCACCTCTAAGGGGTCAGTGTGTGTCTCACCTCTATGGGGTCAGTGTGTGTCTCACCTCTATGGGGTCAGTGTGTGTCTCTAAGGGGTCAGTGTGTGTCTCTAAGGGGTCAGTGTGTGTCTCACCTCTATGGGGTCAGTGTGTGTCTCACCTCTAAGGGGTCAGTGTCTGTCTCACCTCTAAGGGGTCAGTGTGTGTCTCACCTCTATGGGGTCAGTGTGTGTCTCACCTCTATGGGGTCAGTGTGTGTCTCTAAGGGGTCAGTGTGTGTCTCACCTCTATGGGGTCAGTGTGTGTCTCACCTCTATGGGGTCAGTGTGTGTCTCTAAGGGGTCAGTGTGTGTGTCTCTAAGGGGTCAGTGTGTGTCTCACCTCTATGGGGTCAGTGTCTGTCTCACCTCTAAGGGGTCAGTGTGTGTCTCACCTCTAAGGGGTCAGTGTGTGTCTCTAAGGGGTCAGTGTGTGTCTCTAAGGGGTCAGTGTGTGTCTCTATGGGGTCAGTGTGTGTCTCTAAGGGGTCAGTGTGTGTCTCACCTCTATGGGGTCAGTGTGTGTCTCACCTCTAAGGGGTCAGTGTGTGTCTCTAAGGGGTCAGTGTGTGTCTCTATGGGGTCAGTGTGTGTCTCTAAGGGGTCAGTGTGTGTCTCACCTCTATGGGGTCAGTGTGTGTCTCACCTCTAAGGGGTCAGTGTGTGTCTAAGGGGTCAGTGTGTGTCTCACCTCTATGGGGTCAGTGTGTGTCTCACCTCTAAGGGGTCAGTGTGTGTCTCACCTCTATGGGGTCAGTGTGTGTCTCACCTCTAAGGGGTCAGTGTCTGTCTCACCTCTATGGGGTCAGTGTGTGTCTCACCTCTAAGGGGTCAGTGTGTGTCTCACCTCTAAGGGGTCAGTGTGTGTCTCTAAGGGGTCAGTGTGTGTCTCACCTCTATGGGGTCAGTGTGTGTCTCACCTCTAAGGGGTCAGTGTGTGTCTCACCTCTAAGGGGTCAGTGTGTGTCTCTAAGGGGTCAGTGTGTGTCTCACCTCTAAGGGGTCAGTGTGTGTCTCACCTCTAAGGGGTCAGTGTGTGTCTCTAAGGGGTCAGTGTGTGTCTCTATGGGGTCAGTGTGTGTCTCACCTCTAAGGGGTCAGTGTGTGTCTCACCTCTAAGGGGTCAGTGTGTGTCTCTAAGGGGTCAGTGTGTGTCTCACCTCTAAGGGGTCAGTGTGTGTGTGTCTCTAAGGGGTCAGTGTGTGTGTGTCTCTAAGGGGTCAGTGTGTGTCTCACCTCTATGGGGTCAGTGTGTGTCTCTAAGGGGTCAGTGTGTGTCTCACCTCTAAGGGGTCAGTGTGTGTCTCTAAGGGGTCAGTGTGTGTCTCTATGGGGTCAGTGTGTGTCTCACCTCTAAGGGGTCAGTGTGTGTCTCACCTCTAAGGGGTCAGTGTGTGTCTCACCTCTAAGGGGTCAGTGTGTGTCTCTAAGGGGTCAGTGTGTGTCTCACCTCTAAGGGGTCAGTGTGTGTCTCTAAGGGGTCAGTGTGTGTCTCTAAGGGGTCAGTGTGTGTCTCTAAGGGGTCAGTGTGTGTCTCTAAGGGGTCAGTGTGTGTCTCACCTCTAAGGGGTCAGTGTGTGTCTCTAAGGGGTCAGTGTGTGTCTCTAAGGGGTCAGTGTGTGTCTCTAAGGGGTCAGTGTCTGTCTCACCTCTAAGGGGTCAGTGTGTGTCTCACCTCTAAGGGGTCAGTGTGTGTCTCTAAGGGGTCAGTGTGTGTGTGTCTCTAAGGGGTCAGTGTGTGTCTCTAAGGGGTCAGTGTGTGTCTCTATGGGGTCAGTGTGTGTCTCTAAGGGGTCAGTGTGTGTCTCACCTCTAAGGGATCAGTGTGTGTCTCCCCTCTATGGGGTCAGTGTGTGTCTCACCTCTATGGGGTCAGTGTGTGTCTCACCTCTATGGGGTCAGTGTGTGTCTCACCTCTAAGGGGTCAGTGTGTGTCTCACCTCTAAGGGGTCAGTGTGTGTCTCACCTCTAAGGGGTCAGTGTGTGTCTCTAAGGGGTCAGTGTGTGTCTCACCTCTAAGGGGTCAGTGTGTGTCTCTATGGGGTCAGTGTGTGTCTCACCTCTAAGGGGTCAGTGTGTGTCTCACCTCTAAGGGGTCAGTGTGTGTCTCACCTCTATGGGGTCAGTGTGTGTCTCTAAGGGGTCAGTGTGTCTCCCCTCTAAGGGGTCAGTGTGTGTGTGTCTCTAAGGGGTCAGTGTCTGTCTCACCTCTAAGGGGTCAGTGTGTGTCTCACCTCTAAGGGGTCAGTGTCTGTCTCACCTCTAAGGGGTCAGTGTGTGTCTCACCTCTAAGGGGTCAGTGTGTGTCTCACCTCTAAGGGGTCAGTGTGTGTCTCACCTCTATGGGGTCAGTGTCTGTCTCACCTCTAAGGGGTCAGTGTGTGTCTCTAAGGGGTCAGTGTGTGTCTCACCTCTATGGGGTCAGTGTCTGTCTCACCTCTAAGGGGTCAGTGTGTGTCTCTAAGGGGTCAGTGTGTGTCTCACCTCTATGGGGTCAGTGTGTGTCTCACCTCTATGGGGTCAGTGTGTGTCTCACCTCTATGGGGTCAGTGTGTGTCTCACCTCTATGGGGTCAGTGTGTGTCTCTAAGGGGTCAGTGTGTGTCTCACCTCTAAGGGGTCAGTGTGTGTCTCTAAGGGGTCAGTGTGTGTCTCACCTCTATGGGGTCAGTGTGTGTCTCACCTCTATGGGGTCAGTGTGTGTCTCTAAGGGGTCAGTGTGTGTCTCACCTCTAAGGGGTCAGTGTGTGTCTCACCTCTATGGGGTCAGTGTGTGTCTCACCTCTATGGGGTCAGTGTGTGTCTCACCTCTATGGGGTCAGTGTGTGTCTCTAAGGGGTCAGTGTGTGTCTCACCTCTAAGGGGTCAGTGTGTGTCTCTAAGGGGTCAGTGTGTGTCTCCCCTCTAAGGGGTCAGTGTGTGTCTCACCTCTAAGGGGTCAGTGTGTGTCTCACCTCTATGGGGTCAGTGTGTGTCTCCCCTCTATGGGGTCAGTGTGTGTCTCACCTCTAAGGGGTCAGTGTGTGTCTCCCCTCTAAGGGGTCAGTGTGTGTCTCACCTCTATGGGGTCAGTGTGTGTCTCACCTCTATGGGGTCAGTGTGTCTCCCCTCTAAGGGGTCAGTGTGTGTGTGTCTCTAAGGGGTCAGTGTGTGTCTCACCTCTATGGGGTCAGTGTGTCTCCCCTCTAAGGGGTCAGTGTGTGTCTCACCTCTATGGGGTCAGTGTGTGTCTCACCTCTATGGGGTCAGTGTGTGTCTCACCTCTATGGGGTCAGTGTGTGTCTCACCTCTATGGGGTCAGTGTGTGTCTCACCTCTATGGGGTCAGTGTGTGTCTCACCTCTAAGGGGTCAGTGTGTGTCTCACCTCTATGGGGTCAGTGTGTGTCTCACCTCTATGGGGTCAGTGTGTGTCTCTATGGGGTCAGTGTGTGTCTCACCTCTATGGGGTCAGTGTGTGTCTCACCTCTATGGGGTCAGTGTGTGTCTCACCTCTAAGGGGTCAGTGTGTGTCTCACCTCTAAGGGGTCAGTGTGTGTCTCACCTCTAAGGGGTCAGTGTGTGTCTCACCTCTATGGGGTCAGTGTGTGTCTCACCTCTATGGGGTCAGTGTGTGTCTCACCTCTATGGGGTCAGTGTGTGTCTCACCTCTATGGGGTCAGTGTGTGTCTCACCTCTATGGGGTCAGTGTGTGTCTCACCTCTATGGGGTCAGTGTGTGTCTCACCTCTATGGGGTTGCTGTTGAACACTATGAAAGCGATGCTGCTGATGTCTGTTGAACTGCAGACCCCAAAGTCCAAGAGGTGCTCCTTTAGACTGGGGGACAGGACCAGGGGCTGGACAGAACAGGGGACAAACTGACTGTTATTAACAGGGGCTGGACAGAACAGAGGACAAACTGACTGATATTAACAGGGGCTGGACAGAACAGGGGACAAACTGACTGTTATTAACAGGGGCTGGACAGAACAGAGGACAAACTGACTGTTATTAACAGGGGCTGGACAGAACAGAGGGCAAACTGACTGTTATTAACAGGGGCTGGACAGAACAGAGGGCATGTTAGAAAAACAATGAGTGTGAGAAACTCAATTGCATTTACTTAATTCCTCACATCCTCTCTGCTCTCCTCCTTCTCAAAACCCAGGTCTGACCTTCTCATCCAATGGGTTGTGAGGAGAGAGGACCCGAGGAATCAAGGAAATGCAACTGAGATCCTCCCAGAGACAAGAGTCTAGTAAGATTGTGCAAGGAGGATGTATGTATATGAGCCAAAGGAGTAGCCTGCATGCCTGTCCAAGGTACATCCAGGAAACCTAGCAGTGCATTTTAGCAGCATGTTTCAGTGAAGCCATAAACACCATGTAACCCCTAACTCTCCCAATGAGTATGTGTGTGTGTAGGTGAATGTGTGTGTATTGTACAGTGAGGGGGAAAAAAGTATTTGATCCCCTGCTGATTTTGTACGTTTGCCCACTGACAAAGAAATGATCAGTCTATAATTTTAATGGTAGGTTTATTTGAACAGTGTGAGACAGAATAACAACAAAAAAATCCAGTAAAAACGCATTTCAAAAATGTTATAAATTGATTTGCATTTTAATGAGGGAAATAAGTATTTGACCCCTCTGCAAAACATGACTTAGTAATTGGTGGCAAAACCCTTGTTGGCAATCACAGAGGTCAGACGTTTCTTGTAGTTGGCCACCAGGTTTGCACACATCTCAGGAGGGATTTTGTCCCACTCCTCTTTGCAGATCTTCTCCAAGTCATTAAGGTTTCGAGCCTGACGTTTGGCAACTCGAACCTTCAGCTCCCTCCACATATTTTCTCTGGGATTAAGGTCTGGAGACTGGCTAGGCCACTCCAGGACCTTAATGTGCTTCTTCTTGAGCCACTCCTTTGTTGCCTTGGCCGTGTGTTTTGGGTCATTGTCATGCTGGAATACCCATCCACTAACCATTTTCAATGCCCTGGCTGAGGGAAGGAGGTTCTCACCCAAGATTTGACGGTACATGGCCCCGTCCATCGTCCCTTTGATGCGGTGAACTTGTCCTGTCCCCTTAGCAGAAAAACACCCCCAAACCATAATGTTTCCACCTCCATGTTTGACGGTGGGGATGGTGTTCTTGGGGTCATAGGCAGCATTCCTCCTCCTCCAAACACGGCGAGTTGAGTTGATGCCAAAGAGCTCGATTTTGGTATGATCTGACCACAACACTTTCACCCAGTTCTCCTCTGAATCATTCAAATGTTCATTGGCAAACTTCAGACGGGCCTGTATATGTGCTTTCTTGAGCAGGGGGACCTTGCGGGCGCTGCAGGATTTCAGTCCTTCACAGCGTAGTGCGTTACCAATTGTTTTCTTGGTGACTATGGTCCCAGCTGCCTTGAGATCATTGACAAGATCCTCCCGTGTAGTTCTGGGCTGATTCCTCACCGTTCTCATGATCATTGCAACTCCACGAGGTGAGATCTTGCATGGAGCCCCAGGCCGAGGGAGATTGACAGTTATTTTGTGTTTCTTCCATTTGCGAATAATCGCACCAACTGTTGTCACCTTCTCACCAAGCTGCTTGGCGATGGTCTTGTAGCCCATTCCAGCCTTGTGTAGGTCTACAATCTTGTCCCTGACATCCTTGGAGAGCTCTTTGGTCTTGGCCATGAGTTTGGAATCTGATTGATTGATTGCTTCTGTGGACAGGTGTCTTTTATACAGGTAACAAGCTGAGATTAGGAGCACTCCCTTTAAGAGTGTGCTCCTAATCTCAGCTCGTTACCTGTATAAAAGACACCTGGGAGCCAGAAATCTTTCTGATTGAGAGGGGGTCAAATACTTATTTCCCTCATTAAAATGCAAATCAATTTATAACATTTTTTACATGCGCTTTTCTGGATTTTTTTGTTGTTATTCTGTCTCTCACTGTTCAAATAAACCTACAATTAAAATTATAGACTGATCATTTCTTTGTCAGTGGGCAAACGTACAAAATCAGCAGGGGATCAAATACTTTTTTCCCTCACTGTATGTGTGTGTAGGTGTGTGTTTGTGTATGTGTGTGTAGGTGAATGTGTGTTTCTGTATGTGTGTGTAGGTGTGTGTAAGTGTGTGTAAGTTTGTGTAGGTGTGTGTATGTGCGTGTATGTGTGTGTAAGTGTGTGTATGTGTGTGTAGGTTTGTGTAGGTGTGTGTAGGTGTGTGTAGGTGTGTGTAGGTGTGTGTAGGTGTGTGTAGGTGTGTGTGTAAGTGTGTGTGTAGGTGTGTGTGTAGGTGTGTGGGTGTGTAGGTGTGTGTAGGTGTGTGTAGGTGGGTAGGTGTGTGTGTAGGTGTGTAGGTGTGTGTATGTATGTGTGTGTATGTGTGTGCAGGTGTGTGTGTACCTCTAGGTAGCCTGTGTAGGCCCTGATGGGCAGGTGGAACTTGGATGCGTTGGTGATGAGGAGGATGTTGCTGTCGATGTGGATGGCAGGATGAACGGGGCGGAACAGGAGAGAGAAGACGTAGCGAGACTCGTGAGGAGGGATTAGAACGGTGGCGCTGAGGTTCTGAACCTGACAGAGACGGGAAAACAGCAGGCTCTTCACAGCAGGCCACACCGTAGCGAAATGTTTTACAACAGAAAAGGAACATATTTTCAGGTAGGACCTCCCTGTTTCATTCTGGTTTGAAACATTTCTCAGAATTCACAAAAACATCTCAGAATACGAGTGCTAGATAGGATCAGTTTAGCCTTTTAGATCAGAATTAATACGATTCCATAGACAAGGGGGGGGGGGGCCTGATCATAGATCAGCCCTGCCAGGCGCTTGATACATACAGCCCCCCTGAACTCACGTTGAACATGGTCTTGGCCTCATCTGGCAGGGTGACGTTGTGTATGCGGACAGCAAAGTTGAAGGTGTTGGTTAGGAAGATGGGTCTGTTCACAGGGACCTCTGGGCTGTCTCTGATGTGGAACAACGTGGCAGTGTGGTCAAAGGCCAGATAGCTGGAGGGCCAGGTGAAAAGGGACAAGTAGAGAGATCACATCAGACCCCAGTACAAAACTAATCCTGGACTAAAAAGCATCCCCATTGAAAGTCCAGGGCATAATCTGGGTCCACGGTGTATTTAAATTAAACTGGATTCTACAGGAACATAATTGAACTATGAACTAACCAAGACCTGTTAAATCATGAATGAACCAACACACATGCATCCTACCATCTAAGACATCATGAATGAACCAACACACATGTATCCTACCATCTAAGACATCATGAATGTTTCAAATCCTGAAACTGTAAAAAACAAAATGAGCAAATACACTCTTACCCTTGTAGCACATCTGCTTGGTACGGGACTTCAAGCTTAAAGGAGTTTCTCTCTTTAACCTTCACTGTTATTTTACCAGAAAACTGAACTGGTCTTTGTGCTTTTGATGCTGTTAACAAAAAACATTGGGAAAATAAAATAACATATTCAATCCATAGATAAGAGAATGTCACAAGAACAGGTCATATTAAATATATTTTAAAGCAGTGGTATTCAAAGTCGAGGTCGTGGGGGAACTGCAGTGGGGTTGCCAAAAACAATATATACTGAACAAAAATATAAACACAACATGCAACAATTTCAAACATTTTACTGAGTTACAGTTCATATAAGGAAATCCGCCAATTGAAATAAATTCATTAGGCCCTCATTTATGGATTTCACATGACTGGGAATACAGATATGCATCTGTTGGTCACAGATACCTTTAAAAAAACAAGTATGGGCGTGGATCAGAAAACCAGTCAGTATCTGGTGCGACCATTTGCCTCATGCAGCGCGACACATCTCCTTCGCATAGAGTTGATCAGGCTGTTGATTGTGGCCTGTGGAATGTTGTCCCACTCCTCTTCAATGGCTGTGCAAAGTTACTGAATATTGGCGGGAACTGGAACACGCTGCCGTACACGTCGATCCAGAGCATCACATACATGTCTGGTGAGTATGCAGGTCATGGAAGAACTGGGACATTTTTCAGCTTCCAGGAATTGTGTACAGATCCTTGCGACATGGGGCCGTGCATTATCATGCTGGAACATGAGGTGATGGCGGTGGATGAATGACACGACAATGGGCCTCAGGATCTCGTCACGGTATCTCTGTGCATTTCAAATTGCCATCGATAAAATGCAATTGTGTTCATACCATAACCCCACCGCCACCATGGGGCACTCTGTTCACAACATTGACATCAGCAAACCACTCGCCCACACGACGCCATACACGTGGTCTGCGGTTGTGAGGCCGATTGGACGTACTGCCAAATTCTCTAAAACGACGTTGGAGACGGCTTATGGTAGAGAAATGAACATTCAATTCTCTGGCAACAGCTCTGGTGGACATTCCTGCAGTCAGCAAGTCAATTGCACACTCCCTCAAAACTTGAGACATCTGTAGCATTGTGTTGTGTGACAAAACTGCACATTTTAGAGTGGCCTTTTATTGTCCCCAGCACAAGGTGCACCTGTGTAATGATCATGCTGTTTAATCAGCTTCTTGATATGCCACACCTGTCAGGTGGATGGATTATCTTGGCAAAGGAGAAATGCTCACTAACAGGGATGTAAACAAATTTGTGCACAATATTTTAGAGAAATAAGCTTTTTGTACGTACGGGATCTTTTATTTCAGCTCATGAAACATGCGACCAACACTTTACATGTGGCGTTTATATTTTTGTTCAGTATAGCTTTAAAAGCAGCATCATTTTCTTTACACCCCATGGCAAAATGTGCAGAATTGCACAAAATTAACTGCAGCCCCTCTTGAGTTTTTTTGCCCCCCCCCCCCCCCTATCAATGTAGCCCATCCCTGGTCTCTGGCATGGAGAGAGCAAGTGTTCCTAATGTTTTCTACACTCAGTAAACCCGCTGAGAAAAAATGTGAATACCACTGATTTAAAAGCATGGTATTTATAAATAGCTTTTCCAAATAGCTTTTCTTCTTTTCTAAGACACCAACTGAAAGGTTAAATATCTAAAAATGTAATGTTATTTCTATTCATTGAGTTTTATAAGGTTAGCAATAAAATGTAATGGTTTTGGTTTCCATGGTTAATATGTCAGGTTTCTCAATTCAGTGATTTAACGTTTCTAAATATCACAGCACTTACCATCAAAACGAATACTTGCAACTTTGGTAAAACTACTCTCTCCTGCTTTTAGCGTGATCGCTTTGAAATGTATCGCAACCGCTTCGTTTGATGGCGTCGTCCGTATACTCTGTAAAGCAAAGAATACAGCATTAACTGTCCGTCAGAACAGGGGTCAACAGGGGTCAACAGAAGACAAGAGGAGGAAGTACCAAGCTACTTACTGTGATTGCAACATCTTTTGTTCCTGAATTTAGTAGATGTAAATTCAATTGTTTCGGGCGATCTTGTGACCGTAGCGTACCAAAGTCTAGCATCTCTGTGGAGGAGTATATCCCAGGGGCTATAGGGAAGAGACCATACAGACAGACAGTATCAGCCTCATGTGGACCAGTCAACAGACCGAGACTAAACCATTAGTTAAATGATGGTTCATTAAAAGATCCTTTAAAAAGTTATTTAAGCCTCGTCCCTAACCAGACAACCGAAATAGGAGCTTAAACTGACATAGCTCAATTAATTATGTTCTTACAAATTCAAATTGGTCCTTGTAGCCAGATAGACCTGTGGCAATTTAATGCCAACCCAGCCTTAGCTATCAAGAACACAGGTTATACCGGTCCTATGTTCCAATGTTGAGGTCACATGAGCACAAGGTTACAGGTGACAGACATGTCTTATAATGAATGAATGAATGAATGAATGAATGAATAATACCTGAGGTGACCTCCACCTCCACTGGCAGTATGATAAACTGGTCTCCGTTGGGAGCGTTGGTTTTGATCCTGATGAAGGCTGTGTGGTTGTCTGCATCTCTCGATGAGAAGCTAGCCCTCATCACCCCCTTCGTCTCAAACGGGGGGATCTCCTACAAGATCAATAAAACAAGGACACAGTCAGGATGCATCCCAAATGGCTATTACGTTTAATAGTGCACTACTTTTGACCACAATCTCTAGTGCACTATAAAGGGAATAGTGTTCCATTTGGGAAACTGCATCCGAGTGAGTGACCCTAGAGCAGGAACAGGTGGAGATCACTGACAGGGTTCTGACTAGAGGGAGTAAAGCTACGACCGGAAGTGACTTTTTAAAAAGGACATTCTACTCCAAAAGGAAGATAAATAAAATGATGTTGACCACATCCAAAATAGAATTTCCACTTCCAGAAATGAGCCCAATAACATTTTGGTAAATCCTTTTTTAAATTATAGCCTATGCATGGGTTCTGACTAGAGGGAGTACAGCTACGACCGGAAGTGACTTTTTCGTAACAGGTTACGAGAATTTACGCAGCAGGTTAGGATAATTAATGTGGCAGGTTAGGAAAGTGGTTCCCAAACTGTGGGGCGAGGGGTCGGCAGGGTACGGCACGGGGTCCCCCGCCCCCAAAAATAAAAAATATATACACTGAACAAAAATATAAATGGAACATCCAAATATTTCAACGATTTTACTGAGTTACAGTTCATAAGGAAATCAGTCAACTGAAATAAATTCATTAGACCCTAATCTATGGATTTCACATGACTGGGAATACAGATATGCATCTGTTGGTCACAGATACCTTAAGAAAAGGTAGGGCGTGGATCAGAAAACCAGTCAGTATCTGGTGTGACCACAATTTGCCTGTCACGCGACACATCACCTTCACATAGAATTGATCAGGCTGTTGATTGTGGCCTGTGGAATGTTGTCCCACTCCTCTTCAATGACTGTGTGAAGTTGAACTGGAACACGCTGTCGTACACGTCGATCCAGAGCATCCCAAACATGCACAAATTATGACATATCTGGTGAGTACACAGGCCATGGAAGAACTGGGACATTTTCAGCTTCCGGGAATTGTGTCCAGATCCTTGTACAGATCCTTGCGTCATGGGGGTGTTATGATGTCAGGGCATAGAATCGTGAGGACCGAGATTACGAGATAAGTGGTTTGGGGCCATGAAGTCTACATTCCTTATGTCAAAGGAGATTAGTGATGTTTATGGTAGTATGATTGATGGACAGGATATAATGACTTGGGGCAAAGGGTAATAGCAACAGAGAAAGGGAGTGCCTATGATGGTTGCCAGATGTATGTGAAAGGAAGGATAACCAAGGGTATATAAAGGGAGAGTGGACCTTTGTTCGATAGTTGGAAACAGCAAAGCTCTGCCCGTTGTTGTATCTAACCCGGTACCGACTAATAAACCATTTGCATTAACTTTCTACAAAATGTCTAACTATATTCTTACATCCTTGATTACTTGAATACCTGAGAAACTTCTAGGAATTGTGTACAGATCCTTGAGACATGGAGCCATGTATTATAATGCTGAAACATGAGGTGATGGCGGCGGATGAATGGCACGAAAATGGGCCTCAGGATCTCTTCACGATATCCCTGTGCATTGAAATTGCCATCGATAAAATTGTGTTCGTTGTCCATAGCTTATGCCTGCCCATACCATAACCCCACCGCCACCATGGGGCACACTGTTCACAACGTTGACATCAGCAAACCGCTCTCCTACACGATGCCATACACGCTGTCTGCCATCTGCCTGACAGAGTTGAAACCGGGATTCATCCGTGAAGAGCACACTTCTCAAGCATGCCAGTGGCCATCGAAGTCGGTTACGACGCCGAGCTTCAGTCAAGTCAAGACCCTGGTGAGGATGACGAGCACGCAGATGAGCTTCCCTGAGACGGTTTCTCACAGTTTGTGCAGAAATTATTTGGTTGTGCAAACCCACAGTTTCATCAGCTGTCCTGGTGGCTGGTCTCAGACGATCCCGCAGGTGAAGAAGCCGGATGTGGAGGTCCTGGGCTGGCGTGGTTACACGTGGTCTGCAGTTAAGGCCAGTTGGACATACTGCCAAAGTCTATAAAACGACGTTGGATGACCCTTTACATTTTAATAAATAAATAAATAAATATATATACATACACAGTACCAGTCAAAAGTTTGGACACACCTACTCATTCAAGGGTTTTTCTTTAATTTTACTCTTTTCTACATTGTAGAATAAGTGAAGACATCAAAACTATGAAATAACACATATGGAATCATGTAGTAACCAAAAAAGTGTGAAACAAATCAAAATATATTTCATATTTGAGATTCTTCAAATAGCCACCCATTGCCTTGATGACAGCTTTGCACACTCTTGGATTCTCTCAACCAGTTTCACCTGGAATGCTTTTCCAGCAGTCCTGAAGGAGTTCCCATATATGCTGAGCACTTGTTGGCTGCTTTTCCTTCACTCTGCGGTCCGACTCATCCCAAACCATCTCAATTTGGTTGAGGTCGGGATTGTGGAGGCCAGGTCATCTAATGCAGCACTCCATCACTCTCCTTCTTGGTCAAATAGCCCTTACACAGCCTGGAGGTGTGTTGGGTCATTATCCTGTTGAAAAACAAATGATAGTCCCACTAAGCCCAAACCAGATGGGATGGCGTATCGCTGCAGAATGCTGTGGTAGCCATGCTGGTTAAGTGTGCCTTGAATTCTAAATAAATCACTGACAGTGTCACCAGCAAAGCACCCAAACACCATAACACCTCCTCCTCCATGCTTTACGGTGGGAACTACACATGCAGAGATCATCCGTTCACCCACACCGTGTCTCAAAGACACAGCGATTGAAACCAAAAATCTCCAATTTGGACTCCAGACCAAAGGACACATTTCCACCGGTCTAATGTCCATTGCTCGTGTTTCTTGGCCCAAGCAGGTCTCTTCTTCTTATTGGTGTCCTTTAGTAGTGGTTTCTTTGCAGAAATTTGACCATGAAGGCCTGATTCACACAGTCCCCTCTGAACAGTTGATGTTGAGATGTGTCTGTTACTTGAACTCTGTGAAGCATTTATTTGGGCTGCAATTTCTGAGGCTGGTAACTCTAATGAACTTATCCTCTGCAGCGGAGGTAACTCTGGGTCTTCCATTCCTGTTGCGGTCCTCATGAGAGCCAGTTTCATCATAGCGCTTGTACAATGCCTTCCGAATACTATAGTATTCAGACCCCTTGACTTTCTCCACATTTTGTTATTTAAAATAAATAAATAAATAAATAATTAGGAATTCAGTTCAGCTTTCAACTTACTCTTGAAAGTTATAATAGTAGAATGCACAAGGTGCAATTTCAAAATTGGGTAGTACATCAGTTTTCCTCGTCATTTCTGACCTTAGAGAGCTATGGATAACGTCCAGATCAACTAGCCCATGTCAGCTAACGTTTTTTAGCTAGGTTTTTTTACCCATGGATTCTATTGTAATGTTTGAGTCACTCAAAGATCACATGAATACACAGACATGGCAAAATGTATAGAACTGCAAGAAAATAAACTTTAAAACTGCACAATTTTCACTGCATCTCATGACAAAATGTGTAGAATTGCAGGAAATAAGCTTTCAACATGCAAAATTCTCTCCACCAACCAGAGGGGAACAGAGAACTATACATAGAAATAGACGTGCTGGAAGTGGGGCCTGAGTGAAAAAGCTCCTGGGTTAGGGGACTTTGGTTAAGGTTAGAAAAAAAGGGTAAGGGTTAGCTAAAATGCTAACCCAGAGTTTCCCAAACTCAGTCCCCTCCCTGGGTGCACATTTAGTTTTTTGCCCCAGCACTACACAGCTGAGGGGGGGGGGGCCAGGACCGAGTTTGGGAAACCATGTCTAATCTGCTATGAAAAGTCACTTCCGGTCGTAGCTGTGCTCCCTCTAGTCACAACCCATTGGACTTGGCATTATAAAATGGCCAAGATGAGGAGACAACTATTTTACATTCCGATTTGATATGGAGACAGAAACATGAAACTAACCCAGAATTTTCTGGTGCCTTCTTGATGACCCGTAGGCAGCTCCAGATGGAGGTCTCCACCACTGGAGAACATCTCCACAACCTGCAGGTAAACATCCCATTATCCCATTATACTGTAACCACTGGAGAACATCTCCACAACCTGCAGGTAAACATCACATTATCCCATTATACTGTAACCACGGGAGAACATCTCCACAACCTGCAGGTAAACATCACATTATCCCATTATACTGTAACCACGGGAGAACATCTCCACAACCTGCAGGTAAACATCACATTATACTGTAACTACTGGAGAACATCTCCACAACCTGCAGGTAAACATCACATTATACTGTAACCACGGGAGAACATCTCCACAACCTGCAGGTCTCCACCACTGGAGAACATCTCCACAACCTGCAGGTAAACATCACATTATCCCATTATACTGTAACTAAATCTCAGTTAACACAGAAACTAAAGACTTGCGTAATTGGTCCAATGCTAGAGTAAGTTCCCATACGTGTTAACCTCTTAAACGCCAGGAAACGGACCTATTGAAACGTTCCTAACAGAACCATGACAATCGAAAGGGAACACTTTGGGGATTATGGGTAAATTATTAGACCGAAAAGGTGAGGACACAACAGGTCACCTGACACAAGACTGGATCCAAACATTACACTGTTGATTTTATATCTACTGTACTTTTCACAGCATTTGTTGATAACGAAATCTGAAAATACTCTGGATACATTCAGTTACTAAAATATAAAACGCAACATGCAACAATTTTACTGAGTTACAGTTCATATAAGGAAATCAGTCAATTGAAATAAATTCATTAGGCCCTAATCTATGGATTTCACATGCCTGGGAATACAGATATGCATCTGTTGGTCACAGATACCTTTAAAAGAAAGGTAGGGGCGTGGATCAGAAAACCAGTCAGTATCTGGTGTGACCATTTGCCTCATGCAGCGCGACACATCTCCTTCACATAGAGTTGATCAGGCTGTTAATTGTGGCCTTTGGAATGTTGTCCCACTCCTCTTCAATGACTGTGTGAAGTTGAACTGGAACACGCTGTCGTACACGTCGATCCAGAGCATCCCAAACATGCACAAATTATGACATATCTGGTGAGTACACAGGCCATGGAAGAACTGGGACATTTTCAGCTTCCGGGAATTGTGTCCAGATCCTTGTACAGATCCTTGCGTCATGGGGGTGTTATGATGTCAGGGCATAGAATCGTGAGGACCGAGATTACGAGATAAGTGGTTTGGGGCCATGAAGTCTACATTCCTTATGTCAAAGGAGATTAGTGATGTTTATGGTAGTATGATTGATGGACAGGATATAATGACTTGGGGCAAAGGGTAATAGCAACAGAGAAAGGGAGTGCCTATGATGGTTGCCAGATGTATGTGAAAGGAAGGATAACCAAGGGTATATAAAGGGAGAGTGGACCTTTGTTCGATAGTTGGAAACAGCAAAGCTCTGCCCGTTGTTGTATCTAACCCGGTACCGACTAATAAACCATTTGCATTAACTTTCTACAAAATGTCTAACTATATTCTTACATCCTTGATTACTTGAATACCTGAGAAACTTCTAGGAATTGTGTACAGATCCTTGAGACATGGAGCCATGTATTATCATGCTGAAACATGAGGTGATGGCGGCGGATGAATGGCACGAAAATGGGCCTCAGGATCTCTTCACGATATCCCTGTGCATTGAAATTGCCATCGATAAAATTGTGTTCGTTGTCCATAGCTTATGCCTGCCCATACCATAACCCCACCGCCACCATGGGGCACTCTGTTCACAACGTTGACATCAGCAAACCGCTCTCCTACACGATGCCATACACGCTGTCTGCCATCTGCCTGACAGAGTTGAAACCGGGATTCATCCGTGAAGAGCACACTTCTCAAGCATGCCAGTGGCCATCGAAGTCGGTTACGACGCCGAGCTTCAGTCAAGTCAAGACCCTGGTGAGGATGACGAGCACGCAGATGAGCTTCCCTGAGACGGTTTCTCACAGTTTGTGCAGAAATTATTTGGTTGTGCAAACCCACAGTTTCATCAGCTGTCCTGGTGGCTGGTCTCAGACGATCCCGCAGGTGAAGAAGCCGGATGTGGAGGTCCTGGGCTGGCGTGGTTACACGTGGTCTGCAGTTAAGGCCAGTTGGACATACTGCCAAAGTCTATAAAACGACGTTGGATGACCCTTTACATTTTAATAAATAAATAAATATATATACATACACAGTACCAGTCAAAAGTTTGGACACACCTACTCATTCAAGGGTTTTTCTTTAATTTTACTCTTTTCTACATTGTAGAATAAGTGAAGACATCAAAACTATGAAATAACACATATGGAATCATGTAGTAACCAAAAAAGTGTGAAACAAATCAAAATATATTTCATATTTGAGATTCTTCAAATAGCCACCCATTGCCTTGATGACAGCTTTGCACACTCTTGGATTCTCTCAACCAGTTTCACCTGGAATGCTTTTCCAGCAGTCCTGAAGGAGTTCCCATATATGCTGAGCACTTGTTGGCTGCTTTTCCTTCACTCTGCGGTCCGACTCATCCCAAACCATCTCAATTTGGTTGAGGTCGGGATTGTGGAGGCCAGGTCATCTAATGCAGCACTCCATCACTCTCCTTCTTGGTCAAATAGCCCTTACACAGCCTGGAGGTGTGTTGGGTCATTATCCTGTTGAAAAACAAATGATAGTCCCACTAAGCCCAAACCAGATGGGATGGCGTATCGCTGCAGAATGCTGTGGTAGCCATGCTGGTTAAGTGTGCCTTGAATTCTAAATAAATCACTGACAGTGTCACCAGCAAAGCACCCAAACACCATAACACCTCCTCCTCCATGCTTTACGGTGGGAACTACACATGCAGAGATCATCCGTTCACCCACACCGTGTCTCAAAGACACAGCGATTGAAACCAAAAATCTCCAATTTGGACTCCAGACCAAAGGACACATTTCCACCGGTCTAATGTCCATTGCTCGTGTTTCTTGGCCCAAGCAGGTCTCTTCTTCTTATTGGTGTCCTTTAGTAGTGGTTTCTTTGCAGAAATTTGACCATGAAGGCCTGATTCACACAGTCCCCTCTGAACAGTTGATGTTGAGATGTGTCTGTTACTTGAACTCTGTGAAGCATTTATTTGGGCTGCAATTTCTGAGGCTGGTAACTCTAATGAACTTATCCTCTGCAGCGGAGGTAACTCTGGGTCTTCCATTCCTGTTGCGGTCCTCATGAGAGCCAGTTTCATCATAGCGCTTGTACAATGCCTTCCGAATACTATAGTATTCAGACCCCTTGACTTTCTCCACATTTTGTTATTTAAAATAAATAAATAAATAATTAGGAATTCAGTTCAGCTTTCAACTTACTCTTGAAAGTTATAATAGTAGAATGCACAAGGTGCAATTTCAAAATTGGGTAGTACATCAGTTTTCCTCGTCATTTCTGACCTTAGAGAGCTATGGATAACGTCCAGATCAACTAGCCCATGTCAGCTAACGTTTTTTAGCTAGGTTTTTTTACCCATGGATTCTATTGTAATGTTTGAGTCACTCAAAGATCACATGAATACACAGACATGGCAAAATGTATAGAACTGCAAGAAAATAAACTTTAAAACTGCACAATTTTCACTGCATCTCATGACAAAATGTGTAGAATTGCAGGAAATAAGCTTTCAACATGCAAAATTCTCTCCACCAACCAGAGGGGAACAGAGAACTATACATAGAAATAGACGTGCTGGAAGTGGGGCCTGAGTGAAAAAGCTCCTGGGTTAGGGGACTTTGGTTAAGGTTAGAAAAAAAGGGTAAGGGTTAGCTAAAATGCTAACCCAGAGTTTCCCAAACCCAGTCCTCTCCTCCCCCCCTCCCTGGGTGCACATTTAGTTTTTTGCCCAAGCACTACACAGCTGAGGGGGGGGGGCCAGGACCGAGTTTGGGAAACCATGTCTAATCTGCTATGAAAAGTCACTTCCGGTCGTAGCTGTGCTCCCTCTAGTCACAACCCATTGGACTTGGCATTATAAAATGGCCAAGATGAGGAGACAACTATTTTACATTCCGATTTGATATGGAGACAGAAACATGAAACTAACCCAGAATTTTCTGGTGCCTTCTTGATGACCCGTAGGCAGCTCCAGATGGAGGTCTCCACCACTGGAGAACATCTCCACAACCTGCAGGTAAACATCCCATTATACTGTAACCACTGGAGAACATCTCCACAACCTGCAGGTCTCCACCACTGGAGAACATCTCCACAACCTGCAGGTAAACATCACATTATCCCATTATACTGTAACCACGGGAGAACATCTCCACAACCTGCAGGTAAACATCACATTATCCCATTATACTGTAACCACGGGAGAACATCTCCACAACCTGCAGGTAAACATCACATTATCCCATTATACTGTAACCACGGGAGAACATCTCCACAACCTGCAGGTAAACATCACATTATCCCATTATACTGTAACCACGGGAGAACATCTCCACAACCTGCAGGTAAACATCACATTATACTGTAACTACTGGAGAACATCTCCACAACCTGCAGGTAAACATCACATTATACTGTAACCACGGGAGAACATCTCCACAACCTGCAGGTCTCCACCACTGGAGAACATCTCCACAACCTGCAGGTAAACATCACATTATCCCATTATACTGTAACTAAATCTCAGTTAACACAGAAACTAAAGACTTGCGTAATTGGTCCAATGCTAGAGTAAGTTCCCATACGTGTTAACCTCTTAAACGCCAGGAAACGGACCTATTGAAACGTTCCTAACAGAACCATGACAATCGAAAGGGAACACTTTGGGGATTATGGGTAAATTATTAGACCGAAAAGGTGAGGACACAACAGGTCACCTGACACAAGACTGGATCCAAACATTACACTGTTGATTTTATATCTACTGTACTTTTCACAGCATTTGTTGATAACGAAATCTGAAAATACTCTGGATACATTCAGTTACTAAAATATAAAACGCAACATGCAACAATTTTACTGAGTTACAGTTCATATAAGGAAATCAGTCAATTGAAATAAATTCATTAGGCCCTAATCTATGGATTTCACATGCCTGGGAATACAGATATGCATCTGTTGGTCACAGATACCTTTAAAAGAAAGGTAGGGGCGTGGATCAGAAAACCAGTCAGTATCTGGTGTGACCATTTGCCTCATGCAGCGCGACACATCTCCTTCACATAGAGTTGATCAGGCTGTTAATTGTGGCCTTTGGAATGTTGTCCCAAATTGGTGGACATTTACATTTTAGTCATTTAGCAAATGCTATTATCCAGAGCGACTTACATTAGTGAGTGCATACATTTTTCGTATTTGTTCGTACTGGTTCCCTTGTGGGAATCGAACCCACAACCCTGGCGTTGCAAGTGCCATGCTCTACCAACTGAGCCACACGTCGATACAGAGCATCCCAAATAGGGCTGACCCCATTTAGTCGACAGGTCGATTGTTTGGTCGATAGGCTGTTGGTCGACTGAGATATCTTTAGTCCAGCAGTCAGATAGAAATAGATATATATATATATATATATATATATATATATATATATATATATATATATATATTACATGGTGCACAAGACAGCCGTCTGATTGGCTCCTGTCTCAGTGGACTGATCCATTGCACTTTACATGTTCCATTTATATTTTTGTTCAGTACAATACGAATATTCATACAATTCTTTGGAGTACGTGTAGGATAATAAAATACTATTACAAAGGTTTGAGTGAGAGGTCTAACTGGTGTCTCCAAGTGGCCACACCTCTCCTAACTGTGGGTTTGAGTGAGAGGACTAACTGGTGTCTCCAGGTGGCCACACCTCTCCTAACTGTGGGTTTGAGTGAGAGGTCTAACTGGTGTCTCCAGGTGGCCACACCTCTCCTAACTGTGGGTTTCAGTGAGAGGTCTAACTGGTGTCTCCAGGTGGCCACACCTCTCCTAACTGTGGGTTTGGCTGAGAGGTCTAACTGGTGTCTCCAGGTGGCCACACCTCTCCTAACTGTGGGTTTGAGTGAGAGGTCTAACTGGTGTCTCCAGGTGGCCACACCTCTCCTAACTGTGGGTTTGAGTGAGAGGTCTAACTGGTGTCTCCAGGTGGCCACACCTCTCCTAACTGTGGGTTTGGCTGAGAGGTCTAACTGGTGTCTCCAGGTGGCCACACCTCTCCTAACTGTGCAGGTCCTAAGTCATGACTCCAGGAAAGAGCCTTCAACTAGAAGGTGCTGTCTGGAGCTCTCTTAGCTTTGCCATTGAGGAACTGAAGCCAGCAAACGTGTAGTTTTTTGTTAGGAACACAGTCCTGCATCCCCACCACCACACAATTACTGTTGTTGTTTACGCAATCCAAAAACATTCCATTAGAAATCACAATCTGGGTCAGGTGGGCATCATTTGGAAGCGTATTCTGCTGCCAACATGCCTAGCTAAATTATAAAATACGATCTTACAGTGTTAGGCTTTCAAAAGGCACTTCAGACAAATAGATTGTAATTTTGGTCATTAGTGCATTGAAGTGCGTGTTCTGCAGATAATTTACTTCCCAATACGACAAACAGGCTCATTCTGTTCAGGGCAACCCAGGGTATAACAAGTCATCCTTGTAACTGTGGATCAAACATAGTGATCATAAACGTTGATCCTGTAAATGACATGAGTTTTCAGATATGGAAATGTGAAGCGCACATTTGGACTCATGGGTGTTTGGTTTGCTTGTATGACATCAAAGCAGGATTTATTATAATCATCAACGTCTCATCGGTCAGAACACATCCTCTCCTCTCCATTTACAGCATCCTCAACGTCTCATCGGTCAGAACACATCCTCTCCTCTCCATTTACAGCATCCTCAGTGTCTCATCGGTCAGAACACATCCTCTCCTCTCCATTTACAGCATCCTCAACGTCTCATCTGTCAGAACACATCCTCTCCTCTCCATTTACAGCATCCTCAGTGTCTCATTGGTCAGAACACATCCTCTCCTCTCCATTTACAGCATCCTCAGCGTCTCATCGGTCAGAACACATCCTCTCCTCTCCATTTACAGCATCCTCAACGTCTCATCGGTCAGAACACATCCTCTCCTCTCCATTTACAGCATCCTCAACGTCTCATCTGTCAGAACACATCCTCTCCTCTCCATTTACAGCATCCTCAGCGTCTCATCGGTCAGAACACATCCTCTCCTCTCCATTTACAGCATCCTCAGCGTCTCATCGGTCAGAACACATCCTCTCCTCTCCATTTACAGCATCCTCAACGTCTCATCGGTCAGAACACATCCTCTCCTCTCCATTTACAGCATCCTCAACGTCTCATCTGTCAGAACACATCCTCTCCTCTCCATTTACAGCATCCTCAACGTCTCATCTGTCAGAACACATCCTCTCCTCTCCATTTACAGCATCCTCAGTGTCTCATCGGTCAGAACACATCCTCTCCTCTCCATTTACAGCATCCTCAACGTCTCATCTGTCAGAACACATCCTCTCCTCTCCATTTACAGCATCCTCAGCGTCTCATCGGTCAGAACACATCCTCTCCTCTCCATTTACAGCATCCTCAGCGTCTCATCGGTCAGAACACATCCTCTCCTCTCCATTTACAGCATCCTCAGCATCTCATCGGTCAGAACACATCCTCTCCTCTCCATTTACAGCATCCTCAACGTCTCATCGGTCAGAACACATCCTCTCCTCTCCATTTACAGCATCCTCAACGTCTCATCTGTCAGAACACATCCTCTCCTCTCCATTTACAGCATCCTCAGCATCTCATCGGTCAGAACACATCCTCTCCTCTCCATTTACAGCATCCTCAACGTCTCATCGGTCAGAACACATCCTCTCCTCTCCATTTACAGCATCCTCAGTGTCTCATCGGTCAGAACACATCCTCTCCCCTCCATTTACAGCATTTACCTCACTCAGACAACAAATGTGCAGAAGTAGCCCAATTAGCAGGAGGGATGGGGCATCTTCTTGTGCTCAAATATATAACGGCTGTCAGTCAAAACCAACACAGAGCTGTGTACCGGAGAACCTGAGCTCTGATGTCATGTATAGCATGTCACTGTCCAGCCACTGGGTTGACAGGGAATGACAGGGGCTGTGAGTGGAAAGGGTTTATGAGAAGTTACGGGCAATTCTATGGGCCAAATATCCCCTCCCCTTCTGAAAATCAAAAGATGCTAACACCTGTGAAATCGTGATTTGTCCAAATAACCAGTGAGGAAAAACCCGAGCTAATGCTGCTGATGTCACTCATCCCGTTGTATCATGACAGATCTGCAGTCCCTTTCCGCCGTTGTATCATGACAGATCCGCAGTCCCTTTCCGCCGTTGTATCATGACAGATCTGCAGTCCCTTTCCGCCGTTGTATCATGACAGATCTGCAGTCCCTTTCCGCTGTTGTATCATGACAGATCTGCAGTCCCTTTCCGCCGTTGTATCATGACAGATCTGCAGTCCCTTTCCGTTTCTGTGTCTGTCCACCAGAGATCACATTATAACTAACCAGAATACACTAAGTGACCTAAACTATTTCAAACCCTAACAATCAATGACTCAAGTCTCAAACCTAATCAACTGGACACATTGATTAGATAAACTGTTAAGGGAAGGTTTCCCCCGACGTGTTCAATTACCACTGAAAGTGTTTCTTTGTCCGGGCTTAATCTGTGTCTGGGAAACTGGCCCGTAGTGGTTTGTGGATGTTATGTGCACATTGATAGATTGTTAGTGGATGGTAGTTCATGATACCCTAACTAAGACAGCTTGCTGTCAAAACGTTGGTAAATTAATTATTGCCTCGGAGCTACTTTAGTGTAGCTTATCCTTTTACATCATTTAGCAGACGCTCTTATCCAGAGCCACTTACAAATTGGTGCATTCACCTTATGATAGCCAGTGGGATAACCACTTTACAATATATTATTTATTACTTTTTTTTGGGGGGGGGGGGTAGAAGGATTACTTTATACTATCTCAGGTATTCCTTAAAGTGGATGGTGGTTACCATAGAGACGCATAATAGACATGTTTAAGACATGGTCTAAGGCACTGCATCGCAGTGCTAGCTGTGCCACTAGAGATCCTGGTTTGAATCCAGGCTCTGTCGTAGCCGGCCGCGACCGGGAGACCCATGGGGCGGCGCACAACTGGCCCAGCGTTGTCCAGGGTAGGGGAGGGAATGGCCGGCAGGGATGTAGCTCAGTTGGTAGAGCATGGCGTTTGCAACGACAGGGTTGTGGGTTCGATTCCCACGGGGGGCCAGTATGAAAAATTGTATGCACTAACTGTAAGTCGCTCTGGATAAGAGCGTCTGCTAAATGACTAAAATGTAAATGTAATGTTTACCTGCAGTGGTTCACTGTGAGGGTTGTGGATGTTAATGAGTGGAGAGAAGCTGCCGTTAACAGGGATTCTGGCCCCGATGAAGGGCCGTAGTCTGGAGGGGATGGGGTTGGGGATGCCCACCCCAAACACCTGAAAACACAAGAGGACAGACCACAAGGTTATCAATCAATCAACCTACTGTTTACATCTTTCGCTTTTCATTTGAAGGAATAGCCCATTAAATGGATATTGTGTTTATGGTGGCGTCCCAAAAAGGCACCCTATTCCCTACATAGTGCACTACTTTAGACCAGAGCCCTATGGAACCTAGTCAAAGGGTAGTGCACTATGTAGGGAATAGGGTGCCGTTTGGAACACGCGTCTACAGTACCTGGTATGTAAACACTCCATGATGCGACATATTAATAAATAAAGTATTTTCTATGTTCCCTACTCCCCTGGCGAGAAACATGACGTCAAATGACGTGTTCCCCCCTGGTGGGATTATCTGGAACAGAAAGAGAAAAATCATCAGTTAGCTACATTATCAGAGGAGGCTGATCACATTGGATGGAACATTATCAGGTGGTCACATTGGATGGAACATTATCAGGTGGTCACATTGGATGGAACATTATCAGGTGGTCACATTGGATGGAACATTATCAGGTGGTCACATTGGATGGAACATTATCAGGTGGTCACATTGGATGGAACATTATCAGCTGGTCACATTGGATGGAACATTATCAGGTGGTCACATTGGATGGAACATAATCAGCTGGTCACATTGGATGGAACATTATCAGCTGGTCACATTGGATGGAACATTATCAGGTGGTCACATTGGATGGAACATTATCAGGTGGTCACATTGGATGGAACATTATCAGGTGGTCACATTGGATGGAACATTATCAGCTGGTCACATTGGATGGAACATTATCAGCTGGTCACATTGGATGGAACATTATCAGGTGGTTACATCATCAGAGGATACATTCTATGGTTCTATCCCAAATGGCACCCTTTTCCCTTTATAGTGCACTACCTTTGACCAGGGCCCATACATTTACATTACATTTACGTCATTTAGCAGACGCTCTTATCCAGAGCGACTTACAAATTGGTGCATTCACCTTATAGCCAGTGGGATAACCACTTTACAATGTTTGTTTGTTTTTTTGTTTTTTTTTGGGGGGGGGGGGGCGGGGGGGTAGAAGGATTACTTTATACTATCCCAGGTATTCCTTAAAGAGGTGGGGTTTCATAGATAGGGCTCTGGACCCATAGATAGGGCTCTGGACCCATAGATAGGGCTCTGGACCCATAAGGCTCTGGACCCATAGATAGGGCTCTGGACCCATAGATAGGGCTCTGGACCCATAGATAGGGCTCTGGACCCATAGATAGGGCTCTGGACCCATAGATAGGGCTCTGGACCCATAAGGCTCTGGACCCATAGATAGGGCTCTGGACCCATAGATAGGGCTCTGGACCCATAGATAGGGCTCTGGACCCATAGATAGGGCTCTGGACCCATAGGGCTCTGAACCCATAGATAGGGCTCTGGACCCATAAAGCTCTGGACCCATAGATAGGGCTCTGGACCCATAAGGCTCTGGACCCATAGGGCTCTGGACCCATAGGGCTCTGGACCCATAGGGCTCTGGACCCATAGATAGGGCTCTGGACCCATAAAGCTCTGGACCCATAAGGCTCTGGACCCATAAAGCTCTGGACCCATAAGGCTCTGGACCCATAGGGCTCTGGACCCATAGATAGGGCTCTGGACCCATAGATAGGGCTCTGGACCCATAGATAGGGCTCTGGACCCATAGATAGGGCTCTGGACCCATAGATAGGGCTCTGGACCCATAGATAGGGCTCTGGACCCATAGATAGGGCTCTGGACCCATAGATAGGGCTCTGGACCCATAGATAGGGCTCTGGACCCATAGGGCTCTGGACCCATAGATAGGGCTCTGGACCCATAAAGCTCTGGACCCATAGGGCTCTGGACAAAGGTAGCGTACTATTAGGGAATAGGGTGCCATTTTGGACGTAGTCATTACCATTTGGTTACATTATCCAATGAAACATTAGCAGTTGGCTAAGCTTGAACAAATGTAAAACAATGCCATTGTGCAACATTTAGCTACTGTCCAGTCTCCAACAACACATTTGACCTAGGATGACCAAGTACAGAACAGTAACTGAGCAGGACCTTTGTCTATAGGAATAGGGTAGTGACTCAGACTGGGTTAATGTAAAGCTATTTTACACAGCATGTTACTCAAGGCTTCTTCCTCTGGCTTCATTTCTGCCTATACACCACAGTACCACCAGGACCCTGTTCTTCACCACGGTGTGATCACTGTGGTGACGACACACAAATCATGTCATTTTATTTAACCTTTATTTAACCAGGGGACGCCGGGAACAATAAAACAACACGATCAGTCTCAATACAACACTATAAAATGCACAATTAAACATTACAAATCAAATTCAAACGCGACATTTAAAATACCAAAATCAAAACAAGTGCAGTTCTCCTTCACCACATTCCATAGTCCCCGAACTGCCATCTGCCTGATACAAATGAAACTGGGATTCATCCGTGAAGAGCACACTTCGCCATCGTGCCAGTGGCCATCGAAAGTGAGCATTTGCCCACTGAAGTCGGTTACGACGCCGAACTGAAGTCAGGTCAAGACCCTGGTGAGGACGACGAGCATGCAGATGAGCTTCCCTGAGACGGTTTCTGACAGTCTGTGCAGAAATTCTTTGGTTGTGCAAACCCACAGTTTCATCAGCTGTCCGGGTGGCTGGTCTCAGATGATCCTGCAGGTGAAGAAGCAGGATGTGGAGGTCCTGGGCTGGCGTGGTTACACGTGGTCTGTGGTTGTGAGGCAGGTTGGACATACTGCCAAATTCTCTAAAACAATATTGGAGGCTTATGGTAAAGAAACTTACAAATTCTCTGGCAACCGCTCTGGTGGACATTCCTGCAGTCAGCATGCCAATTAAACGCTCCCTCAAAACATCTGTGGCATTGTGTTGTGTGACAAAACTGCACATTTTAGAGTGGCCTTTTATAGTCCCCAGCACAAGGTGTACCTGTGTAATGATCATGCTGTTTAATCAGCTTCTTGATATTCCACACCTGGCAGGTGGATGGATTATCTTGGCAAAGGAGAAATGGTCACTAACAGGGATGTAAACAAATTTGTGCACAGAATCTGAGATAAATAAGCTTTTTTGTGTGTATGGAACATTTCTGGGACCTTTTATTTCAGCTCATGAAACATGGAACTCTTTACATGTTGCGTTTATATTTTTGTTTAGTATAAAAGCAATCTTCCCAGACTCTGTGGAGACCTGAAGAACCAACCAGTCTTGAGAGCGAGTCTTGTGGTGGCTGGATTTCCCATTGAGTGAAGTGAGTTAGTATGGGAGTTTCTGGAGAACTGCTTTATATACAAATAGCAGCCACCGTTGGACCCTTCTGGTAGTCAGAGGCTCCCAGCCAACAGAACTATATCAACGGAAATTATGTGTACATAAATTGTCTCCAGTGATAAAATGCAGGGCTGAGTGATAGACTGAATGTAAAGGTTGCTGCTTGCATGTAGAGTATATCACCATAGTCAAGTACTGGGAGGAGCGATGCCAGAACAATACTACTCCTGTTTTCAAAAGTAAGGTAGGATTTATTTCTATATAAAAAAAAAAAAACGATCTTAATTCTCAGCCTCTTTGTTAGTTTTTCAATGTGTATTTTAAAAAGACAGCTTATCATCAATCCAAATACCTAAATACTTATGAGGGACTAGCTCAATTTGGGCTCACTTCAAGGTGCAGATACGCAGGTCTTTTGGGTCAATTCTACGACACCTGGGGAACACAGACATGGTTTTTATCAACATTTAGCACTCATTTATGATCGGTGAGGGATTCTTGAATTGAATCAAAGCCAAGCTGAAGGTCGTTAATGGAATAAATATCCACCCCAGTTCTTATTAGCCAGGGACAAACCAACATTATTAATGTAAACAGTGAACAGTTAAGGGCCTAGTATTGAGCCTTGTGACACTCCTTTGGTTATGTTTAGAAAATTAGACTGAACACCATCAGCAGATATTCGCTGACTTCTATCGTATCATTTATTTCCATGACAGAATTAAAAAGTCATTTTGGACTGACCAGTGTAGATGGTTACATATCACGAAATGTTGATTTGCAATCTTTTGGACGTCAGGACAACCTTGAAGGAATCTTATTTGAGTCAGAAAAGGATGTTCATATGATAGGTAAGACATACTAAACCTTACAGAGAGCCTATCCAACTGACAACCTCTTAGAAAAAAAAGTATAAACTATTGGAACCGAGACTTAAAAAGAACTGATGTTGGCACAAGATGGAAGGAATGTTGGAGAATAACTGATGAAATTACAGTTAACGAAAATGTATGCTTAATCCGGTATAAACTAATGTATAGAAAGTATTATACAAGAGACAAAATTCACACATTTTACAGCACAACGGCAGAGTCATGTCTCAAGTGTAAAACGAACAATTACTTAATAATCCATGCCTTCTGGGAACGCTATATAGTCCAGAGGCTGTGGGCGGAGCTAAAAAGTTTGCTGTCAGAAGTATTAAAATGTAAATGTACTTTTAATCCGTCTGTCTGCATATTTCAAGATATGGCATATGGGGGTGCAGTGAGATACCAGATTGATTGGACGATCGCTTCTCATCTCTCAAATTGAAAAAACGTATACTAAAAACGTGGAAATCAATCAATCCTCCATCTTTAACACAATGGAAAAATTATATGATTTATTATTTAAAATATTGAAAGTGCATGGGCTAAGGAAAGAAACAAAATGGTGCAGTTTGAGGCCATGTGGCAGAGAGTGATGCGGGCGCTGGAGATGGGGGTGTGAGCAGGTGGTTCTGGGCAGGGTGATGTAGTTGATGGAGATGGGGGGGAGCAGGTGGTTCTGGGCAGGGTGATGTAGTTGATGGAGATGGGGGGAGCTAGTGGGTCGGGGCAGGGTGATGTAGTTGATGGAGATGGGGGAGCTAGTGGGTCTGGGCAGGGTGATGTAGTTGATGGAGATGGGGGGAGCTAGTGGGTCTGGGCAGGGTGATGTAGTTGATCTGGAGATGGGGGGAGCTAGTGGGTCTGGGCAGGGTGATGTAGTTGATCTGGAGATGGGGGGAGCTGGTGGGTCTGGGCAGGGTGATGTAGTTGATCTGGAGATGGGGGGAGCTAGTGGGTCTGGGCAGGGTGATGTAGTTGATCTGGAGATGGGGGGAGCTGGTGGGTCTGGGCAGGGTGATGTAGTTGATCTGGAGATGGGGGGAGCTAGTGGGTCTGGGCAGGGTGATGTAGTTGATCTGGAGATGGGGGGAGCTAGTGGGTCTGGGCAGGGTGATGTAGTTGATGGAGATGGGGGGAGCTAGTGGGTCTGGGCAGGGTGATGTAGTTGATGGAGATGGGGGAGCTAGTGGGTCTGGGCAGGGTGATGTAGTTGATCTAGAGATGGGGGGAGCTAGTGGGTCTGGGCAGGGTGATGTAGTTGATCTAGAGATGGGGAGCTAGTGGGTCTGGGCAGGGTGATGTAGTTGATCTGGAGATGGGGGGAGCTAGTGGGTCTGGGCAGGGTGATGTAGTTGATGGAGATGGGGGAGCTAGTGGGTCTGGGCAGGGTGATGTAGTTGATCTGGAGATGGGGGGAGCTAGTGGGTCTGGGCAGGGTGATGTAGTTGATGGAGATGGGGGGAGCTAGTGGGTCTGGGCAGGGGGATGTAGTTGATGGAGATGGGGAGCTAGTGGGTCTGGGCAGGGTGATGTAGTTGATGGAGATGGGGGGAGCTAGTGGGTCTGGGCAGGGTGATGTAGTTGATGGAGATGGGGGAGCTAGTGGGTCTGGGCAGGGTGATGTAGTTGATGGAGATGGGGGGAGCTAGTGGGTCTGGGCAGGGTGATGTAGTTGATGGAGATGGGGGGAGCTAGTGGGTCTGGGCAGGGGGGTGTAGTTGATGGAGATGGGGAGCTAGTGGGTCTGGGCAGGGTGATGTAGTTGATCTGGAGATGGGGAGCTAGTGGGTCTGGGCAGGGTGATGTAGTTGATCTGGAGATGGGGGAGCTAGTGGGTCTGGGCAGGGTGATGTAGTTGATGGAGATGGGGGGAGCTAGTGGGTCTGGGCAGGGGGATGTAGTTGATGGAGATGGGGAGCTAGTGGGTCTGGGCAGGGTGATGTAGTTGATCTGGAGATGGGGGAGCTAGTGGGTCTGGGCAGGGTGATGTAGTTGATGGAGATGGGGGGAGCTAGTGGGTCTGGGCAGGGGGATGTAGTTGATGGAGATGGGGAGCTAGTGGGTCTGGGCAGGGTGATGTAGTTGATGGAGATGGGGGAGCTAGTGGGTCTGGGCAGGGTGATGTAGTTGATCTGGAGATGGGGGGAGCTAGTGGGTCTGGGCAGGGTGATGTAGTTGATGGAGATGGGGGAGCTAGTGGGTCTGGGCAGGGTGATGTAGTTGATCTAGAGATGGGGGAGCTAGTGGGTCTGGGCAGGGTGATGTAGTTGATGGAGATGGGGGAGCTAGTGGGTCTGGGCAGGGTGATGTAGTTGATGGAGATGGGGGAGCTAGTGGGTCTGGGCAGGGTGATGTAGTTGATGGAGATGGGGGGAGCTAGTGGGTCTGGGCAGGGTGATGTAGTTGATGGAGATGGGGGGAGCTAGTGGGTCTGGGCAGGGTGATGTAGTTGATGGAGATGGGGGAGCTAGTGGGTCTGGGCAGGGTGATGTAGTTGATGGAGATGGGGGGAGCTAGTGGGTCTGGGCAGGGTGATGTAGTTGATGGAGATTGGGGGAGCTAGTGGGTCTGGGCAGGGTGATGTAGTTGATCTGGAGATGGGGGAGCTAGTGGGTCTGGGCAGGGTGATGTAGTTGATCTGGAGATGGGGGGGAGCAGGTGGTTCTGGGCAGGGTGATGTAGTTGATCTGGAGATGGGGGGAACTAGTGGGTCTGGGCAGGGTGATGTAGTTGATCTGGAGATGGGGGGAGCTGGTGGGTCTGGGCAGGGTGATGTAGTTGATCTGGAGATGGGGGGAGCTAGTGGGTCTGGGCAGGGTGATGTAGTTGATCTGGAGATGGGGGAGCTAGTGGGTCTGGGCAGGGTGATGTAGTTGATGGAGATGGGGGGAGCTAGTGGGTCTGGGCAGGGTGATGTAGTTGATGTAGATGGGGGGAGCTAGTGGGTCTGGGCAAGGTGATGTAGTTGATGGAGATGGGGGAGCTAGTGGGTCTGGGCAGGGGGATGTAGTTGATCTAGAGATGGGGGGAGCTAGTGGGTCTGGGCAGGGTGATGTAGTTGATCTGGAGATGGGGAGCTAGTGGGTCTGGGCAGGGTGATGTAGTTGATGGAGATGGGGGAGCTAGTGGGTCTGGGCAGGGTGATGTAGTTGATGGAGATGGGGAGCTAGTGGGTCTGGGCAGGGTGATGTAGTTGATGGAGATGGGGGAGCTAGTGGGTCTGGGCAGGGTGATGTAGTTGATCTGGAGATGGGGGGGAGCAGGTGGTTCTGGGCAGGGTGATGTAGTTGATCTGGAGATGGGGAGCTAGTGGGTCTGGGCAGGGTGATGTAGTTGATCTGGAGATGGGGGAGCTAGTGGGTCTGGGCAGGGTGATGTAGTTGATCTGGAGATGGGGGAGCTAGTGGGTCTGGGCAGGGTGATGTAGTTGATGGAGATGGGTAGCTAGTGGGTCTGGGCAGGGTGATGTAGTTGATGGAGATGGGGGAGCTAGTGGGTCTGGGCAGGGTGATGTAGTTGATGGAGATGGGGGAGCTAGTGGGTCTGGGCAGGGTGATGTAGTTGATGGAGATGGGGAGCTAGTGGGTCTGGGCAGGGTGATGTAGTTGATGGAGATGGGGGGAGCTAGTGGGTCTCGGCAGGGTGATGTAGTTGATGGAGATGGGGAGCTAGTGGGTCTGGGCAGGGTGATGTAGTTGATGGAGATGGGGGGAGCAGGTGGTTCTGGGCAGGGTGATGTAGTTGATCTGGAGATGGGGGGAGCTAGTGGGTCTGGGCAGGGTGATGTAGTTGATGGAGATGGGGGGAGCTAGTGGGTCTGGGCAGGGTGATGTAGTTGATCTGGAGATGGGGGAAGCTAGTGGGTCTGGGCAGGGTGATGTAGTTGATCTGAGATGGGGGAGCTAGTGGGTCTGGGCAGGGTGATGTAGTTGATCTGGAGATGGGGGGAGCTAGTGGGTCTGGGCAGGGTAATGTTTTTCCACAAAATCCTGGACTATCGGACCACCATTTTATTACGTTTGCAATCGCAACAAATAATCTGCTCAGACCCCAACCAAGGAGCATCAAAAGTCGTGCTATAAATTCTCAGACAACACAAAAATTCATTGATGCCCTTCCAGACTCCTTCTGCCTACCCAAGGACGTCAGAGGACAAAAATCAGTTAACCACTTAACTGAGGAACTCAATTTAACCTTGCGCAATACCCTAGATGCAGTTGCACCCCTAAAAACGAAAAACATTTGTCATAAGAAACTAGCTCCCTGGTATACAGAAAATACCCGAGCTTTGAAGCAAGCTTCCAGGAAATTGGAACGGAAATGGCGCCACACCAAACTGGAAGTCTTCCGACTAGCTTGGAAAGACAGTACCGTGCAGTACCGAAGAGCCCTCACTGCTGCTCGATCATCCTACTTTTCCAACTTAATCGAGGAAAATAAGAACAATCCAAAATTTCTTTTTGATACTGTTGCAAAGCTAACTAAAAAGCAGCATTCCCCAAGAGAGGATGGCTTTCACTTCAGCAGTGATAAATTCATGAACTTCTTTGAGGAAAAGATCATGACCATTAGAAAGCAAATTACGGACTCCTCTTTGAATCTGCGTATTCCTCCAGGGCTTAGCTGTCCTGGATCTGCACAGCTCTGCGAGGGCCTGGGATCGGGAGAGACACTTAAGTGTTTTAGTACTATATCTCTTGACACAATGATGAAAATAATCATGGCCTCTAAACCTTCAAGCTGCATACTGGATCCTATTCCTACTAAACTGCTGAAGGAGCTGCTTCCTGTGCTTGGCCCTCCTATGTTGAACATAATAAACAGCTCTCTATCCACCGGATGTGTACCAAACTCACTAAAAGTGGCAGTGATAAAGCCTCTCTTGAAAAAGCCAAACCTTGACCCGGAAAATATAAAAAACTATCGGCCTATATCGAATCTTCCATTCCTCTCAAAAATTTTAGAAAAAGCTGTTGCGCAGCAACTCACTGCCTTTCTGAAGACAAACAATGTATACGAAATGCTTCAGTCTGGTTTTAGACCCCATCATAGCACTGAGACTGCACTTGTGAAGGTGGTAAATGACCTTTTAATGGCGTCAGACCGAGGCTCTGCATCTGTCCTCGTGCTACTAGACCTTAGTGCTGCCTTTGACACCATCGATCACCACATTCTTTTGGAGAGACTGGAAACCCAAATTGGTCTACACGGACAAGTTCTGGCCTGGTTTAGATCCTACCTGTCGGAAAGATATCAGTTTGTCTCTGTGAATGGTCTGTCCTCCGACAAATCAACTGTACATTTCGGTGTTCCTCAAGGTTCCGTTTTAGGACCACTATTGTTTTCACTATATATTTTACCTCTTGGGGATGTTATTCGAAAACATAATGTTAACTTTCACTGCTATGCGGATGACACACAGCTGTACATTTCAATGAAGCATGGTGAAGCCCCAAAATTGCCCTCGCTAGAAGCCTGTGTTTCAGACATAAGGAAGTGGATGGCTGAAAACTTTTTACTTTTAAACTCGGACAAAACAGAGATGCTTGTTCTAGGTCCCAAGAAACAAAGAGATCTTCTGTTAAATCTGACAATTAATCTTGATGGTTGTAAAGTCGTCTCAAATAAAACTGTGAAGGACCTAGGCGTTACTCTTGACCCTGATCTCTCTTTTGACGAACATATCAAGACTGTTTCAAGGACAGCTTTTTTCCATCTACGTAACATTGCAAAAATCAGAAATTTTCTGTCCAAAAATGATGCAGAAAAATTAATCCATGCATTTGTTACTTCTAGGTTAGACTACTGCAATGCTCTATTTTCCGGCTACCCGGATAAAGCACTAAATAAACTTCAGTTAGTGCTAAATACGGCTGCTAGAATCCTGACTAGAACCAAGAAATTTGATCATATTACTCCAGTGCTAGCTTCCCTACACTGGCTTCCTGTTAAGGCAAGGGCTGATTTCAAGGTTTTACTGTTAACCTATAAAGCGTTACATGGGCTTGCTCCTACCTATCTTTCCGAGTTGGTCCTGCCGTACATACCAATACGTACGCTACGGTCACAAGACGCAGGCCTCCTAATTGTCCCTAGAATTTATAAGCAAACAGCGGGAGGCAGGGCTTTCTCCTATAGATCTCCATTTTTATGGAACAGTCTGCCTACCCATGTGAGAGACGCAGACTCGGTCTCAACCTTTAAGTCTTTACTGAAGACTTATCTCTTCAGTAGGTCATATGATTGAGTGTAGTCTGGCCCAGGAGTGTGAAGGTGAACGGAAAGGCTGGAGCAACGAACAGCCCTTGCTGTCTCTGCCAGGCCGGTTCCCCTCTCCACTGGGGTTCTCTGCCTCTAACCCTGTTGCAGGGGCTGAGTCACTGGCTTGCTGGTGCTCTTTCATGCCGTCCCTGGGAGGGGTGCGTCACTTGAGTGGGTTGAGTTACTGACGTGATCTTCCTGTCTGGGTTGGCGCCCCCCCCCCTTGGTTTGTGCTGTGGTGGAGACCTCTGTGGGCTATACTCGGCCTTGTCTCAGGATTGTAAGTTGGTGGTTGGGGATATCCCTCTAGTGGTGCGGGGGCTGTGCTTTGGCGGAGTGGGTGGGGTTATATCCTTCCTGTTTGGCCCTGTCCGGGGGTTCTTCGGATGGGGCCACAGTGTCTCCGGACCGCTCCTGTCTCAGCCTCCAGTATTTATGCTGCAGTAGTTTATGTGTCGGGGGGCTGGGGTTAGTTGGTTATACCTGGAGTACTTCTCCTGTCTTATCCAGTGTCCTGTGTGAATTTAAGTATGCTCTCTCTAATTCTCTCGTTCTCTCTTTCTCTCTGAGAACCTGAGCCCTAGGACCATACGTCAGGACTACCGGGCATGATGACACCTTGCTGTCCCCAGTCCGCCTGGCCTTGCTGCTATTCCAGTTTCAACTGTTCTGCCTGCGGCTACGAAACCCCTACCTGTCCCAGACCTGCTGTTTTCAACTCTTAATGATCGGCTATGAAAAGCCAACTGAGAGACCTGAGCCCTAGGACCATACGCCGGGACTACCGGCCGTGGTGACTCCTTGCTGTCCCCAGTCCACCTGGCCTTGCTGCTATTCCAGTTTCAACTGTTCTGCCTGCGGTTATGGAACCCCTACCTGTCCCAGACCTGCTGTTTTCAACTCTTAATGATCGGCTATGAAAAGCCAACTGAGATTTATTCCTGATTATTATTTGACCATGCTTGTCACTTATGAACATTTTTGAACATCTTGGCATGGTTCTGTTATAATCTCCACCCGGCACAGCCAGAAGAGGACTGGCCACCCCTCATAGCCTGGTTCCTCTCTAGGTTTCTTCCTAGGTTTTGCCTTTCTAGGGAGTTTTTCCTAGCCACCGTGCTTCTACACCTGCATTACTAGCTGTTTGGGGTTTTAGGCTGGGTTTCTGTACAGCACTTCGAGATATTAGCTGATGTAAGAAGGGCTATATAAAATAAAATTGATTGATTGATTGATTGATGTAGTTGATGGAGATGGGGGGAGCTAGTGGGTCTGGGCAGGGTGATGTAGTTGATGGAGATGGGGGAGCTAGTGGGTCTGGGCAGGGAGATGTAGTTGATGGAGATGGGGGGAGCAGGTGGTTCTGGGCAGGGTGATGTAGTTGATCTGGAGATGGGGGGAGCTAGTGGGTCTGGGCAGGGTGATGTAGTTGATGGAGATGGGGGAGCTAGTGGGTCTGGGCAGGGTGATGTAGTTGATCTGGAGATGGGGGGAGCTAGTGGGTCTGGGCAGGGTGATGTAGTTGATGGAGATGGGGGGAGCTAGTGGGTCTGGGCAGGGTGATGTAGTTGATCTGGAGATGGGGGGAGCTAGTGGGTCTGGGCAGGGTGATATAGATGATGGAGATGGGGGGAGCTAGTGGGTCTGGGCAGGGTGATGTTGTTGATGGAGATGGGGGAGCTAGTGGGTCTGGGCAGGGTGATGTTGTTGATGGAGATGGGGGAGCTAGTGGGTCTGGGCAGGGTGATGTAGTTGATGGAGATGGGGGAGCTAGTGGGTCTGGGCAGGGTGATGTAGTTGATCTGGAGACGGGGGAGCTAGTGGGTCTGGGCAGGGTGATGTAGTTGATCTAGAGATGGGGGGAGCTAGTGGGTCTGGGCAGGGTGATGTAGTTGATGGAGATGGGGGGAGCTAGTGGGTCTGGGCAGGGTGATGTAGTTGATCTGGAGATGGGGGAGCTAGTGGGTCTGGGCAGGGTGATGTAGTTGATCTGGAGATGGGGGAGCTAGTGGGTCTGGGCAGGGTGATGTAGTTGATCTGGAGACGGGGGAGCTAGTGGGTCTGGGCAGGGTGATGTAGTTGATGGAGATGGGGGAGCTAGTGGGTCTGGGCAGGGTGATGTAGTTGATCTGGAGACGGGGGAGCTAGTGGGTCTGGGCAGGGTGATGTAGTTGATAGAGATGGGGATCTAGTGGGTCTGGGCAGGGTGATGTAGTTGATCTGGAGATGGGGGAGCTAGTGGGTCTGGGAAGGGTGATGTAGTTGATGGAGATGGGGGAGCTAGTGGGTCTGGGCAGGGTGATGTAGTTGATCTGGAGACGGGGGAGCTAGTGGGTCTGGGCAGGGTGATGTAGTTGATGGAGATGGGGGAGCTAGTGGGTCTGGGCAGGGTGATGTAGTTGATCTGGAGACGGGGGAGCTAGTGGGTCTGGGCAGGGTGATGTAGTTGATAGAGATGGGGATCTAGTGGGTCTGGGCAGGGTGATGTAGTTGATCTGGAGATGGGGGAGCTAGAGGGTCTGGGCAGGGTGATGTAGTTGATGGAGATGGGGGAGCTAGTGGGTCTGGGCAGGGTGATGTAGTTGATCTGGAGACGGGGGAGCTAGTGGGTCTGGGCAGGGTGATGTAGTTGATGGAGATGGGGGGAGCTAGTGGGTCTGGGCAGGGTGATGTAGTTGATGGAGATGGGGGAGCTAGTGGGTCTGGGCAGGGTGATGTAGTTGATGGAGATGGGGAAGCTAGTGGGTCTGGGCAGGGTGATGTAGTTGATGGAGATGGGGAGCTAGTGGGTCTGGGCAGGGTGATGTAGTTGATCTGGAGACGGGGGAGCTAGTGGGTCTGAGCAGGGTGATGTAGTTGATCTGGAGATGGGGGGAGCTAGTGGGTCTGGGCAGGGTGATGTAGTTGATGGAGATGGGGGAGCTAGTGGGTCTGGGCAGGGTGATGTAGTTGATCTGGAGACGGGGGAGCTAGTGGGTCTGGGCAGGGTGATGTAGTTGATCTAGAGATGGGGGGAGCTAGTGGGTCTGGGCAGGGTGATGTAGTTGATCTGGAGATGGGGGAGCTAGTGGGTCTGGGCAGGGTGATGTAGTTGATCTGGAGATGGGGGAGCTAGTGGGTCTGGGCAGGGTGATGTAGTTGATGGAGATGGGGGAGCTAGTGGGTCTGGGCAGGGTGATGTAGTTGATGGAGATGGGGGGAGCTGGTGGGTTTGGGCAGGGTGATGTAGTTGATCTGGAGATGGGTCAGCTAGTGGATCTGGGCAGGGTGATGTAGTTGATGGAGATGGGGGGAGCTAGTGGGTCTGGGCAGGGTGATGTAGTTGATCTAGAGATGGGGGGAGCTAGTGGGTCTGGGCAGGGTGATGTAGTTGATCTAGAGATGGGGGGAGCTAGTGGGTCTGGGCAGGGTGATGTAGTTGATGGAGATGGGGAGCTAGTGGGTCTGGGCAGGGTTATTTAGTTGATCTAGAGATGGGGGGAGCTAGTGGGTCTGGGCAGGGTGATGTAGTTGATGGAGATGGGGGGAGCTAGTGGGTCTGGGCAGGGTGATGTAGTTGATGGAGATGGGGGGAGCTGGTGGGTCTGGGCAGGGTGATGTAGTTGATGGAGATGGGGGGAGCTAGTGGGTCTGGGCAGGGTGATGTAGTTGATGGAGATGGGGGGAACTAGTGGGTCTGGGCAGGGTGATGTAGTTGATCTGGAGATGGGGGGAGCTAGTGGGTCTGGGCAGGGTGATGTAGTTGATCTGGAGATGGGGGAGCTAGTGGGTCTGGGCAGGGTGGTGTAGTTGATCTGGAGATGGGGGGAGCTAGTGGGTCTGGGCAGGGTGATGTAGTTGATGGAGATGGGGGGAGCTAGTGGGTCTGGGCAGGGTGATGTAGTTGATGGAGATGGGGGAGCTAGTGGGTCTGGGCAGGGTGATGTAGTTGATGGAGATGGGGAGCTAGTGGGTCTGGGCAGGGTGATGTAGTTGATAGAGATGGGGGAGCTAGTGGGTCTGGGCAGGGTGATGTAGTTGATGGAGATGGGGGAGCTAGTGGGTCTGGGCTGGGTGATGTAGTTGATCTAGAGATGGGGGGAGCTAGTGAGTCTGGGCAGGGTGATGTAGTTGATGGAGATGGGGGGAGCTAGTGGGTCTGGGCAGGGTGATGTAGTTGATCTGGAGATGGGGGAGCTAGTGGGTCTGGGCAGGGTGATGTAGTTGATCTGGAGATGGGGGAGCTAGTGGGTCTGGGCAGGGTGATGTAGTTGATCTGGAGACGGGGGAGCTAGTGGGTCTGGGCAGGGTGATGTAGTTGATGGAGATGGGGGAGCTAGTGGGTCTGGGCAGGGTGATGTAGTTGATCTGGAGACGGGGGAGCTAGTGGGTCTGGGCAGGGTGATGTAGTTGATAGAGATGGGGATCTAGTGGGTCTGGGCAGGGTGATGTAGTTGATCTGGAGATGGGGGAGCTAGTGGGTCTGGGCAGGGTGATGTAGTTGATGGAGCTAGTGGGTCTGGGCAGGGTGATGTAGTTGATCTGGAGACGGGGGAGCTAGTGGGTCTGGGCAGGGTGATGTAGTTGATGGAGATGGGGGGAGCTAGTGGGTCTGGGCAGGGTGATGTAGTTGATGGAGATGGGGAGCTAGTGGGTCTGGGCAGGGTGATGTAGTTGATCTGGAGACGGGGGAGCTAGTGGGTCTGGGCAGGGTGATGTAGTTGATCTGGAGATGGGGGGAGCTTGTGGGTCTGGGCAGGGTGATGTAGTTGATGGAGATGGGGGAGCTAGTGGGTCTGGGCAGGGTGATGTAGTTGATGGAGATGGGGGAGCTAGTGGGTCTGGGCAGGGTGATGTAGTTGATCTGGAGACGGGGGAGCTAGTGGGTCTGGGCAGGGTGATGTAGTTGATCTAGAGATGGGGGGAGCTAGTGGGTCTGGGCAGGGTGATGTAGTTGATCTGGATATGGGGGAGCTAGTGGGTCTGGGCAGGGTGATGTAGTTGATCTGGAGATGGGGGAGCTAGTGGGTCTGGGCAGGGTGATGTAGTTGATGGAGATGGGGGAGCTAGTGGGTCTGGGCAGGGTGATGTAGTTGATGGAGATGGGGGGAGCTGGTGGGTTTGGGCAGGGTGATGTAGTTGATCTGGAGATGGGGGAGCTAGTGGGTCTGGGCAGGGTGATGTAGTTGATGGAGATAGGGGGGGCTAGTGGGTCTGCGCAGGGTGATGTAGTTGATCTGGAGATGGGGGGAGCTAGTGGGTCTGGGCAGGGTGATGTAGTTGATCTGGAGATGGGGGTGTGAGCAGGTGGGTCTGGGCAGGGTGATGTAGTTGATGGAGATGGGGGTGTGAGCAGGTGGGTCTGGGCAGGGTGATGTAGTTGATCTGGAGATGGGGGAGCTAGTGGGTCTGGGCAGGGTGATGTAGTTGATGGAGATGGGGGAGCTAGTGGGTCTGGGCAGGGTGATGTAGTTGATCTGGAGATGGGGGAGCTAGTGGGTCTGGGCAGGGTGATGTAGTTGATGGAGATGGGGGAGCTAGTGGGTCTGGGCAGGGTGATGTAGTTGATCTGGAGATGGGGGAGCTAGTGGGTCTGGGCAGGGTGATGTAGTTGATGGAGATGGGGGAGCTAATGGGTCTGGGCAGGGTGATGTAGTTGATCTGGAGATGGGGGTGTGAGCAGGTGGTTCTGGGCAGGGTGATGTAGTTGATCTGGAGATGGGGGAGCTAGTGGGTCTGGGCAGGGTGATGTAGTTGATGGAGATGGGGGGAGCTAGTGGGTCTGGGCAGGGTGATGTAGTTGATCTAGAGATGGGGGGAGCTAGTGGGTCTGGGCAGGGTGATGTAGTTGATGGAGATGGGGGAGCTAGTGGGTCTGGGCAGGGTGATGTAGTTGATGGAGATGGGGGGAGCTAGTGGGTCTGGGCAGGGTGATGTAGTTGATCTAGAGATGGGGGGAGCTAGTGGGTCTGGGCAGGGTGATGGAGATGGGGAGCTAGTGGGTCTGGGCAGGGTGATGTAGTCGATCTAGAGATGGGGGGAGCTAGTGGGTCTGGGCAGGGTGATGTAGTTGATGGAGATGGGGTAGCTAGTGGGTCTGGGCAGGGTGATGTAGTTGATGGAGATGGGGGGAGCTAGTGGGTCTGGGCAGGGTGATGTAGTTGATCTGGAGATGGGGGGAGCTAGTGGGTCTGGGCAGGGTGATGTAGTTGATCTGGAGACGGGGGAGCTAGTGGGTCTGGGCAGGGTGATGTAGTTGATGGAGACGGGGGAGCTAGTGGGTCTGGGCAGGGTGATGTAGTTGATAGAGATGGGGGAGCTAGTGGGTCTTGGCAGGGTGATGTAGTTGATGGAGATGGGGGAGCTAGTGGGTCTGGGCAGGGTGATGTAGTTGATGGAGATGGGGGGAGCTAGTGGGTCTGGGCAGGGTGATGTAGTTGATCTGGAGATGGGGAGCTAGTGGGTCTGGGCAGGGTGATGTAGTTGATCTGGAGATGGGGGAGCTAGTGGGTCTGGGCAGGGTGATGTAGTTGATGGAGATGGGGGGAGCTAGTGGGTCTGGGCAGGGTGATGTAGTTGATCTGGAGATGGGGGGAGCTAGTGGGTCTGGGCAGGGTGATTTAGTTGATCTGGAGATGGGGGAGCTAGTGGGTCTGGGCAGGGTGATGTAGTTGATGGAGATGGGGGAGCTAGTGGGTCTGGGCAGGGTGATGTAGTTGATCTGGAGACGGGGGAGCTAGTGGGTCTGGGCAGGGTGATGTAGTTGATCTGGAGATGGGGGAGCTAGTGGGTCTGGGCAGGGTGATGTAGTTGATCTGGAGATGGGGGGAGCTAGTGGGTCTGGGCAGGGTGATGTAGTTGATGGAGATGGGGGAGCTAGTGGGTCTGGGCAGGGTGATGTAGTTGATCTGGAGACGGGGGAGCTAGTGGGTCTGGGCAGGGTGATGTAGTTGATGGAGATGGGGGGAGCTGGTGGGTCTGGGCAGGGTGATGTAGTTGATCTGGAGATGGGGGAGCTAGTGGGTCTGGGCAGGGTGATGTAGTTGATGGAGATGGGGGAGCTGGTGGGTCTGGGCAGGGTGATGTAGTTGATGGAGATGGGGGGAGCTGGTGGGTCTGGGCAGGGTGATGTAGTTGATCTGGAGATGGGGGAGCTAGTGGGTCTGGGCAGGGGGATGTAGTTGATGGAGATGGGGGAGCTAGTGGGTCTGGGCAGGGTGATGTAGTTGATGGAGATGGGGGGAGCTAGTGGGTCTGGGCAGGGTGATGTAGTTGATCTGGAGATGGGGGGAGCTAGTGGGTCTGGGCAGGGTGATGTAGTTGATGGAGATGGGGAGCTAGTGGGTCTGGGCAGGGTGATGTAGTTGATGGAGATGGGGGGAGCTAGTGGGTCTGGGCAGGGTGATGTAGTTGATCTAGAGATGGGGGGAGCTAGTGGGTCTGGGCAGGGTGATGTAGTTGATGGAGATGGGGGAGCTAGTGGGTCTGGGCAGGGTGATGTAGTTGATGGAGATGGGGGGAGCTAGTGGGTCTGGGCAGGGTGATGTAGTTGATCTAGAGATGGGGGGAGCTAGTGGGTCTGGGCAGGGTGATGGAGATGGGGAGCTAGTGGGTCTGGGCAGGGTGATGTAGTCGATCTAGAGATGGGGGGAGCTAGTGGGTCTGGGCAGGGTGATGTAGTTGATGGAGATGGGGGAGCTAGTGGGTCTGGGCAGGGTGATGTAGTTGATGGAGATGGGGGGAGCTAGTGGGTCTGGGCAGGGTGATGTAGTTGATCTGGAGATGGGGGGAGCTAGTGGGTCTGGGCAGGGTGATGTAGTTGATCTGGAGACGGGGGAGCTAGTGGGTCTGGGCAGGGTGATGTAGTTGATGGAGATGGGGGGAGCTAGTGGGTCTGGGCAGGGTGATGTAGTTGATCTGGAGACGGGGGAGCTAGTGGGTCTGGGCAGGGTGATGTAGTTGATAGAGATGGGGGAGCTAGTGGGTCTGGGCAGGGTGATGTAGTTGATGGAGATGGGGGAGCTAGTGGGTCTGGGCAGGGTGATGTAGTTGATGGAGATGGGGGGAGCTAGTGGGTCTGGGCAGGGTGATGTAGTTGATCTGGAGATGGGGAGCTAGTGGGTCTGGGCAGGGTGATGTAGTTGATCTGGAGATGGGGAGCTAGTGGGTCTGGGCAGGGTGATGTAGTTGATCTGGAGATGGGGGAGCTAGTGGGTCTGGGCAGGGTGATGTAGTTGATGGAGATGGGGGGAGCTAGTGGGTCTGGGCAGGGTGATGTAGTTGATCTGGAGATGGGGGGAGCTAGTGGGTCTGGGCAGGGTGATGTAGTTGATCTGGAGATGGGGGAGCTAGTGGGTCTGGGCAGGGTGATGTAGTTGATGGAGATGGGGGAGCTAGTGGGTCTGGGCAGGGTGATGTAGTTGATCTGGAGACGGGGGAGCTAGTGGGTCTGGGCAGGGTGATGTAGTTGATCTGGAGATGGGGGAGCTAGTGGGTCTGGGCAGGGTGATGTAGTTGATCTGGAGATGGGGGGAGCTAGTGGGTCTGGGCAGGGTGATGTAGTTGATGGAGATGGGGGAGCTAGTGGGTCTGGGCAGGGTGATGTAGTTGATCTGGAGACGGGGGAGCTAGTGGGTCTGGGCAGGGTGATGTAGTTGATCTGGAGACGGGGGAGCTAGTGGGTCTGGGCAGGGTGATGTAGTTGATCTAGAGATGGGGGGAGCTAGTGGGTCTGGGCAGGGTGATGTAGTTGATGGAGATGGGGGAGCTAGTGGGTCTGGGCAGGGTGATGTAGTTGATCTGGAGACGGGGGAACTAGTGGGTCTGGGCAGGGTGATGTAGTTGATCTGGAGACGGGGGAACTAGTGGGTCTGGGCAGGGTGATGTAGTTGATCTGGAGACGGGGGAGCTAGTGGGTCTGGGCAGGGTGATGTAGTTGATCTGGAGATGGGGGGAGCTAGTGGGTCTGGGCAGGGTGATGTAGTTGATGGAGATGGGGAGCTAGTGGGTCTGGGCAGGGTGATGTAGTTGATGGAGATGGGGGAGCTAGTGGGTCTGGGCAGGGTGATGTAGTTGATCTGGAGACGGGGGAGCTAGTGGGTCTGGGCAGGGTGATGTAGTTGATCTGGAGATGGGGGGAGCTAGTGGGTCTGGGCAGGGTGATGTAGTTGATCTGGAGATGGGGGGAGCTAGTGGGTCTGGGCAGGGTGATGTAGTTGATCTGGAGATGGGGGGAGCTAGTGGGTCTGGGCAGGGTGATGTAGTTGATGGAGATGGGGGAGCTAGTGGGTCTGGGCAGGGTGATGTAGTTGATGGAGATAGGGGGAGCTGGTGGGTCTGGGCAGGGTGATGTAGTTGATCTGGAGATGGGGGAGCTAGTGGGTCTGGGCAGGGTGATGTAGTTGATGGAGATGGGGGGAGCTAGTGGGTCTGGGCAGGGTGATGTAGTTGATCTGGAGATGGGGGGAGCTAGTGGGTCTGGGCAGGGTGATGTAGTTGATCTGGAGATGGGGAGCTAGTGGGTCTGGGCAGGGTGATGTAGTTGATGGAGATGGGGGGAGCTAGTGGGTCTGGGCAGGGTGATGTAGTTGATGGAGATGGGGGGAGCTAGTGGGTCTGGGCAGGGTGATGTAGTTGATGGAGATGGGGGAGCTAGTGGGTCTGGGCAGGGTGATGTAGTTGATGGAGATGGGGGGAGCTAGTGGGTCTGGGCAGGGTGATGTAGTTGATCTGGAGATGGGGGGAGCTAGTGGGTCTGGGCAGGGTGATGTAGTTGATCTGGAGATGGGGGGAGCTAGTGGGTCTGGGCAGGGTGATGTAGTTGATGGAGATGGGGGGAGCTGGTGGGTCTGGGCAGGGTGATGTAGTTGATCTGGAGATGGGGGGAGCTAGTGGGTCTGGGCAGGGTGATGTAGTTGATGGAGATGGGGGGAGCTAGTGGGTCTGGGCAGGATGATGTAGTTGATGGAGATGGGGGGAGCTGGTGGGTCTGGGCAGGGTGATGTAGTTGATGGAGATAGGGGGAGCTGGTGGGTCTGGGCAGGGTGATGTAGTTGATCTGGAGATGGGGGAGCTAGTGGGTCTGGGCAGGGTGATGTAGTTGATGGAGATGGGGGGAGCTAGTGGGTCTGGGCAGGGTGATGTAGTTGATCTGGAGATGGGGGGAGCTAGTGGGTCTGGGCAGGGTGATGTAGTTGATCTGGAGATGGGGAGCTAGTGGGTCTGGGCAGGGTGATGTAGTTGATGGAGATGGGGGGAGCTAGTGGGTCTGGGTAGGGTGATGTAGTTGATGGAGATGGGGGGAGCTAGTGGGTCTGGGCAGGGTGATGTAGTTGATGGAGATGGGGGAGCTGGTGGGTCTGGGCAGGGTGATGTAGTTGATCTGGAGATGGGGGAGCTAGTGGGTCTGGGCAGGGTGATGTAGTTGATCTGGAGATGGGGGGAGCTAGTGGGTCTGGGCAGGGTGATGTAGTTGATGGAGATGGGGGGAGCTAGTGGGTCTGGGCAGGATGATGTAGTTGATGGAGATGGGGGGAGCTGGTGGGTCTGGGCAGGGTGATGTAGTTGATCTGGAGATGGGGGAGCTAGTGGGTCTGGGCAGGGTGATGTAGTTGATGGAGATGGGGGAGCTAGTGGGTCTGGGCAGGGTGATGTAGTTGATGGAGATGGGGGGAGCTAGTGGGTCTGGGCAGGGTGATGTAGTTGATGGAGATGGGGGGAGCTAGTGGGTCTGGGCAGTGTGATGTAGTTGATGGAGATGGGGGAGCTAGTGGGTCTGGGCAGGGTGATGTAGTTGATCTAGAGATGGGGGGAGCTAGTGGGTCTGGGCAGGGTGATGTAGTTGATGGAGATGGGGGGGAGCTAGTGGGTCTGGGCAGGGTGATGTAGTTGATGGAGATGGGGGGGAGCTAGTGGGTCTGGGCAGGGTGATGTAGTTGATCTGGAGATGTGGGAGCTAGTGGGTCTGGGCAGGGTGATGTAGTTGATGGAGATGGGGGAGCTAGTGGGTCTGGGCAGGGTGATGTAGTTGATGGAGATGGGGGAGCTAGTGGGTCTGGGCAGGGTGATGTAGTTGATGGAGATGGGGGAGCTAGTGGGTCTGGGCAGGGTGATGTAGTTGATGGAGATGGGGGAGCTAGTGGGTCTGGGCAGGGTGATGTAGTTGATGGAGATGGGGGAGCTAGTGGGTCTGGGCAGGGTGATGTAGTTGATGGAGATGGGGGAGCTAGTGGGTCTGGGCAGGGTGATGTAGTTGATGGAGATGGGGGAGCTAGTGGGTCTGGGCAGATGGGGGAGCTAGTGGGTCTGGGCAGGGTGATGTAGTTGATATTTGTATGATGTTGTCATTTGTATGTGTATGTTTTGTATTTTTTATAAAATACCAAATAAAATATTAAATACAAAAAATTAAAATTAGACTGAATTCCATCAGCAGATATACACCGACTTCTGTTGTGCAGGTAATTTTTTAACCAGCCGCAGGCCGCTTTGGTCTAGACCGATTTGGAATAATATCAAAGAGAACGGATAGATCTAAAATATGTGTCAAGGGCTCCACAATCAGAGGTGCAGCAAGCCGTAGGAGACACCCTTCTTTGGCCTGTCACATGTCAAAGTAAAAGCTGGTTATAAGCAGCACAACCTGTTACTACTCACCCCCGAGCGAGACCAGATGTGTCAAGTCTCTCACAAGAGCAAGCTCAGCAGTTCTACGCTTCGATTTTAAGCGTTTTTTACAGGAAGTCTGACATCACCATTTGTCTCCATGGCCACAGGCTCAGTGTCCTCACATTACACACAATTTGTCAATATTATATTTATCATGTGATTCTTATAGGCCTAATAACTTACCCTATTCTGGAAAAAGGATGCATGGAAATGTGCTGTTGTCGCTGATATTGAAACAAAACTAATTTCTTCTGAGCTGGGATTATTCAAGTAAACCTTTTCCATTTTTGGCATCCCAACAGGCCTAGAGAAAAAGCAGAAAGAACAAATGTGTAAGGAAGGACAAATAACATGATAAAATCTTCATGACTCATCAATAAAGTTTTATATACAGTACCAGTCAAAAGTTTGGACACACCTACTCATTCAAGGGTTTTTCTTTATTTTTACATTGTAGAATAATAGTGAAGACATCAAAACTATAAAATAACAATTATGGAATCATGTAGTAACCAAAAAAAGTGTTAAACAAATCAAAATATATGTTATATTTGAGATTCTTCAAATAGCCACCCTTTGCCTTGATGACAGCTTTGCACACTCTTGGCATTCTCTCAACCAGCTTCATGAGGTAGTCACCTGGAATGCATTTCAATTAACAGGTGTGCCTTCTTAAAAGTTAATGCGTTTGAGCCAATCAGTTGTGTTGTGACAAGGTAGGGGGGGTATACAGAAGATAGCCCTATTTGGTAAAAGACCAAGTCCATATTATGGCAAGAACAGCTCAAACAAGCAAAGAGAAACTACAGTCCATCATTCCTTTAAGACATGAAGGTCAGTCAATACAGAACATTTCAAGAACTTTAGAAGTTTCTTCAAGTGTAGTCGCAAAAACCATCAAGCGCTATGATGAAACTGGCTCTCATGAGGACCGCCACAGGAATGGAAGACCCAGAGTTACCTCCGCTGCAGAGGATAAGTTCATTAGAGTTACCAGCCTCAGAAATTGCAGCCCAAATAAATGCTTCACAGAGCTCAAGTCACAGACACATCTCAACATCAACTGTTCAGAGGGGACTGTGTGAATCAGGTCTTCATGGCCGAATTGCTGCAAAGAAACCACTACTAAAGGACACCAATAATAAGAAGAGACCTGTTTGGGCCAAGAAACACGAGCAATGGACATTAGACCAGTGGAAATGTGTCTTTGGTCTGGAGTCCAATTTGGAGATTTTGGTTCCAACCTCCGTGTCTTTGTGAGATGCGGTGTGGGTGAACAGATGATCTCCGCATGTGTATTTCCCACCGTAAAGCATGGAGGAGGTGGTGTTATGGTGTGGGGGTGCTTTGCTGGTGATACTGTCTGTGATTTATTTAGAATTCAAGGCACACTTAACCAGCATGGCTACCACAGCATTCTGCAGCGATACGCCATCCCATCTGGTTTGGGCTTAGTGGGACTATAATTTATTTTTCAACAGGACAATGACCCAACACACCTCCAGGCTGTGTAAGGGCTATTTTACCAAGAAGGAGAGTGATGGAGTGCTGCATCAGATGACCTGGCCTCCACAATCCCCCGACCTCAACCAAATTGAGATGGAGTCGGACGGCAGAGTGAAGGAAAAGCAGCCAACAAGTGCTCAGCATATGTGGGAACTCCTTCAAGACTATTGGAAAGCATTCCAGGTGAAGCTGTAGGTCTACATTATCATCAATACAACGGCATACTGACATAACGGAGAATACCAACGGCATACTGACATAACGGAGAATACCAACGGCATACTGACATAACGGAGAATACCAACGGCATACTGACATAACGGAGAATACCAACGGCATACTGACATAACGGAGAATACCAACGGCATACTGACATAATGGAGAATACCAACGGCATACTGACATAACTGAGAATACCAACGGCATACTGACATAACGGAGAATACCAACGGCATACTGACATAACGGAGAATACCAACGGCATACTGACATAATGGAGAATACCAACGGCATACTGACATAATGGAGAATACCAACGGCATACTGACATAATGGAGAATACCAATGGCATACTGACATAACGGAGAATACCAACGGCATACTGACATAATGGAGAATACCAACGGCATACTGACATAATGGAGAATACCAACGGCATACTGACATAATGGAGAATACCAACGGCCTGGGGGTGTGTCCCCCTTCCTTTCTTTGTGACAGTGATTCATTATATGACAGGTTTCCCTGTCCTCCTCTGTAATGACAAGGTGAGTAAGGTATGTTTGAGGAGGTTATTAAGGCATGTTTTGAGGAGGGTAGTAAGGCATGTTTTGAGGAGGTTATTAAGGCATGTTTTCAGGAGGTTATTAAGGCATGTTTTGATGAGGTTATTAAGGCATGTTTTGAGGAGGTTATTAAGGCATGTTTTGAGGAGGTTATTAAGGCATGTTTTGATGAGGTTATTAAGGCATGTTCTGAGGAGGTTAGTAAGGTATGTTTTGAGGAGGTTAGTAAGGCATGTTTTCAGGAGGTTATTAAGGTATGTTTGAGGAGGTTATTAAGGCATGTTTTGATGAGGTTATTAAGGCATGTTTTGAGGTTAGTAAGGTATGTTTTGAGGAGGTTAGTAAGGCATGTTTTCAGGAGGTTATTAAGGCATGTTTTGATGAGGTTAGTAAGGCATGTTTTGATGAGGTTAGTAAGGCATGTTTTGAGGAGGTTAGTAAGGCATGTTTTGATGAGGTTATTAAGGCATGTTTTGAGGAGGGTAGTAAGGCATGTTTTGAGGAGGGTAGTAAGGCATGTTTTGATGAGGTTATTAAGGCATGTTTTGAGGAGGTTAGTAAGGTATGTTTTCAGGAGGTTAGTAAGGCATGTTTTGAGGAGGTTATTAAGGCATGTTTTGAGGAGGTTATTAAGGCATGTTTTGAGGAGGGTAGTAAGGCATGTTTTGAGGAGGGTAGTAAGGTATGTTTTGAGGAGGGTAGTAAGGTATGTTTTGAGGAGGGTAGTAAGGCATGTTTTGAGGAGGTTAGTAAGGCATGTTTTGAGGAGGGTAGTAAGGCATGTTTTGAGGAGGGTAGTAAGGCATGTTTTGAGGAGGGTAGTAAGGCATGTTTTGAGGAGGGTAGTAAGGCATGTTTTGAGGACGTTATTAAGGCATGTTTTGAGGAGGGTAGTAAGGCATGTTTTGAGGAGGGTAGTAAGGCATGTTTTGAGGAGGGTAGTAAGGCATGTTTTGAGGAGGGTAGTAAGGTATGTTTGATGAGGTTAGTAAGGCATGTTTTGAGGAGGGTAGTAAGGTATGTTTGATGAGGTTAGTAAGGCATGTTTTGAGGAGGGTAGGACAACATAACATGAGATCAGTGAGTCTGCTTCCATTGTCAGTGTGGATCTAATAAATCTGACCACACCAATGTTCCCACTGTCTGTATATCTGACTGGTAATCCGTCAGTCTAACACATTAATATGCATCCCAAACATAGCTGTAGAAGGCTGTTCCCTGTTCAACAGAAACTAGGTTTTAGTCCTATTGTTTGGCTTCAATCACAGACTCAGTTATTATGAAACTGTGAAGACTAGCTAAATAGAGAGAAAAACACCAACACTACTAGTGGAGGGAGGGAGGACAAGGGAACACACTACTAGTGGAGGGAGGGAGGGTGGGAGGGTGAGGGAACACACTACTAGTGGAGGGAGGGAGGGAGGGAGGACAAGGGAACACACTACTAGTGGAGGGAGGGAGGGAACACACTACTAGTGGAGGGAGGGAGGGAACACACTACTAGTGGAGGGAGGGAGGGTGGGAGGGTGAGGGAACACACTACTAGTGGAGGGAGGGAGGGAACACACTACTAGTGAAGGGAGGGAGGGAACACACTACTAGTGGAGGGAGGGAGGGAGGGAGGGAGGGTGAGGGAACACACTACTAGTGAAGGGAGGGAGGGAGGGTGAGGGAACACACTACTAGTGAAGGGAGGAAGGGATGGAGGGAGGGAGGGAGGGAGGGAGGGAGGGAGGGAGGGAGGGAGGGAGGGGATGAAAGAAGGGAAGGTGGACTAGTCAGGTACTTACTGTTCATGGAAGTCCAGCATTGGAGGCTGGAAGAGTATAGGTCTGCAGTTCTCTGGATGTGGGGATGCACTGGAGGAGACAGGAAGAGGACAGTAAGACAGGAAGCGGACAGTAAGACAGGAAGAGGACAGTGAGACAGGAAGCGGACAGTAAGACAGGAAGAGGACAGTGAGAGAGGAAGAGGACAGTGAGACGGGAAGAGGACAGTGAGAGAGGAAGAGAACAGTGAGACAGGAAGAGGAGAGTACCAGGTAGAGAGTTGGGGCTCCATGTTGATCTGGATCTGCAATTTAACGTACACTACAGTGGCGTCCAGGTTAAATTCATGTGCAATGCATCTCAAACTAAACAGTACACACACACACACACACACACACACACACATCATGTCCTGTTTCTCCCAAAGACAAACATCTTTGTTTCTACCGGTTGTGGATCCTTGTGTCCACATAGAAACGCACTGCACAGATGCATCGAGTTTGTTGTCACACAGACTGGCAGAGAGAAGCCCTGATTGGTTGAGAGTGTAGGCACGCAGGTTCACAGGTGTGTGGAGCTCCAGGCAGAGAGGGGAGGAAGCCACCAAGCAAGCCTGAGAACAGGTGTATGGAGCTCCAGGCAGAGAGGGGAGGATGCCACCAAGCAAGCCTGAGAACAGGTGTGTGGAGCTCCAGGCAGAGAGGGGAGGAAGCCACCAAGCAAGCCTGAGAACAGGTGTGTGGAGCTCCAGGCAGAGAGGGGAGGATGCCACCAAGCAAGCCTGAGAACAGGCGTGTGGAGCTCCAGGCAGAGAGGGGAGGAAGCCACCAAGCAAGCCTGAGAACAGGTGTATGGAGCTCCAGGCAGAGAGGGGAGGAAGCCACCAAGCAAGCCTGAGAACAGGTGTATGGAGCTCCAGGCAGAGAGGGGAGGATGCCACCAAGCAAGCCTGAGAACAGGCGTGTGGAGCTCCAGGCAGAGAGGGGAGGATGCCACCAAGCAAGCCTGAGAACAGGTGTGTGGAGCTCCAGGCAGAGAGGGGAGGAAGCCACCAAGCAAGCCTGAGAACAGGTGTATGGAGCTCCAGGCAGAGAGGGGAGGATGCCACCAAGCAAGCCTGAGAACAGGTGTGTGGAGCTCCAGGCAGAGAGGGGAGGATGCCACCAAGCAAGCCTGAGAACAGGTGTGTGGAGCTCCAGGCAGAGAGGGGAGGAAGCCACCAAGCAAGCCTGAGAACAGGTGTGTGGAGCTCCAGGCAGAGAGGGGAGGAAGCCACCAAGCAAGCCTGAGAACAGGCGTGTGGAGCTCCAGGCAGAGAGGGGAGGAAGCCACCAAGCAAGCCTGAGAACAGGTGTGTGGAGCTCCAGGCAGAGAGGGGAGGAAGCCACCAAGCAAGCCTGAGAACAGGCGTGTGGAGCTCCAGGCAGAGAGGGGAGGAAGCCACCAAGCAAGCCTGAGAACAGGTGTGTGGAGCTCCAGGCAGAGAGGGGAGGAAGCCACCAAGCAAGCCTGAGAACAGGTGTGTGGAGCTCCAGGCAGAGAGGGGAGGATGCCACCAAGCAAGCCTGAGAACAGGCGTGTGGAGCTCCAGGCAGAGAGGGGAGGATGCCACCAAGCAAGCCTGAGAACAGGTGTGTGGAGCTCCAGGCAGAGAGGGGAGGATGCCACCAAGCAAGCCTGAGAACAGGTGTGTGGAGCTCCAGGCAGAGAGGGGAGGATGCCACCAAGCAAGCCTGAGAACAGGTGTGTGGAGCTCCAGGCAGAGAGGGGAGGATGCCACCAAGCAAGCCTGAGAACAGGTGTGATCCAGTAGGCAGGAGGGTCAGGGCATCCTCTTCCTCACTGAATCCTCCCTGCAGGTAGAATCATACATTTAAACTCAGTTTTTCACAATTCCTGACATTTAATCCTAGTAAAAATTCCCTGTTTTAGGTCAGTTAGGATGACGCAGATGCTAAGCTACAGGACTGTTTTGCTAGCACAGACTGGAACATGTTCCGGGATTCTTCAGATGGCATTGAGGAGTACGCCACATCAGACACTGGCTTCATCAAAAAGTGCATCGATGACGTCATCCCCACAGTGAACGTACGTACATACCCCAACCAGAAGCCATGGATTACAGACATACATCTGCACTGAGCTAAAGGTTAGAGCTGCCGCTTTCAAGGAGCGGGACTCTAACCCGGACGCTTATAAGAAATCCTGCTATGCCCTCCGACGAACCATCAAACAGGCAAAGAGTCAATACAGACCTAAGATTGAATCGTACTACACCGGCTCTGACGCTCGTCGGATGTGGCAGGGCTTGAAAACTATTACAGACTACAAAGGGAAGCACAGCCGCGAGCTGCCCAGTGACACAATACTTCCAGACGAGCTAAACCACTTCTACGCTCGCTTCGAGGCTTAGAGTAATCCTGAGTGGCGCAGTGGTCTAAGGCACTGCATCGCAGTGCTAACTGTGCCACTAGAGATCCTGGTTCGAATCCAGGCTCTGTCGCCGCCGGCCGCGACCGGGAGACTCATGGGCGGCGCACAATTGGCCCAGTGTCGTCCAGGGTAGGGGAGGGAATATATATAGCCTCCCTACTGTTATTTTATTTTACTTCTGCTCTTTTTTTCTCAACACTTTTTTGTTGTTGTTTTATTTTACTTTTTTTATAAAAAAATAAATGCATTGTTGGTTAAGGGCTGTAAGTAAGCATTTCACTGTAATGTCTGCACCTGTTGTATTCGGCACATACAGAGGGAGAGAGATGACTCAAGGAGCAAACAGAGTCAACTATAAAAACTGACATGATACGCGGCGGAGTTGCGCATTACATTTAACAAACCAAACATTAAAATACTGTTATAGAAGGTAAAGTAAAAACTCAAACCGCCCTTATGAAAAAAGATTGCCGATAGAGTGCAGTATAACTGATGCTGCAAATACTGTATCCAAAATACCACAAGCGACTGCAGTTACTGCAGTTTCAAAACTGCAATCTTTTTTTTGTGAAGGCGGTCCATGCATCAGGTAATCTATCTAATTGCAGATTCACAAGTCCAGTAACAAGCACGGTAACAAGCCAGGTCATTTATCTAGGGATGTAGCTCAGTTGATAGAGCATGGCGTTTGCAACGCCAGGGTTGTGGGTTCGATTCCCACGGGGGGCCAGTATATATAAAAAAAAATATATATATATATGTATTCACTAACTGTAAGTCGCTCTGGATAAGAGCGTCTGCTAAATGACTAAAATGTAAATGTAAATCTAAATGGCAGATTCACGTCCCACAACAAGCATCGCATGGCCTTTCTAATGTGAAACACATGCTGGGATCTGTCTGTCTGTAGACCAACTGGATAATTGGGGGCAGCACATTGGATTGAAGAGAGACAAAAAATAGACAACTTACCTTTTTCTGTTAAATAAACTAAGATCAATGTCAGACTCTGTCTGCAAAGAGAAGAAAACAATCACGATACGTTTTAGTAAAGCTTCTGAAAGGCAACAAGTTTATGTTCAAAATACAAAACTTGTTAAAATCAGGAGAATGTAGTATGATATGCAAGACATCTTGGCTTTAAAGTGTGAGGGTGTGAAACACAAGTTGATGTGAGTGACTGGATATAGACTGTATGAACCTAAAAATATCTTTACAGTCTTTACATCAGCAGTATTCCCACTGGCAGGGCATCTCTCTGAGTCAGTGGAGGTGAGTGTCCTTCTGTATTAATGAGTGGGAGTCTTTGTGATGCTGCCAAGTGAGCTAAATCCAGTGTAGGCCAGTTAAATCTACTATCTAGCGGTGCTTCTTTCTGCTGGTCTAAATTAAGCCATGCCTGCGTCCCAAAAGGCACCCTATTCCCTATGTAGTGCACTACTTTAGACCAGAGAATGGCACCCTATTCCCTATATAGTGCCCTACTTTAGACCAGAGAATGGCACCCTATTCCCTATATAGTGCCCTACTTTAGACCAGAGAATGGCACCCTATTCCCTATGTAGTGCCCAGAGGGTTCTGGTCCAAAGTAATGCTCTAGAACAGCACCATATAGCTGATATACAGACTGTAAAGGCTCTGGTCCAAAGTAATGCTCTAGAACGGCACCCTATAGCTGATATACAGACTGTAAAGGTTCTGGTCCAAAGTAATGCTCTAGAACAGCACCCTATAGCTGATATACAGACTGTAAAGGTTCTGGTCCAAAGTAATGCTCTAGAACAGCACCCTATAGCTGATATACAGACTGTAAAGGTTCTGGTCCAAAGTAATGCTCTAGAACAGCACCCTATAGCTGATATACAGACTGTAAAGGTTCTGGTCCAAAGTAATGCTCTAGAACAGCACCCTATAGCTGATACACAGACAGTAAAGGTTCTGGTCCAAAGTAATGCTCTAGAACGGCACCCTATAGCTGATATACAGACTGTAAAGGTTCTGGTCCAAAGTAATGCTCTAGAACGGCACCCTATAGCTGATATACAGACTGTAAAGGTTCTGGTCCAAAGTAATGCTCTAGAACAGCACCCTATAGCCGATATACAGACTGTAAAGGTTCTGGTCCAAAGTAATGCTCTAGAACAGCACCCTATAGCTGATATACAGACTGTAAAGGTTCTGGTCCAAAGTAATGCTCTAGAACAGCACCCTATAGCTGATATACAGACTAAAGGCTCTGGTCCAAAGTAATGCTTTAGAACAGCACCCTATAGCTGATATACAGACTGTAAAGGTTCTGGTCCAAAGTAATGCTCTAGAACGGCACCCTATAGCTGATATACAGACTGTAAAGTTTCTGGTCCAAAGTAATGCTCTAGAACAGCACCCTATAGCCGATATACAGACTGTAAAGGTTCTGGTCCAAAGTAATGCACTAGAACAGCACCCTATAGCTGATATACAGACTGTAAAGGTTCTGGTCCAAAGTAATGCTCTAGAACAGCACCCTATAGCTGATATACAGACTAAAGGCTCTGGTCCAAAGTAATGCTCTAGAACAGCACCCTATAGCTGATATACAGACTGTAAAGGTTCTGGTCCAAAGTAATGCTCTAGAATAGGGTAGCCTGACTACTCACACTAAATAGTTCTGCTGCTCTGTGGTTCTGCTCTACATACTTCAGTCTGAGACTGCCATCATTGAAGTCGTTGGTGGTGACGAGTACAAAACAAAGTCATCGGCGATTGGATCGTCTCTGACCTATCAGAGTATCAAAGCCAATGACACATTTTCAAAACCACCTCTTTACCCACGTGTGTTCTGGCTCTGGCCCAAACCATCGGTTTCTGGACCAGTCAGACCAGTCCTGAACGTGTTGGCATTCGGTGAAGGATACTCAGATCCAGACTCCTTGAGGAGAAGAAACGAATGCGGGCGTGGCCTAGCGTTTGGCAGGAGCAAGGAGTCTGGGTAGCCAGGTAAAGGATAGGGTGGTATTTGGTTCTGTTTTTTATACCCATAGCATAGTCCTACTACACAATAACAGACAGCTTTACTGAGCCGGAACAAACACAGAGGACCCTCCAGTCATAAAAGTAACAAGTGTTTCAACAAAAGGTTAACTGGCTGCTTAAAGAGATGAACTGTGGCTTACCTGTAAGAGGCGTCCTCCTTCTCCAAAGTGTAGCACCTCGAGGATCGTGTCTGACTGTATGAACGCTGTGAAGACAGAGACAGGAGTTACACGCCAGTTCAAGGGTCATTTGGACAATAACTAGTAGCTCCCTGGAAGCAACCTGGTCTCAAAGCATTTCGTATTATTCTGTATGTAAATCCGGGACAGTCCATTTGGTATGATATGTTACGTTTCGTATGTATTAAAATTGTGGATGTCCATCACCCATTTCGTATTACATGATGAATTTGCAAAACGTATGATAAAAGGGTTAAGGTTAGGGAAAGGGTTAAGGTCAGGGGAAGGGATAGCTAAAAGGGTTAAGGTTAGGGAAAGGGTTAAGGTCAGGGGAAGGGATAGCTAAAAGGGTTAAGGTTAGGGGAAGGGGAAGGGTTAGCTAAAAGGGTTAAGGTTAGGGAAAGGGTTAAGGTCAGGGGAAGGGTTAGCTAAAAGGGTTAAGGTCAGGGGAAGGGTTAGCTAAAAGGGTTAAGGTTAGGGGAAGTGTTAGCTAAAAGGGTTAAGGTCAGGGGAAGGGTTAGCTAAAAGGGTTAAGGTCAGGGGAAGGGTTAACTAAAAGGGTTAAGGTTAGGAGAAGGGTTAACTAAAAGGGTTAAGGTTAGGGGAAGGGTTGGCTAACATGCTAAGTAGTTGCAAAGTGGCCAACAAAATTTGTAAGTAGTTGAAAAGTTGCTAATTAACTAAAATGCTAAAGTTGTCCGTGATGAGATTCGAACTCGCAACGTTTGGGTTGCTAGAGTCTTAAGTCTTATGTAACCAGACCAAACGTAACATATCATATTATTATTATTATTATTATTATTATTATATCATACTGTTTGGATCCTATTTACATTTACCATGTTACGTCTGGTCTATGAGACCAGGCTGCTGGATGTGGATCCGAATCAGACATGCAGGCGGTGTCCCAAATGGCACCCTGTTCCCTTTATGGTACACTACTTTAGACCAGGGGACCAGAGCCTCTGTTCCCTTTATGGTACACTACTTTAGACCAGGGGACCAGAGCCTCTGTTCCCTTTATGGTGCACTACTTTAGACCAGGGGACCAGAGCCTCTGTTCCCTTTATGGTACACTACTTTAGACCAGGGGACCAGAGCCTCTGTTCCCCTTTATGGTACACTACTTTAGACCAGGGGACCAGAGCCTCTGTTCCCTTTATGGTACACTACTTTAGACCAGGGGACCAGAGCCTCTGTTCCCTTTTATGGTACACTACTTTAGACCAGGGGACCAGAGCCTCTGTTCCCTTTATGGTACACTACTTTAGACCAGGAGACCAGAGCCTCTGTTCCCTTTATGGTACACTACTTTAGACCAGGGGACCAGAGCCTCTGTTCCCTTTTATGGTACACTACTTTAGACCAGGGGACCAGAGCCTCTGTTCCCTTTATGGTACACTACTTTAGACCAGGGGACCAGAGCCTCTGTTCCCCTTTATGGTACACTACTTTAGACCAGGGGACCAGAGCCTCTGTTCCCTTTTATGGTACACTACTTTAGACCAGGGGACCAGAGCCTCTGTTCTCTTTATGGTACACTACTTTAGACCAGGGGACCAGAGCCTCTGTTCCCTTTATGGGGCACTACTTTAGACCAGGGGACCAGAGCCTCTGTTCCCTTTATGGTGCACTACTTTAGACCAGGGGACCAGAGCCTCTGTTCCCTTTATGGTACACTACTTTAGACCAGGGGACCAGAGCCTCTGTTCCCTTTATGGTACACTACTTTAGACCAGGAGACCAGAGCCTCTGGGCCCTTTTATGGTACACTACTTTAGACCAGGGGACCAGAGCCTCTGTTCCCTTTATGGTACACTACTTTAGACCAGGAGACCAGAGCCTCTGTTCCCTTTATGGGGCACTACTTTAGACCAGGGGACCAGAGCCTATGGGCCCTTTATGGTACACTACTTTAGACCAGGGGACCAGAGCCTCTGTTCCCTTTTATGGTACACTACTTTAGACCAGGAGACCAGAGCCTCTGTTCCCTTTATGGGGCACTACTTTAGACCAGGGGACCAGAGCCTCTGTTCCCTTTATGGTACACTACTTTAGACCAGGGGACCAGAGCCTCTGTTCCCTTTTATGGTACACTACTTTAGACCAGGGGACCAGAGCCTCTGTTCCCTTTTATGGTACACTACTTTAGACCAGGGGACCAGAGCCTCTGTTCCCTTTATGGGGCACTACTTTAGACCAGGGGACCAGAGCCTCTGTTCCCTTTATGGTACACTACTTTAGACCAGGGGACCAGAGCCTCTGTTCCCTTTATGGTACACTACTTTAGACCAGGAGACCAGAGCCTCTGGGCCCTTTTATGGTACACTACTTTAGACCAGGGGACCAGAGCCTCTGTTCCCTTTATGGTACACTACTTTAGACCAGGAGACCAGAGCCTCTGTTCCCTTTATGGGGCACTACTTTAGACCAGGGGACCAGAGCCTATGGGCCCTTTATGGTACACTACTTTAGACCAGGGGACCAGAGCCTCTGTTCCCTTTTATGGTACACTACTTTAGACCAGGAGACCAGAGCCTCTGTTCCCTTTATGGGGCACTACTTTAGACCAGGGGACCAGAGCCTCTGTTCCCTTTATGGTACACTACTTTAGACCAGGGGACCAGAGCCTCTGTTCCCTTTTATGGTACACTACTTTAGACCAGGGGACCAGAGCCTCTGTTCCCTTTTATGGTACACTACTTTAGACCAGGGTACCAGAGCCTATGGGCCCTTTATGGTACACTACTTTAGACCAGGGGACCAGAGCCTCTGTTCCCTTTATGGTACACTACTTTAGACCAGGGGACCAGAGCCTCTGTTCCCTTTATGGTACACTACTTTAGACCAGGGGACCAGAGCCTCTGTTCCCTTTATGGTACACTACTTTAGACCAGGGGACCAGAGCATCTGTTCCCTTTATGGTACACTACTTTAGACCAGGGGACCAGAGCCTCTGTTCCCTTTTATGGTACACTACTTTAGACCAGGGGACCAGAGCCTATGGGCCCTAGTCAAAAGTAGTGTACCATTAGGGATTAAATAGGGTGCCAGTGCCAACTGGGAGGCACTAGCCTGAGTTCCAGGGTAAATTGGACAGTAATTAGTAGCGCCCTGGAAATGGATCCGATTCAGAAATTCAGACATGATTAACCCCCCCAGTACCAAAGAGCGATAAGGAGAGAAGGAATGATGAAAGCCTATTGACGGATCCTTTCCTCTTCACATCAACATAACCTGCTCATAATTACAGATCGACATTCAGCATGGTTTGCATGTCATCATTCAGCATGGTTTGCATGTCATCATTCAGCATGGTGTGCATGTCATCATTCAGCATGGTTTGCATGTCATCATTCAGCATGGTTTGCATGTCATCATTCAGCATGGTTTGCATGTCATCATTCAGCATGGTTTGCATGTCATCATTCAGCATGGTTTGCATGTCATCATTCAGCATGGTTTGCATGTCATCATTCAGCATGGTTTGCATGTCATCATGGGTAAAGTATGCCTCCCTGATGAAGGCCAAGAGCCAAACCATGGTTTTACTTTTAACAATAAAGCTTTTTAATGAACTTCCACTGTACTCTTGACTTCAGTTTGCTCCTCTATTCAGGAAGCGCCAGTGTTTCCAGCCCTACTATTATTAATGTCCCTTGGTTGAAGGGAGAGGTAGCGCCAGTGTTTCCGACCCTACTATTATTAATGTCCCTTGGTTGAAGGGAGAGGTAGCGCCAGTGTTTCCAGCCCTACTATTATTAATGTCCCTTGGTTGAAGGGAGAGGTAGCGCCAGTGTTTCCAGCCCTACTATTATTAATGTCCCTTGGTTGAAGGGAGAGGTAGCGGCAGTGTTTCCAGCCCTACTATTATTAATGTCCCTTGGTTGAAGGGAGAGGTAGCGCCAGTGTTTCCAGCCCTACTATTATTAATGTCCCTTGGTTGAAGGGAGAGGTAGCGGCAGTGTTTCCGACCCTACTATTATTAATGTCCCTTGGTTGAAGGGAGAGGTAGCGGCAGTGTTTCCGACCCTCCTATTATTAAATGTCCCTTGGTTGAAGGGAGAGGTAGCGGCAGTGTTTCCAGCCCTACTATTATTAATGTCCGTTGGTTGAAGGGAGAGGTAGCGGCAGTGTTTCCAGCCCTACTATTATTAATGTCCCTTGGTTGAAGGGAGAGGTAGCGGCAGTGTTTCCAGCCCTACTATTATTAATGTCCGTTGGTTGAAGGGAGAGGTAGCGCCAGTGTTTCCAGCCCTACTATTATTAATGTCCCTTGGTTGAAGGGAGAGGTAGCGGCAGTGTTTCCAGCCCTACTATTATTAATGTCCCTTGGTTGAAGGGAGAGGTAGCGGCAGTGTTTCCAGCCCTACTATTATTAATGTCCCTTGGTTGAAGGGAGAGGTAGCGCCAGTGTTTCCAGCCCTACTATTATTAATGTCCCTTGGTTGAAGGGAGAGGTAGCGGCAGTGTTCCCAGCCCTTTGCACAGTAGGCCTCTAGGTTGAAATAGATAGGCCTAGTTTAGAGACTGGGGGGATCTGAGGGTCATTCCAAATCCTACATGCACTACTAAAGGCCATGCAGCACAGTTCTCAAAGTTGTGGTTGTTGTTGTAGATAAAACACAACTGACTTCATAAATCAGGAGACAAATAGCAACTTATTCTCAATCACAATTCCCCCTTCACAGAGGAGGGACCCTGTTAAATTCATAGCCATGATGATCTGTGGCTTCCTTGATAGATGTGAACGTTTTTCCCTAACCCAGACAGCTAAGCTGATGTGTCAGTGTCTTATGGTAGGTGAGGAAGCTCATGGATGAAGCCTAGGTCTGTTGATGACAAGCGGATTTTAGATCGGATACACTATATACAGTGAGGGAAAAAAGTATTTGATCCCCTGCTGATTATGTACGTTTGCCCACTGACAAAGAAATGATCAGTCTATAATTTTAATGGTAGGTTTATTTGAACAGTGAGAGACAGAATAACAACAACAAAATCCAGAAAAACACATGTCAAAAATGTTATAAATTGATTTGCATTTTAATGAGGGAAATAAGTATTTGACCCCCTCTCAATCAGAAAGATTTCTGGCTCCCAGGTGTCTTTTATACAAGTAACGAGCTGAGATTAGGAGCACACTCTTAAAGGGAGTGCTCCTAATCTCAGCTTGTTACCTGTATAAAAGACACCTGTCCACAGAAGCAATCAATCAATCAGATTCCAAACTCTCCACCATGGCCAAGACCAAAGAGCTCTCCAAGGATGTCAGGGACAAGATTGTAGACCTACACAAGGCTGGAATGGGCTACAAGACCATCGCCAAGCAGCTTGGTGAGAAGGTGACAAAAGTTGGTGCGATTATTCGCAAATGGAAGAAACACAAAATAACTGTCAATTTCCCTCGGCCTGGGGCTCCATGCAAGATCTCATTTCGTGGAGTTGCAATGATCATGAGAACGGTGAGGAATCAGCCCAGAACTACACGGCAGGATCTAGTCAATGATCTCAAGGCAGCTGGGACCATAGTCACCCAGAATACAATTGGTAACACACTATGCTGTGAAGGACTGAAATCCTGCAGCGCCCGCAAGGTCCCCCTGCTCAAGAAAGCACATATACAGGCCCGTCTGAAGTTTGCCAATAAACATCTGAATGATTCAGAGGAGAACTGGGTGAAAGTGTTGTGGTCAGATGAGACCAAAACCGAGCTCTTTGGCATCAACTCAACTCGCCGTGTTTGGAGGAGGAGGAATGATGCCTATGACCCCAAGAACACCATCCCCACCGTCAAACATGGAGGTGGAAACATTATGCTTTGGGGGTGTTTTTCTGCTAAGGGGACATGACAACTTCACCGCATCAAAGGGACGATGGACGGGGCCATGTACCGTCAAATCTTGGGTGAGAACCTCCTTCCCTCAGCCAGGGCATTGAAAATGGGTCGTGGATGGGTATTCCAGCATGACAATGACCCAAAACACACGGCCAAGGCAACAAAGGAGTGGCTCAAGAAGAAGCACATTAAGGTCCTGGAGTGGCCTATCTGTGGAGGGAGCTGAAGGTTCGAGTTGCCAAACGTCAGCCTCGAAACCTTAATGACTTGGAGAAGATCTGCAAAGAGGAGTGGGACAAAATCCCTCCTGAGATGTGTGCAAACCTGGTGGCCAACTACAAGAAACGTTTGACTTCTGTGATTGCCAACAAGGGTTTTGCCACCAAGTACTAAGTCATGTTTTGCAGAGGGGTCAAATACTTATTTCCCTCATTAAAATGCAAATCAATTTATAACATTTTTGACATGCGTTTTTCTGGATTTTGTTGTTGTTATTCTGTCTCTCACTGTTCAAATAAACCTACCATTAAAATTATAGACTGATCATGTCTTTGTCAGTGGGCAAACGTACAAAATCAGCAGGGGATCAAATACTTTTTTCCCTCAATGTAACTACAGTGTGATATGAACACAACAAGACAAAGAGACAGTCTCTCAGACCTAGTCTAGCTAATGGTTTGCATTATCCAAATCAAGAACAGAAACGGTGCAGCATTCACAGTGACGTCAGAGACCTCTCAGAAGGCACAACAACAAATCATCAGGTCTGTGTCTGGGAAGGAACATATGATCTACAGGCCAGGACATTATGTCCTGTTCTGTTATAGTGTGCAGATTGCAGAGGGACAACCCAGGCTACTATGACCAGGCATCTCAGACAGGGCTATGACAGCCTACTTATTGATACTCATGAGTTATTAACCACATATTAGGCCTACATTGACAATAGTGTAAAGGCTATTCCTATTAAAATGACAACTCAATGACAAATTCAACAATGAGGAAATGAATTGTCACACCACTCCTTACATGAATCCAGTTAGGGCTGAGAGGCACTGCCCTCTGCAGCTTCTTCTAGGTGCTTCCCTAACCCAACATGACTCACTGATGGTGTAATCCTGAGAGGATTACGGCACACAAAGTAACAGTGATGAGTGCAAGGATCACGCCCCTTAACCAGTGGCATGATACACCTGTGTGGATCACACCATACTGTGAATCACGCCAAACGCCTAAACAGGTTTACAAAGCCTTACTTTTAAATGAATGGAGACTAACTGGTATTCAGTAGATACAATACTTTCTCTCTTCCCATTAGAGGCATCATGTCCATTACATGTTGTTGTTGTTTCTATGTAATACAACTAGCCACCTACCAATTTGATTAAAGTTAACTTTAGCTAGCCCAGATAGGTTCCCAATCTCCCAACCTCATAACAAGCTACGAAGAAGCCATTTCAGGCTATCAATGAGCACGGTTACATACACACAATAACGCGATTATTGTGGATAGTCATGTTAATATAATAGTTTGTTTAAAACGTTTACATGCTTTACAAGAATAATTATTTCCCTAATAATCCTGTTTACATGGACACATCTGAAATCAGGCTACCGATGGGACTTTTGATAAATGCAGAAAATCGCCAATGAAAATAAACGTTGTACTGTACTTTGATTCAACTCATGTATTATATTGAATGTAGGCTACCTATTCTGTGTGTGTGTTCGTGTGTTTAAAATAGCCTTGGCTGAAAGGGTAGACTACCGTCAGTGTAGGCCTACTGGGGGGTAAACCCACCTTTTTCAGAAAAATGCATTAGAAGTATAATGGAGCGTTAGAGAGTGATCAGAGTTTACCACTACACACTGGCTAACGGTAGACCGGTTGGAAGTTCATGGTAATACACACTGTTGCCTAGTGGAGTAAATTGACCGTGTGTGTTCGGGTGACCATCCCGTTTTTCCCAGGACACTTTCAGCCCCATTTCAGGTGTCTCGACTTTTCAGGCTACAAAAAGGTGAATTTGTCATCAAGACATGAATTAATGTAGGTCTAATCAACGGCAATCGTTTTGGTGTTTTGTAACGGATGCCTATTTCCATTACATGCAGTTTTGATGCTGGAATTATTTTTGGAGTGGACGAACATGCACAGGTAGCCTACTTTTTAAAAGTTTTTTATTTGGACAATCAGATGAAAATATCATGACTGGTTGTGCTCATGCCACATTAAAAAAGGTAATACATTTGTACTGTTTAAATTACTATTACAATATTGTGCACTCGATACAGAGACCCCTCCCCTCTCTTCGAAGGTCGTGGTGTAAATCGCACTCTATTGTGGTTAAATATACGGGCTGGACATGCAGATAAATGTAAATCAGATAAATGTAAATCAGATAAATGAAAAGCCGGTTTTTGCTGGGATCTCAGGACTGATATGGTTAAACGTTTCAACGTGTCGTTGTAGCTTGCTTGCTAGCGTTTGAGAACTGAGTTAGCTCAAGGTTAGCTGCTAGCTAGTTAAGTAGCCAGAAGATAACTTCTAGAATATTGATATGACACGTTGTTTCCAATGTGTGGTCATTCTCTACATTTACTAACTTTTTTTTTTGTTGTCATTTAGCAGACGCTCTTATCCAGAGCGACTTACAGTTAGTGAGTGCATACATTATTTTTTGTATTTTTTCATACTGGCCCCCCGTGGGAATCAAACCCACAACCCTGGCGTTGCAAACACCATGCTCTACCAACTGAGCTACATCCCTAACTAACTAGCTAGCTTGATAATTCGTTTGACTTGATAACTTGAGTTTGATGTCAGCTAAGGAGAAATAGCTACTGTAGCTACGTTAACTAGCTAGCTAACAATCGTCGTTAGCTATAGCATTATACTAGAAAATGGTCTGTTCATTGTCACCCAACTGGCAATATTGCTATTTGAAAATATACATTTGTTAGCCACCTAGCTAGTTAAATTGGGTAACTTCTCAAACTATCTGGCATAACGTCCGAACAGAGTGTCCTTTCTGACATTACCGGCTGGCTAAATTACGGGAAGCCAAGACCAGGGTCTAATTTGACTTGTTCAGTCGTCGGTCATCTCTAACGTTAACTAGCTAACCGTTTACCTAGTTAGTGTTATCAAGCTAGCGTAGTTAGTTAGCTACTGTGTAGCTTACCTAACTAGCTGTGTCTAACCCATATCGTTAGAGGTAGCAAAACAGAACTGAGTCCATAATATTAGCTAACTAGAAAGATGGCTTTAACTAAGTAAGCAAGCTTGTAAGACAGCAAATGTTTGTTTTCTGTGTTGGGTTGGCAAGTTCACTGTAGCCAACTAGCTACTGTAGTTAGCCAACTACCCATAAAGCAATAAACCACCAGAAACGATGGAAATAATGTATCGGACCACCACCAACTAGCTAACCAAATAAGTTGGCTAACTAGCGACACAGAAGTAAATAGTAGCTCCCTTGCTCGCAGCCAAGCAAGAGTGAAATCCATACGATATTTTTTCACGCCAGGAATAAAAATGTTTGTTCACCTTGTTTGTTCGCTTGCGCCGTGTGTATGAAAGTAATAAATAAAACCCGCAGGAATCCTACTGATGACAAGTTAGTTTTAGTTGATGAGTGAAGAAAACTCAGTGGTCTTTCCCGGCTCGCCATGCTGCTGTGTCTCGGTATCAATGTGAAGGAGATGGAGATATACACCCCGCTATAGGACACGGAAACATCTCTCTCTACTAGCTAGACAAAGCCCCTGCTGGAAATCTCTCAGAGTGCAGTGCATATAATCATTAGAATCATTTCTTTAACTTCTATAGCGCTTTTCATAATCTACATCTCAAAAATGCTTCATAAGCAAAGAACAAACAAACCAAATATAGCTGCAAGCAGCAATGAACGGGGTTCACAGGATGATAACAATAACACAAGATCAGCTGGATAACCAAGCAAGCACTCTATCTTGTAGGAACTGTCTTCCTTTATGTGTAATCATGAGTCTGAATACAAAATCTGGAGTGAATCTGACGTATGGTTCATGAGGAAAATATGATTTTGAGCGTAAGCGTTACATATGCAAATAATTTGTTTCAATAGTTTCCTTGTTTTTTGGAGATATCAATACCAAATTCATTGAAGTTCATCTTAGGCACGTCCATGATAGCGATGACAAGTTTCAAATTGAAAGGCCACTGTGGAGTGGATTTACAGTGGTTCAAATACACACGTAAAATCAGATTTTTTATTTGTCAATAACTTAGCCATCTTTTGACCAATCTCTCAGCTTTTCTCAAACTAAGTAAGATATGTACCGTGGACCGACATTCCATTAGTGTCATTTGGTTTTATGGTTCATGAGAAGAAGATTTTTTGTATTTTTAGCATATTAGCACATGTGCTAATATGCATCTACTGGTATAGTGTGGCCATCTTTGAATGCATCAACGTTATTTTCTCAAACTCTTTAGGGACTATAGGGATTGTGATGAGTCCAAAGACCAAATATGGAGTGAATCTGACTTTTAGTCCATGAGAAGACTTTTTTATGATTATTTTAAGCATTAGCGTTACGTAGTCAAAAAAGTGAATTGTTAATAGTTTATTAAGATATCAGTGCCAAACTTAACATGGTTCATCAGTTTCAAGTTGATGTACCATAGGTCTGTCATTGGTGTTATTTGGACTTGTGTTTTTTGGTTGTTTTTTTTTGGTTCATGACATGGTTCATGACAGGAAGGTTTTCGAAAATTCCCAAGATGGCGAAAATCTATCCTGATGGACGTTATGGGTCCTTGAGGCAAATGTGTTCAACATGAGGAAAGTGAACTACATACAAAGTTTAAAGTCTCTAGTCTAGGTTAAATGGGGCGGCAGATATGAGGGTTTAAGTGAGACTGCTTATAACAGCACCACCTATAGGCCAATCGATGCCATTCTTTTTGACCAAGTTACTCATGGCCTCTAGTTTGTGTGCCAAATAAGAAAATAAGTTACCAATCTATGCTGGAGTTGTTTGACCGTGTCAAGAAAAAAAAAGAAAAAAAGAATACAAGCAATATATTATGACAGGTCAGGCGAACCAATAGAGGCCAAGCCGTTGAATGTTGCATCCTCTGCAGATGGACTGGGTCAGTTCATTGCTTGAGCGGAGGGAGCTGGTCAGAGGATGGTAAATGATGGTGAGAGAGTCTGCTGATGATCTTGTAGAGGGCAAAGCTGGAAACCAGCCTGAGTCATATAGCCACTGGACCTCTCCTCTAACACTCTGAAGCACACACTTGGCCAGCTAGCTAGCCAAGCCTAAAAGAGTTGACCTGTCAGTCAATCTGCAAATCCGTGGCTCAAAACCACCAGATATATGCAATAAAATCTCAATGTTATCAAAACCAAAAATGTTGGTTCCAAAAACAATGGAAAAACACCTTAAAATAACTAAATAAGCACACATTTACTGGAGCACTCTTTCTAGGCTGCTACCAGGGCACCATAGCAACCGGTTCTGGGATAACTATACTTTATTATGCTTAGGGTGTGTTCGTAAATTCAATCTGGAGTGCCAGAGTGCGCTCTGGGCGTTCGTAAACTCAGAGCGTTGTCAGATTGTCAGTTCGTAAATTTAGAGCGTTTCGCTATCGGAGCGTTCAGAGCGCACACTGGACGCACTGGCGGAGGAGTACGGTTGATCCGAGCGTCCTGTCCTAACAACAGTCAAGCACCCAAGCTAACTGGCTAACGTTGGCTAGCTTGCTAGCTACTTCCAGACACAAATGAGAGAACAGCTCACTCTGACCATTTTACTCGCCCTAGCAGAGCTGGTTAGGCTGTTTTCATGTTATCCAGAGCGTTGGTGACTGCAACTGTGCTGCTGGCAACAATTTAATAACGTTTTTTTTTGCCGACGTTTACTGACACCGGCCATATTCAAGGGGTGTTGAGCGTTTGTAAATTCATCAGTTATTCTGTGCTCTGGCACACTCAGACGAGAGTGCTCTGAAATCGGAGGAGATAGCCAGGTTGAATTTACGACCGTGCCCTTAATTGTGGAAAGTAACTATTTTTCCGGTGGAACAAAGTTACTTTCGAGGTGGTGACTACAACTATTGGAATATAGGTCCCAGAAAATGACAACTTTTAAAAACTATTTGAATACAGATCTCAGAAAGTAACTACCTGTGTAAACTATTTGAATACAGACTTGAGGAAGTGACTATTTTTCTCAATGTATTGGATGGGCTGCCTTCAACTAATGGCAGGGCTGTATCTGGAACTGCATGTTGAAGATAGAAATAGAATGACTAGAGCATACACAATCTCATACACTATTCCATATTGGATCTACACAATACATTTCTACACAACACTGTAAATGTCCAGTCTCCTTAACATCTATTGCCCCAGGTGTACATAATCAAGTCAAACCAATTAACCAATGATATTTTGTACAGCACAGGAGGCTGGTGGCACTTTAATTGGGGAGGACGGGCTCGTGGTAATGGGGAGGACGGGCTCGTGGTAATGGGGAGGACGGGCTCGTGGTAATGGGGAGGACGGGCTCGTGGTAATGGGGAGGACGGGCCTCGTGGTAATGGGGAGGACGGGCTCGTGGTAATGGGGAGGACGGGCTTGTGGTAATGGGGAGGACGGGCTCGTGGTAATGGGGAGGACGGGCTCGTGGTAATGGGGAGGACGGGCTCGTGGTAATGGGGAGGACGGGCTCGTGGTAATGGGGAGGACGGGCTCGTGGTAATGGGGAGGACGGGCTCGTGGTAATGGGGAGGACGGGCTCGTGGTAATGGGGAGGACGGGCTCGTGGTAATGGGGAGGACGGGCTCGTGGTAATGGGGAGGACGGGCTCGTGGTAATGGGGAGGACGGGCTCGTGGTAATGGGGAGGACGGGCTCGTGGTAATGGGGAGGACGGGCTCGTGGTAATGGGGAGGACGGGCTCGTGGTAATGGGGAGGACGGGCTCGTGGTAATGGGGAGGACGGGCTCGTGGTAATGGGGAGGACGGGCTCGTGGTAATGGGGAGGACGGGCTCGTGGTAATGGGTAGGACGGGCTCGTGGTAATGGGTAGGACGGGCTTGTGGTAATAGCTGGAGAAAAATAGGTGGAACGGCACCAAATGCATCAAACACATGGTTTCCAACTACTGTATGACTCTTCTAACGTGCCACTGAAATGGTCGAAAGCTGCAATTCATTTTATGAAACCTGATAATACTGTGTAGAGTAATTCAAAGCCATTTGCCAACAGCAAGTTGGATGCTTAGCAAAAACAACTTGGAACCCATCTGAGGTACGCGTTCTTGTTTCAAACACACACTATACCCTATTTAAAGGGATAGTGTACTCAGAATACACACTAACTTGATTTTCAACCTGCCTCGGCTGTAGCTGATTCAAGGAGGCAGTTTTGGGATATTTATACTGAACAAAAATATAAATGCAACATGCAACAATTTAAAAGATTTTACTGTGTTACAGTTCATATAAGAACATCAGAAATAAATTCATTAAGCCCTAACCTATGGATTTCGAGGTACGTGGACTGGTTTAATGTTTGGTGTTCAAGGTACTTGGACTGGTTTAATGTTTGCGGTACCTGGACTGGTTAAATGTTTGCGGTACCTGGACTGGTTTAATGTTTGGCGTTCGAGGTACCTGGACTGGTTTAATGGTTGGTGTTTGATTTACCTGGACTGGTTTAATGTTTGCGGTACCTGGACTGGTTTAATGTTTGGCGTTCGAGGTACCTGGAATGGTTTAATGGTTGGTGTTTGAGGTACCTGGACTGGTTTGGTGTTTGATGTACCTGGACTGGTTTAATGCTTGGTGTTTGCGGTACCTGGACTGGTTTAATCAAATCAAATGTTATTTGCCACATGTGCCAAATACAACAGGTGTAGACCTTACAGTGAAATGCTTACTTACAAGCCCTTAACCAACAATGCAGTTTTTAAGAAAGAAAAAAAAAAAGCGTTAAGTAAAAAAAAACATAAAAATAATTAAAGAGCAGCAGCAAAATAAAATAACAGTAGGGAGGCTATATACAGGGGGTACCGGTACCGAGTCAATGTGCAGGGGCACCGGTTAGTCCAGGTAATTGAGGTAATATGTACATATGGGTAGAGTTAAAGTGACTATGCATAGATAATAAACAGAGTAGCAGCAGCGTAAAAATAGTGGGTTGGGGGGGGTGGTTAGAAGCTGTTAAGAAGCCTTTTGGATCTAGACTTGGCGCTCCGGCACCGCTTTCCATGCAGTAGCAGAGAGAACAGTCTATGACTAGGGTGGCTGGAGTCTTTGACAATTTTTAGGACTTTCCTCTGACACCGCCTGGTATAGAGGTCCTGGATGGCAGGAAGCTTTGCCCCAGTGATGTACTGGGCCGTACGCACTACCCTCTGTAGTGCCTTGCGGTCGGAGGCCGAGCAGTTGCCATACCAGGTGGTGATGCAACCAGTTAGGATGCTCTCGATGGCGCAGCTGTATAACTTTTTTGAGGATCTGAGGACCCATGCCAAATCTTTTCAGTCTCCTGAGGGGGAATAGGCTTTGTCGTGCCCTATTCACAACTGTCTTGGTGTGTTTGGACCATGATAGTTTGTTGGCGATGTGGACACCAAGGAACTTGAAGCTCTCAACCTGTTCCACTACAGCCCCGTCGATGAGAATGGGGGCGTGCTCAGTCCTCTTTTTTTTCCTATAGTCCACAATCATCTCCTTTGTCTTGATCACGTTGAGGGAGAGGTTGTTGTCCTGTCACCACACGGCCAGGTCTCTGACCTCCTCCCTATAGGCTGTCTCATCGTTGTCGGTGATCAGGCCTATCACTGTTGTGTCGTCTGCAAAATTAATGATGGTGTTGGAGTCGTGCCTGGCCACGCAGTCATGGGTGAACAGGGAGTACAGGAGGGGACTGAGCACGCACCCCTGAGGGGCCCCCGTGTTGAGGATCAGCGTGGCAGATGTGTTGTTACCTACCCTTACCACCTGGGGGCGGCCCGTCAGGAAGTCCAGGATCCAGTTGCAGAGGGAGGTGTTTAGTCCCAGGGTGCTTAGCTTAGTGATGAGCTTTGAGGGCACTATGGTGTTGAACGCTGAGCTGTAGCCAATGAATAGCATTTTCACGTAGGCGTTCCTCTTGTCCAGGTGGGAAAGGGCAGTGTGGAATGCAATAGAGATTTAAGTACCTGGACTGGTTTAATGCTTGGTGTTTGAGGTACGTGGACTGGTTTAATGCTTGGTGTTTTGGAGGTACCTGGACTGGTTTAATGTTTGTATCTTGTAACAAGGATCACTGGATCCCATTTTGCCTGTATTTCTGCTCCAGGTTCTCTGGTCCATGACTCTCACAACAGTAAAACCTGGACTCTTTCAGTCCTTAATCTATTACTGCTTTTGACACTAAGCAAGTTGCCGTGCAGTTCCTCCAACTTCCTCTAGGGAGCAGTGATGTAAAGCATTATTTTCTCAGTCACCATCAACTGTACAAACAGTATAGGACATACTACCTGTAGATTTTAATTTCATTACATTTTTGTGTGATTAATAGTAGTTTTTATCCATGTGATGACATTTAAATATGAACTTGATTCTGTAGAATATAATCACAGGAATGAACCTCCCTCTACTTCCTCTGAATATTGCATTTTGCAGAGATGGTCAGAGTTTCATTTACTGTAGGAAAACGCTATGCTGGTTTGTTGAGGTGTAATTCATAGTATGCACTGAGCTATTCAATTGCCAGCTGTTCCCACTTCATCATTCTTCTTCCTTTGTCATACAGCTCATTTCTGAAAGGGTAAGAGCAGCTGCAATATTGCTTTTCCACTTTGAATGGGTCGATTTCCACCTCCCCGTGGAAATCGAATAAGTATAATTTTAAATAAAAAGCCAATTAAAATCTGTCAGTTTCAGCTAGAGATACAGTGGCTGTTTTTTTTTTTCATGGGCTGCATCTCAATCCACCACATCCACTGATGTGGCGGCAGGTAGCTTAGTGGTTAAGAGCGTTTTGCCAGTAACCGAAAGGTCGCTGGTTCTAATCCCAGAGCCGACTAGGTGAAAAATCTGTCGATGTGCCCTTGAGCAAGGCACTTAACCCTAATTGCTCCTGTAAGTCGCTCTGGATAAGAGCGTCTGCTAAATGACTAAAATGTAAAATGTCGGCCATCTGCTGTGGACGGTGGCAGAGCTACAGCGGTGTTTGTCAGGCCAGGAGAACATGGTGTCCTCATGGGACAACACATCCAGTCACTACAAAGATACAGAGTGGTACTCAGTAATATGTTTGTTTGTAAGTGGTTTCCTTCCTCTCCTAACTCAGTTGACGGAGAGGAAGGAAACCACTCAGGGATTTCACCATGAGGCCAATGGTGACTTTAAAACAGTTACACAGTTTAATGGCTGTGATAGGAGGAAACTGAGGATGGATCAACAACATTGTAGTTACCCCACAATACTAACCTAATTGACAGAGTGAAAAGAAGGAAGCCTGTACAGAATAAAACTATTCCAGAACATGCATCCTGTTTGCAACAAGGCACTAAAGTAATACTGCAAATAATGTGGCAAAGCAAATATGAAGAGTGGTACTCAGTAATATGTTTGGGGCAAATCCAATACAACACAACACTTTGTATGTCCTGAATACAAAGTGTTGTGTTGTATTGGATTTGCCCCAAACATATTACTGAGTACCACTCTTCATATTTTCAAGCATAGTGGTGGCTGCATAATGTTATGGGTATACTTGTAATCGTTAAGGACTGGGCAGTCTTTCAGGATAAATAAGAAACGGAATGGAGCCAAGCTCAGGCAAAAACCCTGGTTCAGTCTGCTCTTCATCAGACACTGGGAGATGAATTCACCTTTCAACAGGACAATAACCAAAAACACAAGACCAAATCTAAACTGGAGTTGCTTCCCAAGAAGACAGTGAATGTTCCTGAGAGGCCGAGTTACAGTTTTGGCTTAAATCTGCTTGAAAATCTATGGCAAGACCTGAAAAGGGTTGTCTAGAAATGATCAACAACCAATTTGACAGATCTTTAAGAATTTTGAAAAGAATAATGGGCAAATGTTGCACAATCCAGGTGTGGAAAGCTCTTAGAGACTTACCCAGAAAGACTCATAGCTTTAATCACTGCCAAAGGTACTCCTACAAAGTATTGACTTAGGGGTGTGAATACTTATATAAAAATGAGATATTTCTGTATTTGATTTTCAATACATTTGCTACAATTTCTAAAAACATGTTTTCTCACTTTGTCATTATAGGGTATTGTGTGTAGATGGGTGAGAAAAAAATATATTTAATCGATTTTGATTCAGGCTGTAACAAAATGTTGTTGCCACTGCTTAAAAAAACACAAGTATTGTTAATGATGTAATTGTTGTCTTTAGTGTTAATAAGCCCATGGATGTAAAACCAAAAACAGGACCTACAGGGAACGCCTGTGAACATTTTACATTTTAGTCATTTAGCAGACGCTCTTATCCAGAGCCACTTACAGTTAGTGAGTGCATACATAATTTTTTTACGTTTTTTTTTCATACTGCCCCCCCCCGTGGGAAACGCCATGCTCTACCAACTGAGCTACATCCCTGCCAGCCATTCCCTCCCCTACCCTGGACGACGCTGGGCCAATTGTGCGCCGCCCCATGGGTCTACCGGTCGCGGCCGGCTACGACAGAGCCTGGAATCGAACCAGGATCTCTAGTGGCACAGCTAGCACTGCGATGCAGTGCCTTAGGTCAACCCCGAATATTTTGCGCTGCTGCAATGGTGTAAAAAAGTGTAGACACCTGAATGCGCAGCTTAGTTCATAGAGCTGTGGTTATGTGAAACTCCCGAAGTCATCCAACCATTGTAATCAGGGGTGTAGTGCTGTGATGCTCCACCACTTCGCAGAATGGTGCTGTTTCGCAAGATCACTTAATGATTCATTAGTATTCTACATAACAAACCGAACACAATGGATGTGTCATAATACCCATAAAACCTAGCGGTAAAACCCGGTAATGGATCCAGTAGTTTTCACCATTCATTTTTGCATCTGGGATTTTAGAACTAAATGATATACTAAATATAAGGTCTGTGTTTCATGTAGACTTACCCTGGCATGCCATCTTTATAACCGTCTAATTCTCTCTCGGGCAAGGTGAGTTTTATCAATATATTTGCCTCAATTTACTCTAAAAAAAATCGAAATAATTATTAGCGACAGAGAAGACTTCAGCAAGACTACAAGTTCCTGCAGGAAGTTACTGCACATCATCTCTAGCCGACACTTTCAGCTACCATTCAACAGCGCCACCAGAGACTGTCAAATCCATGTGCTGTATTGAAATGAATTGAATAAAGTGTTGAACTTCTTCTGTCCCCTTTCTCTGTCTTAGCTAGCCACTGACTACACTTTAGCTAGCTAGTTAACAGAGCAGTAGATCGAAATCATTGTTTTAATTAGCCTAAATAATAGTTTGTACAGAATGTCGACTTTGATGTCTATTTTAGACCTTATGGCATTGGTCATGTGGAGAAGTGCAGCTATAGTGAGAGGTAATTTACTGGTTTGGTCAGGGCCAGAATGAGGGATAAAGTTTATCCTGTGTCGGTGAGTGTAGCTATTACATTTGAGCATCTTAGCAATACAATGTGTTCTACTCAGCTGTCAACATTCTACAAGGAAAGAGACGCTTAATCAATTCTATAATCATTAACCAGATGACCCCGGATACCAGACTTAGATGAGTGATAACTCAGTTCTAGAATGTTGTCATTGATGAGAATGAATCAAAAAAATCTATTGACATTCAGAATTGACTTTGTGTAGACATCCAGCCTGTATTGTAGTTGACCAGAGACAAATCTTCAAAGGCACAGTATTTATTTATTCTGCGTGGTACATGCATTCACACAATCTTGATTTATAGGATCCTTCCCACTATATAATTTGATATGTCAAGTGATAAAATCCAAAGTTATCATTTTAAAAAAAGTTATGGAAAAACGGTACTACAGTTTATTAAATATTCTACAGCTGTAATGTCATCAATCAAATCAAACTTTATAGAGCACATTTCTTACAACAAATGCATTTCAAAGTCATGCATTGAAAGTGTTGATGATCACAAGTTTACTGGAGAACTGAGACCAAGTAGAGACTTTGGACAGGGTGGATATGGTATAATAAAGGCAGTTTATTCAGAGGTAAAGATATCTGGAATCGCGTGCACGGACTCGTTCGTCAAACTCTTAGGGAGCTATCTGAAGAGAGCCCCGAAACATTGTGTGCAGACATTTTATGCAATAAATGAAGTAGGTTGAATCTAGTAGTTCTGATCTTCTGATTGGTCCTGATGAGTTGGGCGAGGTCCCCTCCAGGCTAGTGTCACTGTTGCATTGGCTCTGAGTCGGGTTCTCTGTCTTCAAATGTTCAGCCTAAAGGAGGGGATTTTGTGTGTGTGTGTGTGTGTGTGTTTAACAGTGATGATGTGTGTGTGTGTGTGTGTGTGTTATCAGTGATGATGTGTGTGTGTGTGTGTGTGTGTGTGTGTTTAACAGTGATGATGTGTGTGTGTGTGTGTGTGTGTGATCAGTGATGATGTGTGTGTGTGTGTGTGTGTGTGTGTGTGTCCTCAGAGCAAGAACTCGTGAGTTGGAAGAACTGAGAGGCCTATGGCGTGGGTGTTGTCCTTGGCCACCTGCTGACAAGGCTGACAAGATAGGACCCTTTTGTCCATTGTTATTGGATAGGAACAGAACTTATAACCAGCTCCTGACCTAAATAGATCTTAGCACAACATTTTACTCAACATATCATATTCCATATTGACTATAACAAATATATTTACTACGACAAATCCCCCTCTTCACGTCTCCCCAGAGACGTGACCAAGTAACAGTAAAGAAGGAAAACTTGAGACGTGACACAAGCTAACAGTGTAATTGGCAAAATAGGGAAAACTTTATCAGAAGATAAAGTTTTGATTCCCCCTCTTCACGTCTCACAAGAGACGTGACACAAGCTAATAGTGCAATTGGCAAAATAGGGAAAACTTTATCAGAAGATAAAGTTTTGATTCCCCCTCTTCACGTCTTACAAGAGACATGACACAAGCTAATAGTGCAATTGGCAAAATAGGGAAAACGTTATCAGAAGATAAAGTTTTGATTCCCCCTCTTCACGTCTTACAAGAGACGTGACACAAGCTAATAGTGCAATTTGCAAAATAGGGAAAACTTTATCAGAAGATAAAGTTTTACATTCCCCCTCTTCACGTCTCACAAGAGACGTGACAAAAAGCTTAAATGCTATTCATCATCCAGATATCCTTGGTCAGCATCGTCAATAGCAAGCAAAGGAAACATCTGACCGTTATCTGCAGGATTTGGATCAATAGCGGTGGTTATAATCCTGGTTGTCAGCGTCCGTATGCATGGAATGCAACAGCATCCACAAAGCACTAGAATAAAGGTACAACATTGTTCACCAAACATAGCACATACTCCTCCTTTGTCAGCCAGGAGCATGTCGACAGCAATACGATTTTGGAAAGCCATGAGAGAGGTCGCAGCCAACTGGCCATGCACAGCCTCAAAACCTTGTTGTGTCCAATTGCCTAATTTTTGAACATTAAAATGGACATAATTGATTCTGTCAACATTTTTATTAATCGTGCACCACCAGCAAAATGAAGATTCAAAACCTGCGGCTACTTGGTCAATCAATTTATACTCATCTGGTACCCCCCTAGGGACCCCAATTGCATCAATGTAGGTTGGGTCCCCAGGAGTAGGGCCCACAGCGCGCCTGGTCCTGGTAGGAATTAAGTTAGACACATGGGTCACCAGCTCCTGAACGCCTGTTGGATACACAGAAATTGGTAGCAAAAGAGAGACTAGTGCACAGGTGCCTGTGGCATTTCCAGGCAGTCCATCAAACAGACCAACGCCTCCACACCACCACCAGACATCAGCCCTGGAAACAGGTTTAAACTCAGCATTAGGCGTATAGGTAAACCGACACCATCCAACAGGTACCATACCCAACAATGGTAGACCTTTCGTGAGATTAACACAGGTAAAGTTAGCTCTAGCCACCTGATAGGAAAAAATTGGTTTCTTAGTTACTTTAGTAACCAAGGGATGAACTACGTCCCATAGTGTACAATTGGCGGAAGGGTTGTCATGTTTCATGACAGACAGGAAGCATTCTGGCGTAATGGCGGCAGGGATAATGCGAAGCAATGGCCGTGCCCCCATACAAACCACACAACTCTGATGAGTCACCCTTGCCGCTTCCTCAGTCAACAAGAGCCAATTGTTAGAAAGGCCGGAGACACCTGTAGCCGTCAGGATTGCATCATCCAAAGTAGGTGGAGTGGTAACCATGGTAATTGGTCCCCATCTACCTCTACCTGTGGGTTTCACAATGTTTTTTCTATCGTCCTTAATTGTAGAAGTGGAAGGGTCGGGTGTTGATACAAAACAAACAATCAAGTTCCATTTAAAATAGTAAATATAAAGTGGAGCCCTATATGGACTATATGGACCGGTGTCCATATATGGAGCCAATATGAAATATTGGCAGCCCTCCCTCTGGCCTGGTGGGATAATTAACTTCAGGCCATTTTGTTCTTTGGCCAATGTAAGTCCATTTCGCCATAATAAGACGTTCCGTCCTGTTGAATAACTTGACCAATCAGGACCCGTCTCGGCGACTAGGTTTTTCCAGGACCATTTATCCAAACCCCCCAATGTCATGTACCAATGATATTGGACTTGCCATAACTTCCTGTTTTCATTCTGCCCAGTACTTTCCAACATTCCCCAAGGGACGGTGACAGTGGTGGTAGTATTTATAGGGATACATAGGATGGTACTTCTAATTTGGTTGGTAGTACAGTTTTGGTCGCTATTTAAAACATGTCGTTTTCGTAAGGTATGGGTGTTTGTTCTGACGATGGCGTGAGATGTGATATTATTAGGACTAGTGATATTAGTAGGTGGATGTGCTAGTTGCTGTATTAGCCATGTGAAAGTTCCCATGGAAACTCCAGTGAATATAATGAAAATAACAAACAAGGGACCAGAGATACCCAGTCTCTCCCAGGGAGGTCTATGTCTCCTCCCAGGGCGAAGCCCTCCAGTCTCTGTTAATGAGAGTCTCCTCCACATTCTCACAGACTAGGAGCCTCTGTATTTGGTGCCGAATTTAGGGCGCTCAAGTCAGCCCTGACCTCAGTCAAAGTTCTGGAAGGAGTTGGTGCTGGTGTGCAATGTGTAAGGTGGTGCCAAGGTGCGCCCAATTTACCTTTGACCTGGACTGAGTGTGAAGTAACCTCCTTCACTTCGTACGGTCCAGTCCACCTGGGTTCTTGCCACTTTCTCTTGTGGACCTTAACCCTCACCCAGTCACCAACCTTTACCTTCAGCGGCGCCGGATCTCCCGTCAGCTCCCCCTCTTGGACCTTGTGAATCTGTTTGGAGAGAGCTGCAGAGAGTTCCGTTAGTTTTCTCACATAATCAGACATTACAATTTGTTGTACATCAAGGGCGGGCATATGACCTCCCTCCCTTGGTGGACCAGGCATGACTCTACCAGTCATAATCTCATGTGGAGAGAGATGGGTGCCTGCTCCTGGAGAGGCTCTCATGGCCATCAACGCCAGGGGCAGAGCTTCAACCCACGTCAACTTTGAACCTGCACATACCTTGGCTATCTTAGCCTTCAAAGTTTGATTGGCACGTTCCACGAGGCCCTGAGATTGCGGCCGGTACACAGACCCAAACTTGTGCACAATGCCGAACCTCTCCTCCACCTGTCTCAGGTGTTGGTTACTGAAATGGGACCCGTTGTCGGATCGGATTTGTCTTGGAACCCC